>NC_072794.1:129311835-129614865 GCF_028583425.1 Eublepharis macularius
ATTTCACTCATTTCTCTTATTATTTCCCCCCAGTACTGCCTGGCTACCTCACACGACCACCACATATGATAGAGGGAGCCCTCATGCTTCTTACATTTCCAGCATTTATTAGAAGTATTCGAATTCCCTAGCGCAATCTTCTTTGGTGTCATGTACCAACGATAGATCATTTTATAAATGTTCTCTTTGATATTAATACATGTCGTTGTCTTCATTGTAGTTTTCCACAAGTATTCCCATGCCTCCATTGTTATTTCTTTATTAAAGTTTATAGCCCATTTCACCATTTGTGTTTTAACTATCTCATCCTCGGTATACCACTTCAACAGTACTTGGTATACCTTGGATATTCTTTTCTTATCTTCTTTAAGAAGGGTCTGCTCTATTTCCGAATTCTCTATTCGTATACCTCCCTTTACAGAGTCCGAATTATATAAGTCTCTGATCTGTCTATACTGGAACCAATCGTAGTTAGGTGATAGTTCCTCTTGTGTCTTTATTCTAAGTTTGGATGCTTCAGTTTTAGTTATTTCTTTATACGTTAAACATTGTTGTTCATTATCAACAGCTCTCGGGTCTATCACCTCATATGGAACCACCCACAAAGGGGTTCCTTCTTGTAGATAAATTCTGTACTTCTTCCAGATTATGTATAGACTTCTCCGAACAAAGTGATGCAGGAACATCGAGTTGACCTTTACTTTGTCATGCCATAAATATGCGTGCCATCCAAATATTTTTTTATATCCCTCTAGGGCTAATAGTTTCTTGTTCTTTAATGTCATCCATTCTTTCAACCAAACTAGGCAGATTGCATCATGATAAAGTCTCAGATTGGGCAGTTGCATTCCGCCTCTTTCCTTTGCATCTTGTAAAACTTTCACTTTCACTCGAGGCTTCTTGCCTGCCCAAACAAAATCTGATATTTTCCTCTGCCATTTTTCAAATTGTTTGGAGTCTCTGATGATTGGTATTGTCTGTAGCAAAAACATTACTCTTGGTAACACATTCATCTTAACTGCTGCAATCCGGCCCAACCATGACAAATTCAATCTATTCCATTTAATCAAGTCTCTCTCTATCTGAGTCCATAGTTTTTCATAATTGTTTTTGAATAGATCTATGTTCTTTGCAGTTAATTCGACTCCCAAATATTTCACTTTACTTGTTACTTCACAATCCGTTGTTTCCATTAACAATTGTTGTTTCTGCTTAGTCATATTTTTGCATAATATCTTTGACTTCTTTTTGTTAATGAAGAAACCTGCCAAGTCTCCAAACTCCTTGATCTTATCTATCACTCTTGGCATGTTCTCCAATGGGTCCTCTACAATTAACATTATGTCATCCGCAAATGCTCTGACCTTGTATGAATAGTCCTTTATTTTTATTCCACGAATTTCATCATCTTGACGTATTTGTATCATCAGAATCTCCAATACTAAAATGAACAACAATGGAGATAACGGGCAACCTTGTCTTGTTCCTTTACTTATCGTCAATTTCTTGGTCAATTCATCATTCACCACAATTGCTGCAGTCTGGTCTCTATAAATTTCCTTAATTGCTCTGATGAATCTTTCTCCCAATTGTAGCTTTTCCATAGTGGCAAACATAAAGTCCCAGTTTAAATTGTCAAACGCTTTTTCAGCGTCAACAAAGAAGAAACCAACCTCTTTGTCACAACGCTTGTCATAATATTCAATAGCATTGATCACTGTCCTTAAGTTGTCTCTTATTTGTCTGTCTGGCAAAAAGCCTGCTTGTTCCTCCTCTATGACTTCCGAGAGCCACCCCTTCAATCTCTCCGCCAATATCTTCGCAAAAATTTTGTAGTCATTGTTGAGTAGCGATATAGGTCTATAATTTTTCACATTAGTCAGGTCTTGGCCCTCTTTTGGGATCAATGATATATTCGCTTCACTCCAAGTTTCTGGAATCCTTTGATCCCTTAAAACCCCATTCATCACCTCTTTTAGGAATGGTGCCAGTTCATTAGCCATTGTCTTATAGAATTTAGCCGTAAGTCCATCTGGCCCTGGCGCCTTTCCTAGATTTGCAGATTGTATTGCCTTACTTATTTCCTCGTCAGTTACTTCACTATTCAACTTATTTCTCCAAGCTTCCGAGATTTCTGGAAGTTTGGTTTTCTCCAAATATGACGCTATTGATTCTTTGTTTACTTCTTTTTTATTATACAGCTTAGCGTAAAATTTATAAAAGGCTCTACTAATGGTAGCCTGCTCCAAATACGTTTTGTTATCTTCGCAAATTTTATTTATTATCTTCTTTTCCCTTTTCTTCTTCAATTGCCATGCCAGGTACTTCCCAGGTTTATTAGCACCCTCAAACGCTTTTTGATTCAGTCTTTTGAGATTCCACTCCAATTCTTTATTGCTCATTGCTGTTAGCTGTTCTTGAAGTATTTTAATTTCCTGGTATACCTTCTTTTTCCCTGGTCTCTTTTTTAGCTGTATTTCTTTGGCTTTTATTTTCTCCTCAATCTCTTGTCTTTTCTCCTCTTTCTTCTTTCTTGCTCTACCATTTAAGTCCATTAGTATGCCCCTTACAACCGCCTTGTAAGCATCCCAAACTTTATTGGTTGGTACTTCTTTATTCACGTTGTATTGTATAAAAAACTTTGTCTCTCTTCTCAGTATTTCCATATTCTCTCTTTCCTGTAACAAGTCCTCATTTATTCTCCATGCTTTCCTTTTTCTCTTTTTTCCAAATTTCCACATAATTGGGTTGTGATCTGAGCCTACCATAGGCATTATTTCTACCTCCTTAGTCCATAATGCTAAGTCTTTTGAGGCCCAGATCATATCAATTCTTGATAATGTAGAATGCCTTGCAGAATAAAAGGTAAACTGTCTGCTTTTAGGATATTCTCTCCTCCATACATCTTCAAGAGTCTCTTGTTGAATCAACTCAAAAAAAAGCTTTGGTAATAGTCCTCTTTTCTTTTGTGCCGTTGTAGTCTTTTTGTCTAGTTCCAAGTCTGTCACTCCATTGAAGTCTCCAGCAAGAATTATCTGGTCGTATGCAAGATCGTCTAAATGCTTCCTTAAATCCTCAAAGAAGCTTTCTTTTGCACCGTTAGGTGCATAAAGTCCGACTACCAACACTCTCTTTAAATTCCAAATACATTCCACTGCTACAAATCTAGCTTCCACATCTCTCATAACAAATTTTGGCTGTAGCTCCTCTTTTATGTACAACACCACTCCTCTTTTTTTCTTGTTGGAGGCCGCTACATATTCTTTGCCCAATTTTCCAGATTTTAAATATTTTACATCCTGCTTTCTGATATGGGTCTCTTGCAAACAAACAATGTCACATTTTTGTTTTAGTAGCCAGTGAAAAGTATTTTTCCTCTTATTCGGTGAGTTTAGTCCATTTACATTCCAAGATAATACTTTACACTCCATACTCATGATCTTGTTGGTAAGTCTTTTTCATTGTCCTTAATAAATCGCTCCATCTCTCGCTCAGATCTGATGCGTTTTTTGGCCCCTCCAAACTCAAAGGACACTCCTTCCGGTAACTCCCATCTGTACCTGATTTTCATGTCCTTCAAAATCTGAATTAGCACTTTATATTTTTTCCGGTCCAGTAACACTGATCTGGGCAGTTCCTTCATTATAATAATCGTCTTGCCATCAATCTCCAATGGATCTTGAAACTGTTTTGTCACAATCCTCTCTTTCATATTTCGTGTTGTAAACTGCACAATCACATCTCTTGGTAGTTTCCTCTGGGTTGCTATTCTCGAATTCACACGGTATGCCACATCTAGGATAGCCACAACTTCCTCCTCCTCCTTCCCCAGGTACTCAGCCAACACCTCAGTCATCTGTTCTTGCGCTGACTTTCCTTCCACTTCTGGCAAGCCACGAAAACGTAGCTGCTTCTCCATATGTTTAGTTTCTGCAACTGACATTCTCCCCTTCACCAATCTCATCTCTGTTTGTTGCGTGTCTGCTAAATTCTCCATCGCGTCTTCTACTGTTTTAACTCTCTGCTGCGTTCCTTGTAATTCATTTCGTATTGTTTCCATACCTTTTTTCACTTCTGACAGCTCCGATTTTACTGTCTGTGTAACCTCTTTAACCTCTTTTATCAGCTCCAATTTCGTGTCCTTAAGTTCTTTAATCATATCTAAAAGTTTTTTGTCCAGGTTTTTATCCAGGTTTTCTATTGCCGATTGCCACTCTTTTTTTGACATCGTGGGGCTTGCTTTAGCTCGCTCCCACGAATCCGCTCTCTTCCTTAACTCCGTGGCGTAAAATTTAACGTTTTTCTATTTTAAATGTCCCGGTCTTCTTATAGAAATTAAGTTTTAAAGAGTCCAAAATGTCGGGCGTCTTTTCTCTATGGTTTCTCTATGATTTTGTAATCCAAGATGGCCTACTTCCTCTTCCGCTGAAGCCGCGACCCTTCCCCTTTCAAAAATGGCGATTCCCTACTTCCTGCCCTCCAGCAAGGGCCGCTTCTCTCCAGCCACTCTATTGTTATTACGCACTTCCTGTCTCCCGTCTTCCCACAGCAGATCTCGCGATGGTGTCTTTTTCTCACAGCTCCAAAGCCACAGGTATTCAAAACAATAGTCCCATTTCTTTAATAACTTCTTTAAACTTAGTCTCTTTTTAAATTCGATTCCTGCCGAGTCTTCCCCTCCTTTTCACTAGTCTGTTGCAGTTTAAAAATCTACTTTTTTTCCTCTCTGTTTTTATCAATCTGTCCCGTCTCAGAAGATAATGATCTTTACCTTCTCTTCACTTTTCTCGGGTTGTAATCGCTGTTTCGATTTTAAGTTCTCCTCTCAGCTTCTTCCCCCAATCGATGCTTGGGTATGTAGGTCTTATGCCAGCCGAATTGGCCCCAAAACTGCCGCAGAGATTATAGCCGACCCGTCGCAAGGTGGGACCTCAAGGATCGGGGGGAGACTCGTTATGTAAAGCCCCCCCTCGTCCGAGATCTAGCTCACCCTAGGGTCTTGAGCGTTCTTTGCCTGCTCCCCGCCTGAGAGCAGTCGGCCGCGGGCTATTTTCACCCCGCCGGCCGGTTAAAACGGCAGTCCGGTCAGCTCCGCAAGTGGAGCTGCGTTAGACCTCCATGGATCCCAAACAGGAAGTCAATCCCAGTCTGAATGCTTTCCAAATTAACAAAAAAAGCATTCAGCATGTAGAAAACTTGCATACTGGGACCATTGTTAGCCTGAACCTTTTCTCCCTGATGTGCTAGCTTTCTGGATTTGAAGTATGTTCTTAATGTGAAGGAGCATTCAAAAATGTGTTTCCTGCTTGAAGGAACTCAAATAGACTCTACTGTTTAATTCTGTATATTGTTTAGATTACTCTTAAGGTATCTGAAGGATAATTTTCATGACAGCAGGCAAGTGCTCTGAAAGCACACATGACATGCATGATGATAATTGTTTTGAAGTTGGGTGCCCTTTGGTTTTATTGCAGGTAGCATGCAGGCACAATAATTTGAGATTGTCATCGGTATTTTGCTCTGTCCTGAGTGTGACAGCCTTGCTTTTTGATGTCTCTAGCTTATTCATATCAAGAGACCTATGCTTTCAACATGAAAGCAGAGCATCATTGTTAGCAGTCAGACCCCTCCTCTCACTGAAGGGGAAAAAAATAAAATCATAAACACTCTTCCTCATATAGCATAAGTGCAAGGCATGGCCAGGCCTCAAATAAAACAAAATGAATGCTAGCAGGGCAAGATCCTGGAAAAATATTTTAAAAGGAGTGTCAGAGCAGCTGGCTGACTAAACACTCTCTCCTTGCCCTGGAGAAATGCATGATTTAGGACAATGAGGCTCCCAGGAAGCTCATCTCATCAACGTCTGACCTTGCTTCTCAACCATTTACGCTTATCAAGCAACACCCAAGCTATTCAGCAAATCTGGTAGCTTTTCTCATCCTGTACTCAAAGGGTCATCAAGCACCACCTATAGTCCACCTCAGGGAGACTCAGTTAAGCCTCTCCCAACTCCATTGTCCACTTCCAGAGACAGCCATCAAGTCATTGTTTCTGGGACGAAGAGATCAGTTTTCCCCATTTTGCCCTGTAACTGGACTCCCTAGCCACTAGTGAGTGTGTTTGTGTTCTGGATCCATTCACACACCCTCAAATCCATTTGGGCCTTTTCTTCTCATGAAATGCTTGTCATTTTGCTGCTACTTTTGTGGATCCCTATAGAATCATAGGGTTGGAAGGGACCTCCAGGATCATCTAGTTCAACATCCTATCTATGAGACTGGTAACTATCACCTTCCCTGAAACTGCTTTCTCCTCTTTTCCTCCCTGATTATCTCTTAGTTAGCCTTGTATGTGTGTGGTGTGTGATTTCTCTATGTTTGCCCTTTTATTTCTCTTCAATAATAATAAAAAAATTTCCAGTTGAACTTCGCTCATCTAAACAGGGTCTTCTGCAGGTACCAGGCTGCACACAGGTGAAGTCAGCAGCAGCCCATACACGGGCTTTCTCTGTGGTGGCCCCTATCCTGTGGAATGACCTACCTGAGGAAGTCAGAAGAGCCCCCACTCTCCTGGCTTTCTGTAAACAATGCAAAACCAAATTATTCAAAAAGGCTTTTTACTCAAATGGGAGGGCTGCATTGTAGGAATACG
This sequence comes from Eublepharis macularius, assembly GCF_028583425.1. Taxonomy (NCBI): domain Eukaryota; kingdom Metazoa; phylum Chordata; class Lepidosauria; order Squamata; family Eublepharidae; genus Eublepharis; species Eublepharis macularius. The sequence goes on from NC_072794.1 coordinate 129,318,487, forward strand.
GTCTCAGGTGCTTTACTAACAAGTTGGGGATCATAGACTTCATCACCATTTTTGCCTCATATATTATCTGCTGCTTTAAATATGTACTCCTATGTACAACCATCGCTCCATGCTGTCCAATGTTAGTCCTAGAATTGATTATGTTTTGCTTCAGTATCTCTATTATGTCTTGGATCCTTGCTAATGCTATGTCTTTAAACTTGTATATGTTTACCTTATAGTATTGTATTGAAATGTACTTACTTGATACTGATTGCATTAACCTCATACTGAGTAATCCGCCTTGAGTCTCAGTGAGAAAGGTGGACTATAAATGACGTAAATAGATAAATTATTTGAGAGTTCTCTAAGGGAACAATCCTCATAACCATAGGTGGAGAATCCCAGTTACCGCCTCTTGCTTGTCTCCTTCAAGCTAATTCCCCCAATGAGTTAGGAGACTGCCTGTTTAGGTAACATCATTACATTTCATATATACATTTTAAAATTTATTTACATTATTTATAGTCTGTCTTTGTCATTGCAGATTACCCAGTGTAAGTTTATGCAATCAAATAGCTGGGATATCAATAGGGTTTGGATTGCAGAAATCCGATACAGAGCTTGAAATAACACATAAGCAATTAAACATGACATGTTAAATGATATGGATATTTCCTAATATGAGCATACTTACATAAACAAACAGCATATAGTAGTATAGTCTATAGTCCTTACCCCTTTACTAAAGCATCTTTTTGAACTATTTCCTTTCAGTACAGCTCTCCTACCTTTGTAAAAAAAGCCCTCCTGAATAATTCAGTTTTGCATAGTGAAATGCCAGGGGAGTGGGAGCCATCCTAACCTCATTCAGCAGGTCATTCCATAAGGAGGGGGCAACAATAGAGAATGCACATGTAGCAGCAGTTGTTGATTTTATCCATTAGTAGGGTGGCTCTTGCAGATGTCTCTGTTGTTCTGATGAGCAAAGTTGCCAAAGTAGAGCATAGAATCAATATTCTCCACAATTAAGTAAGACAGTTAAGTAAGTAAGACATATTCTCTTTCCTCTTCTCTATTGCAGTCCTGCAGCCATCTCAGTCATCAACAGATATATGCATAAAATATAAACATCCATAGTAGCTGTAACCTCTAAATTCTAATACTTTGTATTCCTGCTCCAGTCTCCCATTATGCACATGCCAGCCCAGAAGCATGTGATCTCGGGACAGAAAGGTTGTTTCTACTCCTACATTATTTAGTAGCGCTGTGTTTTTTTAATGGAGGGGTTTTGTATCTCAAACAGTACCTACTCCGAAATCTTGGTGGGGGGGGGGATATGTACATTTCATTGTTTCTAAGGTTTGTTTTTGAAAGGCTTTTCTCCCCTGATTATAGGATGCTACAGAACAATCAGCTTAGTCGGATCCCAGCGGAGGCTCTGTGTGATCTTCCAAACCTGCAGTCGCTGTAAGTCCTGATGGATTGATACTGTGCAGTCTTTTAAGCAAGAGCTTTTCAAAAGCAAGGTAGAATCTCAGAGCTGAGTTTTCCAGACAGCCAGGAAGCTGAGGGAGCAATATAGTACAATGCATCAGAAATTTTAGATCTGAAAGCTGATTTTCATACAAAAACATATTTCTGCAATCAATTAGTAAAAGATTTTTGAAGACTGCCTTTATGTTGTAGATTTCGCAACATTTTAATCCTGATTGCTCATCTCTATCATAAACTATCTACATGAGCAAGATTCTGGTCCAGTAGCATCTTAAAGACCAATTAGATTTCCAGGGTATCTTGTTCTTCTACTACAGACAAACATGGCTATCCACCTGAAACTATCTCTACATGGTTTCTTTTCCTTTCTTGAAAACAACAACAAAGACAATAGTGTTATATTCAGTAAATATGGGGGAAATGGTGGGGTATGGTTGCCTGTCACTGTAGCCTGAGTTAGTCCTGCCTGAATAAAAGGATTAGAGGTTGGCCAGGGATCTTGTTGTGACAAGCTTTGGTACGCTAGAGCTTATATTATCATACGTATTAAATGGTATCCTTTTTGGTAGGTGTGGGTATATATATTATGCCCCTCCTTTGCCGTGTCTCTAGTCACCTTGCACCGGTCTGCAAAATCTCAGAACAAAAAGGGGAGGGGTATCAGCCACCATTTTCCTCCTCTATCTTGGCTGTCTCTGGCACAGACAGCACAGATAAGCTGACGGCATCCTCCACAGCTTGCTTCCCAGCCCTTTTAAGGCAACTTAGCAAGTCATGTATGCCCCCCTAGTCATGACCCATCTCTTGTGAATGCCTGCCTTTCAGAGGTCAGAAGCAGCTTCAGCCAGCTCTGTGGTGGAGTCTTGGCCTTCCACCCCTTTGTGCCATTCTGGGACACTACTGATCAGCTGTTGTAGCAGTGGGGTCTCTTAAGAGGAAGTGGCTCTTCAATGACTTCTTCCTGGTCCCTGATGATCTTTAGGTAAATTTCAGGATTCCCGTGGACCAGTATGGAAAGAAAAGGTTTGTAAATGGGGGTCCAAATGGCCAAAGGTAGCAGTAATTTTGCCACCTGGTTATCATATGCATTATCATATGCATAGACAAATGTATACAACAGACTCACTCACTCAGTCAATGATTAAGTCTTCCTTGCTGTTACAATTCAGCACCCACAGCAGATTTATTACTTTCTGTTGTTGGAAAGATGCCTCTCATTTCAAATGAGCCCTCCTCTGTTTTATATAGAGAGTGCAAAAAGTTTTTCTCCTGGTAAATGAGGCTCAAAACTTACATCAAATTCAAAAACAAATACAAACTCACATTAGCATAAATACAAATAAGAGAAAGTCAACCACAGCCTCCACTTATGGGCTACCAAAAGCTTATTGGGAAAGCTCTGCTTGGCAGAGTCTCTGAAACCTGTGCAGGGTTCCACAAATTCCCAGGAAGCCCATTCCACAGCCCAGGTGCAGTCACCAAGAAGACAGGAGCCCAGTTGACATTTTTTACTGACATGAATGGAGGTACTCCTAGTAATCCCTGATCCGTTGACTGAAGCTGCTAAATTTACGTGTATCGGTGTATAGGCTCTTTTCACATAGAATTCATTGTTTGTTTTCATTCAGTAAAGACTAGTATAAAAAACATCCATGTTCTTTGAAAAGAAATAGAATCAATGCAATCTGTCCCATCATGTATAACATAGTTCTCATAATCTAGAATAAGCATAATATGTGTCTTCTAAAAATCTAAGTCTCTTTTCAAAGGACTATGACAGTGACATACCAACAGAAGCGAGTCCTCATTTAGAGGAATTACATACCTGCTGTTAACTTCCTCTCTTGTCCAGCAGAGAGCAGTGTTTTGCAGCCAGCTCAATAATACCAACCTGCATTAGCTCACCAATACTTGTTCCCAATGGTGCAATTAAAAGGGGAATATTTGAGTGGCCCTATGGCTCCTAAGCAAGGATAGTGAAACTTTGGATTTTTTACTCTGTCCCATAATTAGCACAGCTCTTTTAAGCATTCCTTCATCAGCATGAATGTGGCTGTGCCATAAACTTTTTTGAAGTGTAAAAGACTGTTTATGGAAGGGCATATGCCATTGTGCAATTCCCTCTGTGGTTCTTGTTTCAAAAAGGCTCTCCTAATAATTAGAGTTCCCAGGTGCCCACCAGTAGCAGGCAAAATCCCGGAGGTTTTCCTTGTTGCCCGCCAATCCACCAGTATTCACTGAGAGGCCCTGGAGGTCGCCTGCCACTGGCAGGCACCCCCGGGAACATGCACAGTACACATGCTCCCACGTGGCACAATGACAGTCACTTCCAGAAGTGATGTTGTCGTGCCAGCCACGGGGGTGCTCCCACACTTCATTTGGGGTCGATTTTGGCTCCAAACAGGCCAAATTGGCCCCACCAGAGTGCAGGGATGCTCCCGTGTCTAACATGATGACATCACTTCAGGAAGTGATGTCATCACACAAGTGCCAGAGTGTGCACTGCACATGGACACGGATATGCAGTGGACACAAAGTAGGTTCCCCCCTCCTGCCAGAAGGGTATGTGGACCACCTGGCAACCCTAATTTTCATTGTGATATACACCTGTGCTATTCAAATAATCCAACCTAGTGGAGACTCTACAACTTAGCAATGAGATATATGAGCCTTTTGCTGGGGCCTGAGGAGAACTGGGTCATGAGGAAACTCTGTTGCACTTTGATCTCTGGAACTGCCTCCTCAAAGAAAACAGTGGCATGTGTTTACAGATGAATTTCCTATTCAGATTCCTGGAGATCTGGGGGGTGGGGCCTGGTGAGGGCGGAGTTTGGGGAAGGAAGGGACCTCAGTGGTATATAATACCATAGAGACCACCTTCTAAAACATCAGTTTTCTCCAGGATAACTTTTTTTGTCATGAGGAGACCAGTTGCAATTCTGGGAGATTTCCAGGCCCTACGTGGAGGCTGGCAACCTTAGAACTGTATGTCTTGTACTTGCAGAGGAGAAACAATGTTCCATAAACCATTTCAGCCTGCGTTCAGGAAGCGATAGTACAATGCACCAACAAGCACACTTGGATGGGTCAACCCAAATGGTGTGGAAATATGGCATCTACCTCTTGGAGCCCCACCTTCATATCACAATGCAACCCATTATCAACCTTTTTGTGGAAAAGTGTCCATATGGAAAAGGCTTACTTTTGGGAAAGCAAGGCCTGATAGTACTAAGAGACACAACATATATGAGAGAAGGGAGAAATGTTTTCTTACTAAGTATTGGATCTTCAGTATTTGGTGCTTTATTAAACTATGGCCTTTTGTGCACGGGCAATTTTTGCCGCTTTTGGCCCCATACTTCTTTGGGTTTTCTTCTGAATTCTGGACCCTTAACTCCTCCTTCAGATTTCCGTGTGACGTTTCAAGAGTTCTCTTCTGAATTTTCTGCCTATAACTGGAAGTGATGTCATTGTGTGGGAGCGTGTGCAAGGATGTTTGCTCTGGCTGCCTGCCGGTGGCGGGCAATCATCCGGTGGCCTGCCTCCTCTCGCCAATCACCAGCAATCAGTGAGCGGAGGAGCAAACTGCAAGCAGTTTTTCTGCCACTGGCGGGCACTTGACAAGCCTGTTGATGGCACATAACTCATACACCTTCAGAAGGCTTTGCTCAGATGGTTTGAAATGGTTGTACCCTGCAGCATAAAAGAGAAACCACAGTGTTCTTGTGCTTTCCTCCAGAATGATAATTTTCTTCAGTCCTAAATTCAGATTTAATAAGGAGAAAAAACTTTTTTGAGTACTCACTGCCCTCATTAAGTCCCACGTGACTAGTGGCTATTAGGTTAACACAGGCCTGATTTAATGTGCTTATACCATGCTTCTAGGCAGATTAGTGCCCCACTAAGAACAGTGAACAAAGTCAGTGTTGTTATTATCACCACAATACAACTGGGGAGCTGGGGCTGAGACTAGGGGTTGACAGATCCCTATATTCTCCTGCAGGGGGAGGGGGGAACCTGGCCCTTACCTTTTCCTTCCTGGGGGTTTTCATTTTGTGTGCACACAAAGTGTGCATGCACTCCTGGGCTTCGTGATGATGTCACTTCTGGGAAGTGGCATCCTCATGCTGGCTATGGGCATGCTCCTGTACTTTACATGGGGCAAATTCAGCCAATTTGAAGCCAAAATTGGCCCCGGTGAAGCGTGGGAGCATGCCCGCAGCCGGCACTACAATGTCACTTCAGGAAGCGACGTCACTCTCTGCTGGGAGTGCACCTGGTCTGCTTTCCTGGGTTGCCTGCCGGTGGTGGGTGATTGCCGGGTTTTTTGCCACCTCCCACTAATTGCCAGTGATTGGCGGGCAACGGGACAAACCTCTGGGATATTGCTCACCACCGGCAGGCAACTGGAAAGCCTAGCTGAGACGAGTGGCTTACCCAAGACCACCACCTGCTTAGCTCATAGCAGTAGTTTTGAACTAGCAGTATGCTGATTTACAGCCCAACCACTTAATCACTATGCTAGATGAAAAGTTGTTGACTAAACCATGTTTTCCCCTTAGTAGGCTGGTTGTGAGTCATACATCATTGGGAATGCCATTACTTATTTATTCAAATTGGTTCTGTGCCAAATGTCCCTCTGTTCTTCCCTTATCTTCACAAGGATGGTCATTTCATATTAAGAACGATCAGGTCTGTATTCAGATTTTCCCCCTGTTTGACTATGAGCAATTTTCCATAAGTCTTTATATTTATTGCCAACATGGAACATCCATATATCACCATGGAGTGGCTTCCAAACATCACAGTCTGAGTGGGGGAATCTGAGGCCTATTTACATTGCTCAAATTGATGTTTTTTCCATTTTCCTTGAGTTATAGGGCTTGCTTGTCTTTCATAGAATACTAAGTTACTGTATGAAAATCAGGCAGCGTTTGATACAGTATTCCACACTGGTGTGAGAATTAGTTTTGCAGGATGAAAGCAAGCACAGATACACAATACAACGAGGAATTGTAGAGTGTTGCCATGTTGTTCTTGCTCATCTTTATATCTTTAAAATGGTAAAAATACCATAATCTGTGTTAAAGACAGATGTTTGTAGGTAAGTAGGTAGGTAGGAATTTATTGTATATAGCCAAAGTCCATTACAATGTAACAAATACAGCTGCCCAAACAGTTATAAATAAAAGAACAATAAAAGCACAGTAAAACTGAAAGCAATGTTAAGATTTCCAGAACATAACATGAAATGCAACAAAATTAAATATTGACTGGGCAGGTTTGTATATTCAAGTCTGCTGTGATAGTGAAGACAAATTCATGTATACAGGAATCCCAAAGCACAAAATTTTGGTACTAATTCATGTGTTGTTCAACTTTGATAAAGATGACCCCAGTTGTTTACAGGGAAATACTGTGATTTTTGCTTGATGTTCTATTTACTTCTATGCAATAACTGTTCTGAAGTACATTATTACCAAATTTCTGATTCTGGGCAGAATGGGTAGGAAAGTAGTGTTCAGGTCGTCTTTCTAGTCTTAGAGAAGGAGCTTGGAACATTTTCACACCAATTTTTTCTAAAGAATAAGATCACAATTTACAAACTGTACTTACCATTAAATGTATGACCTAAATAAATTGCAATTGTCATCGTAAAGCTAGTTATAGGTATGTGAATTTTAGGATGTAGGTATATGATTGGCTATCTCTAAGAACCTGCAAGTAGAGTAAAATAATATTTAAAATATTGTGGTGGATTATGTGGATCCGTTCTGTTAGTAGAGGTGTTTTATTCTGGCGGAAGGAGTTTTCCCATGATGCAAGAGCTGCAGATCCAGCCCCTTATGGTGAAATGAACTGGGCCAAGTCAACTGCAGTTAGCACTAGACAGATTCATAGATGTACTAAAAATCTCTGGTGTTTATTTTTCTATATGCATGAGTATAAGTAATCTTTTGCCTAGGGAGGTTAGTACCAACCACTGAAAAATGAAAAATACCAGTCCAATGGAAAATGAAAGGATTGTGCTGTTTTAGAAAAATACAATTGAAAGCATGGTTACCTGCTTTGATGTAGTGCAGGAGTTTATTTCTTTGGATTTTCAGTGAAGTGGCATCTGGCAAGGAACTTTTTAGCACTTGACATCAGCCTCCTGAACAATCTTAACACAAAATCATCCTTGAAAACAATGCCAATAAGTCTGGCAGCTTAACATATTTCTAGTTGTGTAATAAAAACCTCTATTGTTAACAGGGAACCTTTTGTGCTAGAGATTATGATGCTTCTGGCATTCGGTTAATGTTGGCAGCAGTATCTCTATGGGCGTATCACTTTGCCTGATCTCTGAACATTTTAACAGAAACGCTCGGCAGCTCTGAGGTGTTTACAGTGCAATCCTATGCCGAATTACTTCAGTCCAAACAAATTGATTTCAATGGATTTAGACTGAGCGATTGCACAGGCATGGAATGTTAGTGGAGTCAGAGCAGTGGGTTTCTGATTGTGTTTCTGGGAAACCTAGGGTTCCCTGGACACTTAATTAAGGATTCTCAGTGCAAAGATAAATAATAGCACATAAGGTTCACCGAAAGATAGAATGCTCTGCACTGCAGATCATCTCCTGCTCTGTACAACAACGTATATTCTGGATTCTTTATCATGAAGTTCTTATTTATAACTTGTTTTACTCATCTTTTATAAAGAGGGCCCCAAACTCTTACAAGTTTAATGCATGCAAGCAATTTTGTCCAACATCCGCCGTCACAATGCAGCTTTTGACTTGGACAAATGTGTTCTTATGCTGTGCTCAGGATGGCCTGGAAGAAAGTGCAGTCTGACTGGCAAAGTGCAGCATGGAAGTTGAAGAGATGTCTATATTTTGAGGCATTCTCCAGGGGCACAACCCAAATCGTACTTAATGTTCAGAAAGTGGCAGAGGTGAGAAATGGTTATATGACAGATGAGACAAAGCTATAGTGGATAAGGAAATCCTGATTGTATTCCCCACCCCACCCCAAGACTAGGGAATTTAAATGGGGAAAAACTGTACAGAGGGAAAGGTTAAACAACCCTTCCTGAGAACTACTCTTGTGATCAAATTCAGAGTTTCCTGCATTTGTATTAAGGTAAAGACAAAAACACTGGGAGATCCAATCAAGTATCTCCAGAAATATGAAACTTTATGTACTTCATGGATCAAACTCTGTTCCTCATACTATTCAATCTGAAATCAATGTCTTCTGGAAGGAAGGACACATTAGGATTTCTTGAAAATGTACATGGCTTTTGAACAGTCTCCATGCCGTGAGATGAATCACCAGCAAGAGAAAAGAAATCGTCTTCTGATAAAAAAGACAAACTCTAAATGAAGTAAGTAAAAGCACCTAAAATATTTGGATGCTACAAAGTGCTGCTCGGTTGCTGCCTACCACATCAGGCTCCCTTGTTCTGAAATACTTGTTAACACCTCTGGCAATCAGTAGCATGAATTAGCAGCATTTGTTATTTCAGCTTCTTCTGTTAAAAGGCACAAAAAGCCTGAGGGAGGCCCAACAAAAAAGTAATTAAGTTGGGGCGGGGGGGGGGATGGAGAACTGCAGAGAGATACAGAGCCTTGTGCAATCCTCATATTTACCACTAAAGAGGAGCAGTTCTTCTACATTTATCTCATCTTCATCTGTGGTCTGCACAAATAGGATTTGAAGAAGCACATCTACACCTGATGGCAAAGTTTCTAAACTGCAAGCTGGATTCCAGTCCTTATGTAATACAGTGAACCAGTTGGGATGCCCTGGCAGAGTGTCTGGCTACCAGCACTTTTATAGGTGTGGTAACAACTCACCATGAGTACTCTGGAAGAGTCGTGTGTCAGGCTAATTAACAGCTTTGCGGTTACATGCTCTTACCTAAAGCAGGTGGGCACACTGTCTGTTCCTCTGCCAGCCAAGAGCCAGCCAAAGACTTTCAAAGCAAACAGGTGCTATAAGTTATAATTACTGCATTTTCAGTAAGAATGAGAAAGAGAAGAGCGCATGATTGGATTAAAAGATCAGAACAAACCCTTGAGACTTATCTTTCAAATGAAAATCAAAGGCAATGGAAACAACTTGAATTACACATGCCAGAGCAGTGATTAAAATATGGTTTCTTAGAATCATAAGAGTTGGAAGGCACCCCAAGGGTCATCTAGTCCAACTCTTTGTACAATGCAGGAAGGATACCCTCCACTCATCCCTCCAGTGACCCTTGCTCAAGGCCTAGAGGAAGGCAAAAACCTCTCTAGGATCCCTGGCCAATCTGGCCCGGAGGAAAATTCCTTCCTGACCCCAAAGTGGTGATCAGTATTATCCTGGACACATAAGAAAGGGCCACGAGAGCCAAGCACTGGTTCATCCCTTCCTGCTTTCTCTCTCAAAATCTGCCTAACTTCATACTTAGTCATGGAATCAACGTTGCTGACAGGTGGCCAAAGTATACAGATTGATTTATGTATATTATTCAACAGGTAATATAATTTGTTCCTTCAACAGTTAGATATGGGCCTATATTCTACCACTCCAATCATTACAGTTCTTGCAGCGTAAGGAACAGCCACTTAGGCAGCAGTCAATCCTAAGCAGATCTATTTGCATCTAAGTCCAACTTTATTAAATAGAGCTTGCTATGAGGAAAGTGTTCTTAGGATTGCAGCCTTTTGTTGGAGTAAGACGTCTTAGGCTGAAGGAAGGCTTCAAACTTTGCTGACCAGAATGGTAGGATAGAGAGCCTTGGGCATGGAACATGTTCCAGCAGTCATTTATAAACAACAGTTTTGAATATGCTAGCATGTTTGTATGCTGATCAAATAGCCAAACCTTCTCTTCTTCATGAGATAAATATCTCTGAATAGCCTCTTGGTTTGTCATTATGTCTGAAAGAAAAAAAATCCCAATTTGTTCACTAGGATCACTCCTCTCAGCCTTCTGCCTTCAGCATGGGAAGCACAGAGCAATAGAAAATCTTGCTGCTCCAGCTGTATTCAGCTATTGATTTTTTTTCCAGAACACACTCTCCTTTCTTTCATTCTCCTTGCTTTCTCTCCACACACACATCCTCCCTGCTAGTGATGATGATTCACCAAGCAGGACTGAATTTGTTGAAAGTCCAATTTTTTTGTCCCCTTGGAGCATGTTATAGAGTCACGATATGTACAATGCATTATTTGAATTAAGTATATTATGCAAATGTACCATTCTCTGGCTGTAGAAGTTGCCTGACCTTGTAGAATGAGGACAGGTATCGTGATGAGCAGCATGGAGTAAAGTCTGGAACAAAGAAGTGTTAAGGGGCCCATAGTGGAGAAAAATCTCCACTTGCAGGAGGTCTCTGTATCAATCCCCAGCATCTTATTTTTATTTATTTTTTATTTTTTATGTCATTTATAGTCCGTCTTTCTCACTGAGACTCAAGGTGGATTACACAGTATGAGATTGGTATAATCAGTATCAAGTACATTTCAATACAGTATCAAGGACATTTCCATAAACAATGCCATAAGGTGAATAGATACAAGTTTAAAAGACATAGTATTAGCAAGAATCCAATACAGAGTAGAAAAAAATACTGAAGCAGAAAAATCAGTTTTAGGACTAACATTAGACAACATGGAACACTGGTGGAACATAAGAGTACATATTTAAAGCAACAGATAATATGTAAGGCAATATAGTGATGAAGTCTATGGTCTGGAACTCATTAGCGAAGCATCTGAGACCCCATCCCTACAATACAGCCCTCCCATTTGAGTAAAAAAGCCTTTTTGAATAGTTCAGTTTTGCATCATTTATGAAAAGCCAGGAGAGTGGGGGCTTCTTCTGACTTCCTCGGGTAGGTAATTCCATAGGATAGGGGCCACCACAAAGAAAGCCCATGTATGGGCTGTTGCTGACTTCACCTGTGTGCAGCCTGGCACCTGCAGGAGACCCTGTTCAGATGAGCGAAACTGCTATGGAGGAACATAGGGAGGGAGGTGGTCCTGTAGGTATGCCAGACCAAAGCCATGAAGAACTTTGTATGTAATAACTAATAACTTAAAACTGAGTACGGTAACATGGGTAGCCAATGGAGCGACTGTAGGATGGGAGTGATGTTCATGCTCCTGCTCACTCCTGATAACAGTCGAGCTGCAGCAATTTGCACCAATTGAACTCAAGGCAGCTAAGAAAACAGCAAGAACCGCAAGTACAGGAAAACATAAGCAAATGCCAACAAGATAAAAACAATGCACAGTTAAAAATGCAGCCAAAACCATTCATTCTCCACCAAATGCCCTATGGAACAAAACTACTTACATCTGTTCTTGAATACATCAAGAGAAAGCACCCTGCACATCCAATCTGGTAGGCCATTCCAGAGGAATGACCTCCCATAGCAAAAGCCCATGACACAGACAATCCTAGGAGAGCGTCCACTGCCTGAAGAGCGTAACTGGCACTTGGCAATAAAAGAAGTGGTTCAGTAATTGTGAATGGCCCCAGGCCTTGAAGGTGATAACCAGTACTTCAAATTGGGCCCAGAATGATGTTGGTAACCAGAGCAGTTGACAAAGTACTGGAGTTGTATCTTCTGAGCAGCTTACCCCAGATAGTTTCATTCTCACACTTTGTACCCATTGAAGCTTCTGAGATGTATTCAAAGGCAACTCCACATGGAACATATTGCTTTAGTCCAAACTGCAAGTTATGGTAGAGTGGATCAGTATGGCTATGTTGGCAGAGTCTATCAGAGGTCCACAAAAGGAATCAACAGCCAGCTTTCTTGGGGAAGGGCTCAGACCAAGAATCTGAGGGTGACACACTTGGATCCAAATGACTGTGCAGATCCAGATGAGACTTCAGTTGAAAGGACCAGGGAGTAGGTGATAAGAAGGACCTCTACCTGATACTCTGGAGAGCCACTGCCAATCGGAGTAGACAATACCAATGCCAATGATGCAGTATAAGGCAGCTTCATGTGTTCAATGACTGGGAGGAGGTGTTGAAGCATTAGAGGCTATTGGATTATAGTATTTGAAATTGCCTTGCTTAAGGATGAGTAATATACATATTACTTGCTGGGTGACCTTGGGCCTATCACACTCTTGCCTAAGCTACCTCATGGGATTGTTGTGAAGATAAAATGGAGGAGAGGTAAGCCACTTTGGGGAAGAAGACAGGGTATAAATAAATATTTGACTCCATATCTGGAAGCCAACTGTTGGCTAAATTGAAACAAACCACAATAGACAAGAGATTGCTGTGGTTCATTATAAGTTTCAATACTTATTCTACTGCCCAAGTGTGGTAAAATAGTGAGAATCACTTTATCAGAGCCTGTTTAACCTAAGTAACGCCATGTTTAACCTTGTAGTGTTTAGTCTTCTTTCCCTTTAGGTCCCAGCACCTGCAAGGAGTCGAGTCCATGGGAAAGGAAATTCTCTTATCTGTCTGCTCGACCTTGGCCAGCTCTACATTCCTCTGAGAAGCTTAGCTATGCGAACTCAGGGGGGAGGCTGGGCTTGGGAGTGTGAAATATAACCACTTTCTTTTCATGAGTCATTCTTGACAATACTTTGGTTGGCCAGGATCTCTATCCTGGAATATGTACGTCTGGAAATGAATGCTGTTTCTTCACAATAAACTTTTTTGAAATCAAAGGGCCTTCTTGCAGAAAGGGAGTGAAGCAGACTATCAATTCTGGAATGACATAGTCTGACATTTTGTCAAGAATCTCCTTTGAAGTCTACAAACCCGTCACCCAGGGCAGATGGATACCAAGGATTCCTTGATTGATCTACTGGTCCCTGGCCAGGAGGAGGATGACTCAATACCACTGGTACCAGCGAGTGGGTCGGGGGAGACCCCAGGTCCTACTGAAGTACCTATCGAGGCGCCCTGCGAAGTCCCCGGAGAAGGAGTTCCTGAGGAAGGAGCGGGGACGGTGCCTGTCGCAGGAGCGGAGCAACCTGATCCGAATGTAGCCGGCACCCGGCTGAAGGTGCGAGAGGCTAACGGACAGAGTCAGCTAATTTCACTGCCGACACCGAGGCAGTGGGGCTCCCGACCTAGAGAAGCGAGGGAGAGGAGAGCGGGGACCATGTTTTCCCGTTCAATGATTGACATTCGGCGCACCGTCGGGTCGACGGAGCAGGAAGGCCCTAGCATCGTATGGGATCTAAGGAGGGCTACCCGCACGCCGGAAGAAACGCGGGCCAACAACCAGCCCTGGTATAAGTGGAATATAGCGGCGGGCCGCCTGGAAGAGTGGGATCCCCGAGGCTCAGATAGCCTCCAGGATTGGGAAACCACCAGAAATGAACTTATGAGCTGGGATTACTCGGATGTGAACTCAGCTAGAGCATGGGAGTGTCGTCGCACTCAACGGAATATCGGACCCAATCAGTGGATACTGGGATTTCAGCAATTACCGGACTAGCGAAGGGAATCTTAGCCGATATGACTGAAGAAGAGGAGCTACAAATGCAAAGCGGCGCTACAACAAGCCCGATACTGCCTAGTGATGCTAGAAGAATGACCCAAGAAGGAGGGGAAGCCGGAGGGGCGGAAGGGCCAAGACAGCTGTGGCCTTCGGACTATATTCCACCTCGATTGAGAAGACCATCCAAACCCTCAGAGATCGGTGACCAAGGAGAGGACATAGCAGTGCAAGAAACCGCTGAATATTACCAACGGATGGAAATTCGGATGGAGGCGATGGAGGATGAATTAGCCCAGGCTGTTTTCCTCATTGGTGAGTTGGTGAGAGGTCAGAGGGAAGAGCGATCGGCAGCCGATCAAGTTTGACAAGCGTCAGCAAGGGCGCAGGGACAGGTGGCCACGCAGTCCACTCCGGGATCCAGCGTAGGTCCGTCACCGATACCGCAGCCGCTATCGTCTCATCAAGCGACGAGAACGACGTCCGCCCCGCAGCAACAGACACAGGTTGCAGTGCAAGTGTTACAAACACCTTCGCCGACGCTACCGGCCCCAACTCAACCAGTAACTCTCCAACCACCGCTTTCGGATCAAAACGTCCCTCCACATCGGTAGCTTCCTCCCCCTCCGAGACAAGTGCCGCCACCGTCGCCTAGACAGGGGACACCTCAGCAGCCGCCCCCCAATACAAGTCCCTCCAAGAACCACGGGGACACTTCCGAGAGCTCCACTGCCTGGAAAGCCACCCAGAACTCAACCGATAGGAGTTCTGTGGGGCCAACCCAGAGGATTGCCACAAGGTCCAATGCTTCCACCTCCTCCGACGCAAGATAGAAGGAGGGAGCCGGAGTTGCCTTGGGGTTGGATTAAATTGGAAGCCACCTTTGATGGAGATACACAAAAGTTGGGATTTTTTGTAGATCAAGCACTTCAGTTCTTCAGTCGATGGGGGCATCTGTTTCCAGATGAGGAGAGCCAAATTGATCATCTGGCATCGAGACTGGAAGGCAAAGTAGCCGAATGGTATGTAACTCTATATGACTCTGGCGCCCCAGAGCTGGACACTTTACAAAGTTTTATGGCTGTGTTGCGCGCACAGTATGAAGATCCTCTGGAAGAGGATTGGTCCCACACGGAATTGCAAGTTTTACGTCAGGACACTCAACCAGTTAGAGACTATGCTGCGAAATTCAGACAATTGGCAGCCAAGTGCCCTCACTGTGAAGAAGGGACAAAAATAGTAATGTTTAAAGGCGGTATGAATCCCCAATTGCTGGACCGGGCTCTGATGCAGGATGACCCGCCAACCCTCCTCGGCTGGATCCAGTTAGCTTGCGAGGTCGAAAACCGTATACAACAAGTGCGGCTAGTGGAACAACAGCAGGCTATTGGGACAAGGAGAACGCCGATAATACAAAAAGGAGGAAGGGGGGACCCCCAAGCCGCAGGACCGGGGATACACGTTGGAGGCAGGGATTATGCCTCCAATGCGGCTGAAGTGGACACTTTGCAGCGCAGTGTACAGCCCGTCTACCAGCGCAACCAGCCCCCACTCCAGCGTGACCCATCCCAGCCCCAAGAACAAGCCGGGGAAGAGGAATACCGAAGCGCAACCAGCCCGAGAAAGGCTTAGAAGCGGAGGAAGTGCTGATGGAGCTTGACGTGCAACCCACCGAAGAGGAAGAAGATGTACCCAGCCCCCAGTCGGGAAACGAGATGGATCTGTCATAAGGAGACCCGACCAACAGATCAAAAAAGAAATCTCCCCACGTGAGGTGAGAGAAAAAGGGTCTATTTTATTCACACCAGTTGTTTTAATGAACCCCATAATGAACATATATGTGTGAAGGCATTGATTCTGGATGCTCCAGAGACATTATATCCCCAGCCTTAGTGAATGGACTGGGTCTAAGAGCTAAAGAATTGGAAAATCCTATTATTTTTGAACAAATGGATGGATCCAACATGTCCCCAGTAACTTTAGAAACTGAACCAATACCCACGGGTATTAAAAACCACTGGGAAAAAAGATGCTTCGTGATAAGCCAAGCGGCCAAATACCCATTAATCCTTGGCAGTCGATGGTTATGGGATCATAACCCTGATATAGACTGGACCAAAGGAACAATAGATTTCAATCATGAAAATTGCAAACTTCATAACTGGCAAGCAGAATGGGGAAGAGCAAAACCCCCTCTATTAGATGTTGCACTACTAACTAAAGAGGAGTTGAATCGCATCCCCAAGGAATATAGAAGCCTGAAACAAGCGTTCAGCGAGGAGGAAGCTGACAGCCTTCCCCCTCATCGCACCACCGACTGCACCATCGAGATCCTGCCAGGGGAAGAGCTACCCAAAGGCAAACTATATTTTATGAGTCCACTGGAAAGAGAAGAACTAAGAAAGTTCATCGACAAGAATTTAGAGAGAGGATTTATACTCCCGGCTAGCAGTCCACATGCAGCTCCGGTACTGATTGTTAAGAAAAAGGATGGAGGCTTAAGGCTCTGCACAGACTTCAGAGGAATCAATGCAGTATCGGCAACCAATGCCTATCCCATCCCTCTCATCAGAGACCTACTCAACGTCGTGGCGCAAGGTAAGATATTCTCCAAATTAGACTTGTAAGATGCCTACTTCCATGTAAGAATTAAAGAAGGAGATGAGTGGAAAACCGTGTTCAATACGCCCTTAGGCCAATATGAATACTTAGTCATGCCTTTCGGCTTATCTGGCGCCCCTTCAGTATACATCGCCATGATCAATGAAGTACTACATAAATATTTATATAAGGGAGTGGTCGTTTACCTAGATGACGTTTTAATTTATTCAAAAACAAAAGAAGAGCATGTAAAATTAGTACGGGAAATACTGACTACATTGATGTGCCACAAACTCCCTATCAAGCTTTCTAAATGTGAGTTCCATAAAACAGAACTGGACTATTTGGGCTACTGCATTTCGAGGGAAGGACTGAAAATGGATCCTGCCAAAATTAAAGCCGTACAAGAATGGCAGACACCCCGTACTCGTAAACAATTACAATCCTTCTTGGGGGTTGCCAACTTTTACAGAGACTTTATAGAAGGATTTGCCAGGATAACCTTACCTTTAACCGAGCTTCTAAAAACGAAAGGGAAGGGGGATCAAGCAAAGAAACCCACTTCTAAATTAATCTGGGACCAAAATTGCCAGACAGCCTTTGATGAACTCAAACTCAAGTTTACTTCAGAGCCCATCCTTCAACATCCAGACGAAAATCGACCCTTCATAGTGCAGGTCGATGCCAGCGATGCAGCCATTGGAGGCATGCTTCTACAGAAGGGGGAGGATGGGAAAGCCAAACCACGTGCATATCTGTCTAGAAAATTTTCAGAAGCTGAACGGCACTGGAATGTATGGGAAAAGGAAGCCTTTGCCGTGAAAGTAGCTCTCACAGTATGGTGCCACTGGCTTGAAGGGGCTCGACACCCATTCGAGGTTCGGACGGATCACAAAAACTTAGAAGCTCTAAAAATCCCTAGACGTCTTAATGCTAAACAACTCAGATGGGCAGAATTCTTTTCTAAGTTCGATTTCACCCTAAACTTCTTACCGGGCAAAACTAATTTCCTAGCGGATGCTCTCTCGCGCATGCCCCAACACCAAAGTAAACAAGAGGAAACCATTGATACTGTATTCACCCCCCACCAACTAGGGGGAGTGGTTACCACTTGCAGCCAAACTGTGCAGACTCAAGCAGCAGACAAGGGGTGGAGAGCAAAAGTGAAAAGTGAGGTGGAAAAAGAAGGGGAGGGAGCGCCCAAGGCAAAAATGTCCCAAACAGCGGAGGGAGATTGGGTGAAAGAGGATCGATTATACATAGCAGCTAGCCTCCGAAAAGAAGTTCTACAACGTTGTCACGATGCCCGCACCGCGGGGCATTTCGGCTACTTAAAAACTCTCCATTTAGTACAAAGACAATTTTGGTGGCCAGGTATTCGGAAAGATGTTTCCCAATATGTTTCCTCATGCCCAACATGCATAAGCGCCAAAACCAGGAAAGGGAAACCACCGGGACTTTTACAGCCGCTAGAAACCCCAGGTAGACTTTGGGAAGTAATTTCTAAGGACTTTATTACAGAT
Organism: Eublepharis macularius; assembly: GCF_028583425.1. Classification (NCBI taxonomy): domain Eukaryota; kingdom Metazoa; phylum Chordata; class Lepidosauria; order Squamata; family Eublepharidae; genus Eublepharis; species Eublepharis macularius. The sequence continues at coordinate 129,336,540 of NC_072794.1, forward strand.
CTTCCTACTTCCAAGGGTTGCTCATGTATCTTAGTGGTTGTGGATCTGTTCTCTAAATGAGCACATTTTATACCTTGCACAACCATACCCACCGCCAAGAAACTAGCGGAAATCTTTATGAAACACATTGTTAAGCTGCATTCTTTTCCTTCTAAGGTGATATCCGACTGCGGCAGACAGTTTATTGTCAATTTTTGGAAAGAATTACTACAACTAACAGGAATGGAGCAAGGAATCAGTTCAGCTTTCCACCCACAAAGTGATGGACAGTCGGAAAAAACTAATCAGATATTAGAACAATTTCTTCGATGTTATATTAATTTCCAACAAGACAACTGGGTGGATCTTCTTCATTTTGCTGAATATTCTTATGACAACGCAGTCCACAGTTCAACAGGTGAAACTCCCTTTAAAATTGTGCACGGCTACGATGGAAAAGCTTTCCCCTTTGAACTGCCGCAGGGAAAACAACCAGCAGGAGACCTACATCAGTGGTGGACTGCCCTTAGCCAACAATGGACCGCTATACAAACCGCCTTAACTAAGGCAAAAGCAGATTATAAAAAATATGCAGACCGCCACCGTGCGAAAGAATGGGAATTACACCCAGGGGACAAAGTATACATCTCCACAAAAAACCTTCGAATAGACCAAGCCAGCAAAAAACTTGCTTTGAAATATTTGGGACCTTTTCCTATTAAGAGAGTAATCAACCAAGTGACCGTAGAACTTATTCTACCAAAGAATTTGCGCCACGTGCACCCAACATTCCATGTGAGTCTCCTAAAAAAGGCCCCTGCACCAGACCAATGGCATCCCTCACCAACCACCCCCATCCCAACCATGATCAATGATCAAGTTCACTATGAAGTGGAGGAAATATTGGACTCTAAGATCAGATATAACAAGCTATTTTATCTCATCCATTGGAAGGACTTTGAGGAAGGATTTTGGGAGTGGGTGGAGTCTATTCATGTGAAAGCCCCTCGTCTACTTAAGCAGTTCCATCAAGCATATCCTGACAAACGGGGGAGAGAGATCTTAAGGGTGGCAGAATGTCAGAGCCTGTTTAACCTAAGTAACGCCATGTTTAACCTTGTAGTGTTTAATCTTCTTTCCCTTTAGGTCCCAGCACCTGCAAGGAGTCAAGTCCATGGGAAAGGAAATTCTCTTATCTGTCTGCTCGACCTTGGCCAGCTCTACGTTCGTCTGAGAAGCTTAGCTATGCGAACTCAGGGGGGGAGGCTGGGCTTGGGAGTGTGAAATGTAACCACTTTCTTTTCATGAGTCATTCTTGACAATACTTTGGTTGGCCAGGATCTCTATCCTGGAATATGTACGTCTGGAAATGAATGCTGTTTCTTCACAATAAACTTTTTTGAAATCAAAGGACCTTGTCTTCTTGCAGAAAGGGAGTGAAGCAGACTATCAATTCTGGAATGACATAGTCTGACACACTTTACTGCTCCCACCCCCATCATCCAGGGTGTTCAACAGGGGTTCCTCTTAGAGGCTTCTGACTCCAAATGCACTTATTTTGTTGCTCAACTTCTAGAAGCTGCAAAGAAGTGTCGAAGAGAGATGTTTTTATACATGAATTCTGTGTAAATTTTCTTTTAGCCATTGTTCAAGAGCTAGTCCAAGAATAGGGCAATAATAATAATAAATTAAATTCACATGTTGACCTTTACTATTCCAATGTACATGAATAATTAGGTCCTAATTAATTCTTGGAGACCTCCCTGAGTCTAAAGTTGCCAACCTCCAGGTACAGCCTGTAGATATCCTAGAATTACAGATGACAGGGATAAATTCTCCTGGAGAAAATGACTGCATTGGCGACTGGACTCTGAGGCATTATACCTGACTGAGGTCCTTCTCCTCCACAAATCCCACCCTCCCCAGACTCCACACCCAAATCTCCAGGAATTTCACAATCTGCAGTTGGCAACCCTACTTGAGGTATTGAGAATTCTGTGCTGGGACCATACTGCATAGAAAAAGGAGGATTCCGTCTTCCTCCCATGCCATTTTTCCCAACCTGAAATGCCCCTGGAGTACAGTTTGCTCTTTTGAGAGTTCCATGATGAGTATAGACGGGGTACACCTAGATTTCCCTAATGCAGTAAATAGTACCTTTGTGCCTTTTTAAGGTCAGGGAAGCACCATGGTTGCAATCCAAATTGGGCTGGCATGTATCTAGGACAAAGTCCCATGAAGCAATTCATGGTTTGTGTTTGATTATGAAGATCTGGGGACAATGTAATATGTCATTGGGCACTCAGTGTCACATCCTAATCTTTATAACAAACACCATTGGCCCTCCCTCTTTATGTCTTTGGGAACAGATGGAAATAGAGTAAAAGAGCTCCTAATTTTAAATTAATGAAAAGAATAATAATTACCATTATTGCTGAAGATTAAAATGTAAGGAGTGACTTCTTGAAAGTTACAGAGGTGAGTGCTTTGATGTTTGCAAAGAAGAAGCCCTCCCTACTTGATGAGGCTGTTGTAAGCATATATTTTCTGATGACAGATGAAGGAAGGAAATAAATCACTTGGGAATTAGCATAGCCTGAGAGTATGTTACAACTTTCATAGACCACCTTTGATCTGAAATGTGACAGCTCATTGTAAAGGTAATATTGTTCCATATAAATCATATTTGATACAATATACTTTGGGTTTGGGGGCAGGGAGAAAGAAATAACTTCCACTCAACATTTAAAGAATAAAAAACTACAGAAATAAAATCGAGAGAATTTAACATCAATTTTCATTTTATTGGCATGGACCTGTGTGAAAGCAAGCTTAAATGAAGCTTAAATAAAGCCATGGATATAGTGACCAAATGCTAGAGATGGGAATCAAACCTGTCTAGAAGACCTCCCCACAACAAAAAATTAAGTTACAATAACATATCATGGTGTGAAAAGAGCCAATTGGAGCAAAATCACTGTGTATGAGCTAATGTAAAGTTCACCAAGTTTCTTAAAGGATATTTTTGGTTGCTGTACTAAATCTCCACTGTGTAATGTCTGTTACTGTGTATGACTATTACAGTGAAGTGTATCAATAGCAATGTTTCATTTATATACATCACTGTAATACACACAGTAGCAGACATTTCACAGTGGAGATTTAGTACAGTCACCAAAAATATCCCTTGAGAAACTCAGCTTTACATTAGCTTATACACGGTGATTTTGATTCAATTGGAAGATCTCCTCACGTACATCTGGCACCATAGACTCTCATCCTTGCAGTTTCCACTTGCCCCTATTTGGTCTTTTGCCTTTTAAAAAAATCTATACATGTCGTGCTGTAGCAGCATAACACTATATCAATATATATGCTACATTTTTTTTAAAACCAGCAAAAAGCACTTAGGTGGCAAGGGGAGCGGGATGATGGGCACAAAGGGAAATGGAAGTACAGGGGCTCTGTTGCTGCTCTGAATGCCAAATGCAGAATGCCTCTCCATTTGCAGCAGCAATTAAATCACAGAAGGGAATCATAGCCTTAGCTAGCTATCAGTGACAGTATTTTAATGCTATGGGATGCACATATTTTCATTATATTCATTGCCCAGTTAATGACTGTCAGGAATGACTGATTGTAAAGAGTAAAGTACGAACAAACCTAGCAGCCCTACTGATAGTGGACCATTTTTCTTAGCTGAGACAGTGTTTTCAAAGCTGCATGACAGGCAGCAGCAAACCAGGTGCAGAATTTCCATCACTACATCTCGAGGCCAGGAAGAGGTGCACTTGTTAAATAAACATCTGCCTATCACGCAAGTTTTCAAAGCCACAGTAAGATAAAAGAATGACAATCATAGCTACCATATATACAGAGCAACATAGATGGACTATCTAGGTCGGATTCCTTCCTGTAACATTGGCCAGCCTCATGAAATTAAATAGTGATTCATCCCCTGCTTTCATTCTTATGAAATACAGGGATTTCCTATTTTTTGACATGTATTATTTACAGATATTGGTATTCTGATTTCTCCATCAATCATGCTAATCCCTTTTTTTTTTTGGCTTCACTTACGTAGTTGGCTTTCAAAGTCTTCCCTGCCACAACTTCCAAACTCTACTGATTAATCTGTTAAAAGCCTTGGGTTGCTTCTTACCATTCCTCTTAGGATAACATGTTCTGTCAGTGCAAGGCACATTCCACCAGCACAAGGCTCATTCTGCTACCAGCCTTGAATACACTGCCCTTCACCGAACAGAACGGTAGGATAGAATCCACTGCCTTCAATTGCATTAAATTAATTGCATGTTGCAGTCCACTCTCAGTGTGTGTTTTCTTGGAAGAAAGCCCTGCAGTTTTAATAAAGCTCATACCCAGTGCAAAGTGCATATGATTGTGGCTACAATGTCCCTGTATTTCTGCTAATCACTTTTTCTTTATGGGAAAAAATAATAATACTGCCCAATTCCTTTTTCACACATTTTTACCACCTTGTTGCTTTTTTTCACGCTGACCTCCTCTGTTTTAATTTTATGCTGAATGGATACAGGTCGCAGAGTCAAGTAGTAACACTTTCCCCAAGTTGTATTGCAGCATTGCTCCAGCACAACTGCTACCCCACATGCAGAAAACTGGCATGCCAGGGAGAAAGTTTTGGCTAGGCTTCTCCCTGGCGTGCTGTTTTCTTCTACATGCATGGAGGCTTTTAAAGGGGGGGAGGGGGGATGCATGGGACATTCTCACAGCTAGAAATGCAACAACTCAGGAGAAGCTGTACCATTCAGTATTTTTGAATGTAAACTGATTCAGGGTAATCAGATACAAAGACAAATAGGTAGTTAGAGAGACAGAATTGTATACTTGTCTTTTCACCTTTTACTAGGACTCCTTACTGTTGTCTATTCTAAGACTTTCCTACTGTAATCAGCATATGGGAACCTCTGTCAGTCTCCCTGCTGCTTTGATAGATCTACTGTATTTAACATCTGGGACCTATCAGCTCAGCTGCACAGACATATCTACTGTATGGAGCATCTGGGACCAATCACCCTTCTCCCTGTTCTTTGGCTTGTCATTAAGGGAAATGTAACAAGTCATATGCTTAAGTTAAGAGGGTTCAGGGTCATGAATCTCCCTAATCAAGGTTAATAGAAAGCACATTGAGATTTTATCATATTACTAATATCCTTTAGCGTGTATACATGAGATCTGTTGTTATTGTTACTCAAAGGCCTGTAACAGACAGAAGTTGGTAGAAAGGAATAGGCCTGATCTGGTCTGTGTTTGAAGGTGTACACATGGCAATGCAGTGGTTGCGTTATCTTGGATGTCTGCTGTCTAAGCACAAGGCAGATGGAAAGTATGAAAGCTTTTTCTTGAATGGAAGCATAGTGAGGGAGAAAGAGAGATGCACAGTGAAAGCCTGTAACAACAAGCATGGATGTTCAGAGCAAAACGGAAATAATACAAAACAAACTTTCATGTCCAAGTTATAGTATTTGTCACCTGAGTTCTCTAGGGTATTTATATGGCTGATTTAATTAAAAACTGATTTCATTTCATTTTTATTTTTATTTAGAACTTTAAATAGAAAAGCTTCTTGGGTTTAAACAATAATTTCCTTAATAAAAGATGTAATTTCTTCTATTCTCATTAGTCAAACACACACACACAAACCCCACGTTATACTTACAACGTAAATCAACTCTAGCCATATAGTAAGTTATGTCACACACTGCACAGGAAATAAATTTAAGCCTAAAATGAAATCAAAACAGGGTTCAAACAGTTATTTGTTTTTATATACTGGAACAACACTTGAACTGTTATTTTGCTGACTTGGACCTGTTATTACAGTACAAGCTGTATTGTACATGGTACTGGACAGCACATAGGAGATTAATCCTTACTATGATGGTGATATGTACGGGGCTATGAATGCAGGGATTTTTGGTGAAGTGAGGATACTCAGAAATTAGCGTAGCAGGATGGTCAGTGAGCATATTATAGTGAACAACCTAGTGATATCATACTTTCAAGAAATCTTACTTAGGATTGTCACCAGGGCAAGCATTAATATGAAGAAAGATGAAGCTGTAGCTTTAGACAGCAGATTCTGTTTTCAGCCCTTATAATGCTTGTGGATCACAGCATAAGCATCATGATTTTTCACTTCAGTCATGAAAACATCTAAAGATGACACTGATTGAGACTAACAGTGCAATCCTCTGGTGAGTTATTCCAGTCTAAGCTCATTGACTTTTCATGGGCTGAGACTGGAGTACCTTGCCATAGGATTGCACTGTTAAAAACACCGACGCTCTATTTCAGTCTCTTTTATCATCCAAACTAAGAAGCAAGATAGTTGAAAAAAATCCTAAGGAATACCAACCCAACTTCAACCCTTGAATGGAGCATCCCAAATCTGGCAGTTTGTTACAAATTGGAAATCTGTTGTTCATGCACAAAGGGCGTGTGTTCAAATTTAAATGTAGAATAGTTTCCCACAGAACAGAGGGGACTGTAGCACTGGGGACTGTGAGATTTTTAATCTCTTTATGTAGCTACAGTTCCCAAAATTCCTTGGTAAGGACTTTCAGGAGTTCTACTGGATTGAAACCGCTGTAATTTGTGTCGTAGATATGCCCATAAAATATGAGGAAATTTCGAACTCTGAAACAAAACACCAAATCCAAACATGTATACCTCTGTTAGGGCTGCAACAGATGGATTAAGTAACAGACTTGAACTGAAACTATTGCAGAGCGATAGAATATTAGCACCATCTCCCCATAAGCCTTTTTCACAGGATTTTACCCTCTTTCTGTCATAGGTGACAGCATAGGAGAGCAAATGTTCCCTAGCACCTTCTCATATACCTTGCTGAGCACCGTTTACAGCTGATTTTCTAGAGGGAGTGGAATTTGGATTCACTTGTCCTGGACAGGGTAGAACTGGCTTTTGCAGAGCAGGTTAAGAGCTTGGGGGTGCTCATGGACCCCGCCAGCTGTTGGTTGGTGCAGTGGCTATGAATGCCTTCTGTCAGCTGCATCTGGTTCATAACTTTCAAATTGCTTAGACTCAGCCGATCTGTCCATGCTGATCCATGCTTTTGTGACCTCATGGTTCAGTTACTGAAATGCACTGTTCACTGGGCTGCCCTTGAAGACAATCTAGAAACTGCAGCTAGTCCAGAATATGGTAACTTGATTATTGTTAGGGCTAGTTTACTTGAACATATGTTGCCCATTTTGAAACAGCTACATTGGCTGCCAGTTTGTTTCCAAATTCAATTTAAGGTGCTGGTTATGACCTTTAAAGCCTTTCATGAGCCGTCTAGGGTTGCCGGGTCTCCTTACCCTCCCAGCAGGGGAGGGGGGGAGCCTGACACTTACCTTGAGATTTTCATGTGCGCTCCTGGGCAGGCACAGTGATGTAACTTCAGATGCTCTGCATGACACTGCGTGCTGGCCCAAGAGGTTTTTTGCCTCCTGGGCATGTTCCCCTGGCCTTTCCCCACTGCCGGCCAAGTGAGTGGCAGAGGGGGGCAGAGACTGGGAGCTGGGGATCCCCTACCCCCCAACAGGGGACCTGGTGGCCCTAGATGGAGCCCAGGCTGTTTCGATTGTGGTTCCCACTCTGTGAAATGGACTGGTTGAAGAGGTGAGGGGAGACCATGGAGATCTTCAGGAGGTATTGCAAAGCTTGTTTGTCAGGGTATTTGATGTGGTATGAACAGCAAGCATCTTTCAGTGTATAATGAGGTGTTTGAGGGTTTTATTTGTTTTTTATTTGTAGCTAGTAACAAAGCCCATTGTGGGGAAAAAATACAAGGTCTAGAAAGGGCAGAGCAGGTGGGCAAGGCATTGCCCCCTCCCCAGCACTGCGATGGGGGAGGTAGGCAGTATGGTGTGTGCCTACGACCGGCAGCAGCCCGTTCCAGCCCCGTTGGGGATGAATCAGACTGCCACAGGGAGGGAGTGCTGCCGGGGAGGTGGAACCAGGAGCCCTGGCAGGCTCCTGCGCCCAGCAGCAAGCTGTTCTGGCTCCATTGGTGCTGGATCGGGCCACTGCAGGTGGGGAGTGCCACCGGGGGGGGGGGGCTTCAGGCACCTGGCGGGCTCCTGCTTCCAGCAGCAGCCCATTCCAGCCTCGTTTGGGTTGGAATGGGCTGCTGCTCGAGCTGCTGCAGGTGAGGAATGCCGCTGGGAGGGGGGTGGCGCCAGGCACCCTGGCAGGCTCCTGCACCCAGCAGTGGCCCATTCCAGCCATTGAGGTAACATAGGCCAGGTCTCTACTGGCCCTGTAAAGGAATGGGAGGTAGACGTGGTGTCCAGGAGTATGGAAGCAGGTCTACCTGCCTGGCAAGGCTGTAAGCAGTAATGCTGGCCTCCATGGGTCCAGAAGCCAGGTCTACTGGATCAACTAACTACAATACAGGGCACACCGGTAACAAGACTGTAGAAACAACCAAAAACGCCAGTGTATAGGAACTACACTGTCACAATTTTCAATAAATGATTTTGAATAATTTTTTGGGTATTTATATTAATTCAAGGTGCAACAGTGCTCAGTGCTATACAAATAATTCCTATAACATTTAATGAACAATTGTAGCCCAGTCCTCAAGCACAAAGATAGATGAGTCCATGAGAATTAATATTCAGGTATATTGCACAATGGCCCAAAGGTGGCCTCCAAATCCAGAAGACAATGTGTGTGCTGGAGCCCAATAAATTCTGCAGCCTTCAGCTACAGGTTTTAGCCAGCAATTTTCAGTACCCGTTTTGTAAGGTATTACTTCATCAGGCAATAATGTCTATCCGGATGGTCACCATAATTCATTTAAACACTCATGACTCCATCAAGCTATTCACATTGTTCTGTGAATACATCGGCGTTTTTGGTTGTTTCTAAGGTCTACTGAATCAGGCAAGGAAGGGACCTGGATCAGGCAAGGAAGAGGAAGTAGACCTCGTCTCTGAGGGAATGGAGGCTAGGTCTACTGCCCTGACAAAAGGATTGGAGATAAACCTGGCCTCCGTTCGCTGAGGAGGGCTGAATCTGGCCAGCTGAGCAGTGGGGAGCAATGTGTGTGTGTGGGGGAAAGCAGCCTGGCGTGCTCATGTGCCTGCCAGCCACCCGATTTGGCCGCATTGGGGCCAAAGCGGGCCGGCTGAGCGGCAGGGAGCATTGCAGATGGAGGGAGGCAGCCTGTCATGCTTGTGCACCTGCCAGCCACCTGATTTGGAGCAATTGGGGGAGGGAGGTGGCTTGGCGAGCTCCTGTGCTGGCCTCATTGGCAACCTGTTCCCGAGGTCTGACCTCATATCCCCACTAGGGGTGCACTCATGCGCCTGTGCTCTGGGATTGAGGTGAGTCATCAGAAACATGGTTTCCCTTATAGGTACAGATGTTTTAATTATTACTTCTAAGTCTTTATGAACCAAGAGAAATGGCATGGTATAAATATTTTTAAAATAACAATTTTCTTAACGTTGTTGCATATCTTAATGTCATTCATGTAGAAAAAATATCCTCAACTGTAATTTTTTTCCTGTTATAATTCTGCTATGTTGGGCACAGTTGTTACAGTCACAAACTTTCCCATAACATTGTTTTTGGTTTTCTTTTTAATTGGACTGACATGGAAATGCTCTCTGGCTATCCCATTGAAATTCAGGGATATCTATATCTTTGTGAATTTTTGCTTCAAGCATCTAGCAATCTTTGGAGAGTCATCTCTTTGGTGCCAGGCAGATCATTCAGAACAAGAAAGATGCCAAAAGATCACCAGAAAAATGAATGTATTATAAACTTCTGCCCATAGACAAGTAAAGCTCATTAGCACATTTGGTATGCCAGCAATCTCCAACTTACACAGTGGTCATTATTGATCTTGATTGTGTCCCTTCACTGGGGTTTGAGAGGTGGCTGTGGTTGGCTTTGGTGGGACCAGTCAGAATGCAGAGATTTCCACTTCAGAATTCAAATAGTCAATGACTTGGTATCTCACTTCAGCATAGATGTGTTGGTAATACACTCTAAAATGCAAATCAGATTTAGCATATTGTTGCACTGAAACTTGTGATATCGACCGTACAGTTAATAGAGAATATAACTTGATTCTGATTTTATTGTAGTTCAGTGAAAATATGAATTTTATATCAATATTTTTAGATTTAATAACTCTATTAGAGTTGGGAGGGGGGCTTTCTTTGAGCACAAAGCAAACCATGTTTTCATCTTCCTCCTCCCTCCCCTCTACATTTTATAGTCTCTCTGGGTCAATGCTGGGGCAAGGTATAGTTTTTGTCATATCAGAACCATATTTTCTTACCTTTTCATTAGAATGTACAACAGGTTCAAACTAGTTGATGATCTTTCAAGGCCACTTCCAGTCAATGAAAAAGTGGGAGGGGATGTTTCTTCAATGCTATATACATGCTTGTTTTAATTTAGTTTCCATGGTACTACACATCATTTTCACATAATTAAAGTGGGCGAGAGTAATCTTGGTGTATAAGGTTGGTGGTTAGACTAGTCTTGTTTGTTGCTTTTGAAAAAGGCGTGGGAGGAATGTGCAGTGTAATGATATGGTATAGAATTCACAGTTTCTAGTGGGCTGTGATAATCACAGTTGGAAATTTTTTAACAGGATAGAATAAAACAAAGAATTAATTCATTTGGCAGGAGGCCTACAATGCGACAGAATGATACGGTTGCCTCAAATGGCAGTTTTGGGACACCGTTCAAGAGCTATAGGCTTTCAAGTTATTAGATTTTTAATCACTAAGAGGGGACTCTCCTCACTAGGAGGGGACAATTGAAATTGTTCAAGATTTCCTATTCCTTGGCTCAATCATCAACCAAAAGGGAGACTGCAGTGAAGAAATCAGAAGAAGATTGAGAAGATCAGCTGTGAGGAAGCTAGAAAAGATGCTTAAAAATAAAGATGTCTCCCTGGGAACTAAGATCAAGATAATCCAAAGTATTCCCCATTCTCCATTTGAAATGTGATGCTAGAGTCTTGCGGATACCATGGAGGCCAAAAAGACAAATAAGTGGGTACTAGATGAAATTAAGCCTGAATTCTCTCTAGAAGCTAAAATAACAAAACTGAAGCTATCATATTTTAGTCACATTATAAGAAGACAAGATTCTCTGGAAAAGTCAATAATGCTTGGAAAAGAGGAAGACCTAAAATGAGATGGCTTGACTCAATAAAGGAAGCCACATTCTCCAGTTTGGGAGATCTGAGCAAGTCTTATAATGATAGGACATTTTGGAGATCTTTCATTCATAGGCTCACCAGAGATCGAAGGTGACTAGATGGCACATAACACTCTCAGGAGGGAACTGTGCCACAGTCAAAACAAGGTTCTGGGTTAAACCTCTAAAGTTATAAAAGCAGGGGGAAATGAGGTGAGGCTGATGGTAGCTCAAAAGAAGTCATTTGCATCTGTTGTTAGATAAAAGATTAGTGAGGTTGCCTTCTGCTGTTTTTAGAGTATGGGGGCGCTGGTCTGTGGCACAGGTATCAAGAAAAGGAACATGCATAGATAGCCTGTTAAAATGAGAAAAGCATTGGATATCAGCTTAAGATGGCGCTGAGAAGTACTGGCTCACGCAATAAGAATTTGATAGCTTTCTTCCACGTGCAGATTGTGTTTTGCCTCAGTCTCCACAGTGTGATCTTCACATACTCCCTCAGAATGTTTGTGATGGAAACCCAAAGGCTGTAGCATAAGCTGAGAAGCACACTAGAGACCAAAATTTAAACATCTCTGTGAAAATGGAACAAGCTGGCACTGGCCTGCACTGTTTCTTAATCTTCCCAATTATCCTAGGTATAAACCATAATAGAAAGTGCTTAAGAACTCATAATCACACAGTGCAGAAAGAGGAGAACTATGTGGTTAGTTTTTTTGTTTTGCTTAATTGATATAATTAGCAGCTTCTTGGTGCCAAGGGAGTAGAGTTTTATATATTCTCCCCATCCCTTTCTTCAAGAAAAGAGTTGTATTTTGGAGTCATGGCAATTAGGGATCCTCCTGAACTCTCCTGCATGTTTTTGAAACAATACAACTTGACTTCAGCAAGACAAGTAGCTGTAACCAGGCTACAGTTTGTTTAAGGCTGTTGGAGCTTTTGTTTTCACTCAGTGCCACCCTTTCCCCTTGTGGAAAGAAATTCCAGTACAGTTTTACTAGATAATTTTCCTTTTGAATAAGAAGTGCATTGGAGAATTCTGATGCCTTTTATAAGAAAATGTTTATTACAAATATACAGATTGGACAGGTGGTAAGGCACACAGAAACAGTGTGCATTTCAAAATGGTGTTAATCCCAAAGCAACTGCAGCACTGCTAAACCCCAAGGCTGCTTCTTCAACCAACCCAAACAAAATGAGAACTTATTTTTCCTTCTCTGGCCAAGTTCAAAGTGCTTTCAACAGTGCAATCCTAAACCCTTCTAAGCTCATTTCTTTTGCACTACAAAAGAGTTGCATTTCAAGTCTTTTTCCCAGTGGCCACTGTGTGTGTGTGTGTGATGTGCCATCAAATTGATTCTGACTTATTGTGACCCTGTAAGCAAATGACCTCCAAAAGGTCCTATTATTTTTTTGCTGAGATCTTGCGAACTGGAGGCCATGGTTTCCTTTATTGAGTCAATTTATCTAATTTGGGGGTTCTCTTTTCCTACTGCCTTCAGTTTTTCCTAGCATTATTGTCTTTTCTAGTGAGTCTTGTATTATCTTGATGTGACTAAAGTACAATAGCCTTGGTTTCATCATTTTAACTTCTAGGGAGAATTCAGGCCTGATTTGATCTAGAACCTACTTATTAGTCTTTTTGGAGGTTCATGTTATCTGTAAAACTTCCAACACCACGTCCCAAATGAATCAGTTTTCTTTCTGTCAACTTTCTTCACATCTATAACAGGGAACACCATAGGGTGAATTATCTTGAGCTTGATCCCCAGTGATAATCCTTATCCTTAAAGATCTTTTCTAGTTTTTCATGGCTGCCGTTCCAAATCTCAGTCTCCTTCTGATTTCTTGGTTGCAGTTTCCCTTTTGGCCGATGAATCATTGGCCCCTACTGATTGAGAAAACCAGTTTCACAGCTTCTTTACAAGTGATGTGAGTTGACCATTCAGATGTATATGAGGTAACCTGCTGCCTTGATTGTCCATTAGTTAGCATTCATTGTTAATAGTCAAGCCAGGCCAAAACTAAGAAGAATTTTTGAAGAATAAAAAGGGAATTTAGCATGTAGTATTATTGGCTCCTGGGGACCTCATCTAGATCCTGCTCATGAATTGCCTTATATAACCCTATATATTTATTTCATACTGTTTACATACGTACATGCTTTCAAGTCAATACCGACTTCTGGCAACCCCAGCAAGGACTTTCAAACAGAGTGAGAAGCAGAGGTGTTTTGACCTTGCCTTCCTCTGCAGTCTTCGTTGGTGGGCTTCCATCCAAGTACTGACCCTGCTTAGCTTCTGAGATCTGATGATACTGATATACCATGCTGCCTTCCCTCCTGCATGCCTTTTAGTAGCCACTTTTCACCTTTAGAAAAACTTCCAAAGCAATGGACGAACTAGAAGGATGTATTAGCATTAACTCCTATGGCTGCTGTAGTCAGCCGTTACACAGTCAAGGAGGCTTTGCCTTCCTGGCTTCTCTAGGAGATAGTGAGACCCCCGTGGAGGCATCTATAGTCATCTCAACAGCCTGCAGTGGAAAGATTGCTGAAAGGCTGCACTGTCCTGGATCCTCTGGGTGAAACCCAAATGAGATGGTGGAATGTAAAGGAGGTACCTGCAATTTCTCCTGTATATTATGTAATAGTTGGGTTATATTATTTATTTAGATTTATTTGCAGACTTCTTTATGTTTGATGTAGCTTTCTCTGAAACTGTAAGGCAGATCTTGGGTGACTCACTAAGGTTGTTTTTAAAAGGATATGATAGTCGCGTCATTCACTGGATCTTGGAAATTGCATGTCTCTTTGGATACATAACATCTTCTCTAAATGATTCTCTCATACCTGAGGATCTTACATGTATGCACCCCCCCCCAAATTATGCAGTGATGTGTGGCAAGGAAATTGCTGTGTTCACACTCTGTTAAACCAGGGTATTTTCATAAATGGGATACTGGCAGTGTTGTCCTAAGGATTCTGTATAGCAAGCTTTTACCCACATAGAAATTTCACAAATGAAATGCAAATGGGGCAAGTAGTGTTAACAAACACTGATATGCTCAGGAGCTAGTATTTCCTGTTGACATCTTGTAAAGTTACCTTAGTGGAGTCTTCCTTGATTCTCTTTGTGCTGGAGGTATTAGTCCCATTACAAGTCATTACTAATCAGCTATCTGCATGGATCAGTTTTCCAAAGCAACTTGTTCTACCTTGTCTTTAGGTGAGTAGCCATTTTTGGCTGCAGTAGAACAATAGGATATGAGTCCAGTGGCACCTTAAAGACCAACAAGAATTTCAGGGTATAAGCCATCAAGAGTCAAAGCTCCCTTTTATTCAAATACTAGTATCTGAATACAGGAGCTGTGACTAGAGGTGGGCACGAACAGCAATACGAATGAAAAAAACCCCAAATAGCCCGACTGGCTGTTCATGAACAACTCGTTCGTGAGGCGCCATTGTAAACTAACAAGGAGTCATCACAAGCCTCATTTGTTGTGTTCGAGGGGCAGGCGGCGGAGAAGGAGGAGGGGGAGGAGGTGGGAAGAGAGCCACGGCAGGACAGACCCACCCAAACGGGCCCACTCGATCTCTGGGCCTCGTCAATGGGCTGTGTGGTTGGCCCCAGCACAGAGGGTGCATCTCTCACAGTGGAGGACTCAGCGGGGGCCATGGTGTGAGAGTACCTTGTGGAGCCCACTGAGCCCCCCCATTCCAACCCCTTGGAGTATTGGGCGAGTAAATCTGCCGTATGGCCGGACCTGTCCATCATGGCAACCAACATCCTGTCCTGCCCTCCCACCAGTGTGCAGAGCGAGCGGGTGTTCTCCGTTTGCCGTGCTCATTTGCACCCGGACCTGGTGGACATGTTGACCTTTCTTAAGGTCAACCTCAACCTGCTGGGATATCCCTCAGTGGACCTTGACTTAGCTGGGCTCTGAGCCACCCCGGTCTACTGTGGTTCTAGGCCAAGCTCCTCTGCAACGTGCTCAAAATCACTGGCCTGCTGCCTGGCTCCAGGGCCAAAGCAACTTACTGATATCACCTGTCCTGCGGCAGCTCAGGTCAGGTTTTTTTGAGTGGTGTTCTAGCCCCCCTCAGTTCTTGGGGCCGCTTCCAAGGTCTGGTGCCAAACTCTATGGGTTCATCTACGGTCTTCCTGTGCAGGCACACATGGGAACTGCGCATGCGCAGGCCTGCCGATACCAGAAATTTCCAAAGCTGAATAACACTAGGGGGCGCTCTTGCTTCTCTACGCGCATGCGCGGCCGTTTTCCCACCGAAACGGCTCTCAAGAGGCAGAGCGTCCCCCACATACCCTCAGTCTCTTTTTCGCCGCCGATCGAAGTAGGTTTCCTAGCTCGTTCGCCAGAATGTCCGAGACTGCGCTTTTCAAGAAATGTGAGTCGTGTGGAGGGAAGATGACTAGGTCGGACGGCCATTCCAGCTGTCTCTATTGTTTGGGAGAGACGCATAATACGCAGGCTTGTAAACACTGCAGGGCGTTTACTCCGAAGGCGAGAGCAGAGCAGGCCGACCGTTTACATGCGTCCCTTTGGAAGCGGGCTATGGCTGTCCATGACCCTTCTACCGAGTCGGCTAAGGCACCGGAGAAATCCTCCGCTCGACCCGGCCCTGGATCTTCCAGCTCTCGAGTCTCCCATTCCCGCCCTTCCCCATCCCAATCGGAACCGAGACCTTCGGACTCCCGACCTACCCCAGCGCAGAGTGCGTCAGAACCGACCATTGTCGGCTCGGACCCATCAGTTCCGAGAGTTCATCGGAACCGCCTTCGAGAGTTCATCGGAACCGTCTTCGAAGACAGCATCAAGATCCTCGCAAGAACCTCCGGAACCACAGTCTTCCTGGAGCGGGACCCCTTTGGCTCCGAAGGCATCTTCAGATCTGGAGCCGTCGGAACCTTCTTTGGCTCCGAGCAGACGGGATGCTATGGTAGAGAAGAAGAAGAAAAAGCGCAAGCACTCATCCAAGAGTGACACTGCTGTTCTGGAGAGCATCATCGCCACTCCTCCGGCCACTGAGTCTCGCCCGAGTGAACCGCATTGAGGATCAGGAGATCATTGTTCTCCCCGCAGCCCTCAGAACCAGGCGAGTCCTATAGATGATGTTATAGTATTGGACAATCCACCCACGCCTTCGGGACGACCACGTTCAACATCGCGTGATCCTCGGTCCCCGAGGTCTTCGGAGGGGAGCAGGGGTCACTCTCGACACCGATGTAGCCCTCTCTCTTACCGGAGTCGCTCCCGGGAGGACCGTTTCAGCGAGGGACCGGCTTCCTCTCTCTTTCGAGATCAGTCGTCCCCTGGTTCCGACCATCTGTACCAGCGGGACTCTCAGTCCCCATCGCTTCGGGTCTATTCCTACGAGGATCCTTGGGAGACACCCCGCTACACCGAAGGAGACCACCCTCGGAGCCGAGCGCGTTATAGTGTCTCCCCGTTGTCGGACTCACCTGCCCGAGACATTGGTCCAGCGGAAGACGCATCACCAACAGGCGATTTCAGGGCGTACAACAACCTCCTTCAGAGGATGGCTAAAGCCCTTGATATTGAGGTGTCGTCCACGGAGTCTAGATTTACCGATAAGATCCTGCAACATATCTATTCAGGATCGACACCGACGGTAGCCTTTACCCTCATAGACGGGTTTGCTGACCTGTGGAAGGGCTTGTACCAGAAACCGGCTTCCACCCCAGCGACTAACCGTAAGGTGGAGAACTTATACCGCTTAAAGGACGATGTCCACCCTTTTTTGTCTATTCATCCTCCCCCTTCCTCATTGGTCACCGAGGAGATGCAGACCAGGCCTAAGCAGGGCTCGATGTCCGTTCCCACCGACAAGGATAGTAGGCGGATAGATGCCATGGGGCGGAAAGTATATACATCTGCTGCGTTCAGGGTCAGAGTGGCCAACTATGTGGCCATGATGGCAGCCTACCAATTGCTGCTATGGAAGAAGGTGGCAGCTTTCATCCCCAAGCTCCCAGAGGATCAGAGGGTCTTCCTTCGTGTACTCCAGGAAGAGGTGGCACGGCTATCCCGGCACCAAATCAATGCAAGCCGAAGTGCTGCTGATACGTCTGCAAGGACTCTTCTTTCAGCTGTAGTCCTAAGGCGCTATGCCTGGTTGCGCACCACGGCGCTGCCCACAGACACCAGGAAAAAGGTTGAAGATTTCCCTTTTGAAGGGAACTTGCTTTTCTCTGAAAAGAATGACGAATACCTCTCTAAGAAGAGAACGGATAGGTTGACAGCGAAGTCCTATGGGGTGCTCCACCAGACTCCCTACCAGTCCTCAAGGCCGTATCATAGGTCATTCCAGAGGAATCGTCAGCAACGCTACCAGCCCTATCAAGGGTACAGCTATCAATCTAGGAGGTCATACCAAAGTCCTCAAACGTCCTACAGTCGACGTTGGCAGACTCAGAGGGGTCGGGCCGGGTCACACCAGCAACTACAACCCAAGGACCAGTCTCAGTTGCAAAAGAATTTCTGACAATTACAGGGATCTGATCCTTTTTTTGGAGTCAGATTAAATACCTATTTGCCCGAATGGCGTTCTGTTACTACTGACGTTTGGGTGTTGTCTATTGTTGATGTTGGTTATAAAGTTGAATTTGTTGAATTACCTTACGTCTTCCTGTGTTTACTACTGATCCACCCAAACAGGAGGTGTTGTCTGAGCTCACCGCATTATTACAAAAAGGGGCGATTGAGGAGGTACCTCACACAGAATCTTGGTTGGGGTTTTACTCGAACCTTTTTATGGTTGAGAAGGATGGTGGCTTGAGGCCTATCTTGGATCTTCGGGCCCTGAATAAGCTGGTTCGGGTCCGAAAATTTAAAATAGTCACGCTTCAGATGGTCTTGACATTGTTACCCCCTGACTCCTGGTTTGCCGTCCTAGACCTTAAGGACGCTTATTTTCATATTTCCATTTTCCCAGAGCACAAGAGGTTTCCTCGCTTCACTTATGGTGACCATATCTTTCAATATAGGGTGTTGCCCTTCGGGTTGGCATCTGCCCTGAGGGTGTTCACAAAATGCATAGCAGCAGTAGAAGCCCATTTAAGGCTCCAAGGATGCTGCATTTTTCCATACCTAGACGATTGGCTGATTGTGGGGGATTCTCCTGATCAGGTTGCCAATCAAGTTGCTCTAACCCTGGACCTGTGTCTCAGATTGGGTCTCTCTGTGAACCATAAGAAATCACAACTGAACCCTGTTAGGGTAATCCAATTTATTGGGATTGTACTGGATGGCTCTAGGAATGTGGGATTTTTACCCAGAGAAAGGGCACTTAAGATTAAGGCTCTCATTGGCCGGTTGAAGAGCTGTCATCTTCAGCCAGTTAAATTCCTGCAGTGTCTTCTGGGGTGTATGGCCTCTACTACTGCAGTGATACCCTTAGCCAGACTGCACATAAGACCACTCCAAATGTGGTTCAACTCTGTTTTTTCCCCTGAATGGGATTCACAGGCCAGAAAATTGTCCGTACCAAGGAGGGTAGTGAATTCCCTGGACTGGTGGCTTGACGACTCGCACCTCCTTGAGGGTGTGGAATTTGGTTACAGGCAACCGCAGATTACGGTTACCTCGGATGCCTCCCTTCTGGGTTGGGGAGCCCATTGCGAGGGCTCTTATGCCCATGGTGTCTGGTCTGCTGATGAGGGTAAGGAACACATTAATTTGTTGGAATTGAGGGCAATTTTTTATGCTCTGGTTTCTTTTGCAGATGCCGTCCAGAACAAGTCCGTTCTGATCTTGATGGACAATACGACGGCAATGTGCTATGTCAACAAGCAGGGTGGAATGGCGTCGGTGTCCCTTTGCACTGAAGCAATGAAGTTGTGGCAGTGGGCCCAAGAACGCTCGATGTGGCTGCAGGCTGTGCACATACCAGGGGTGTCGAACTCATTGGCAGACCGTTTGAGCAGGCTGCAAGGGGATCAACACGAGTGGTCTCTCCAGGAAGAGTACCTTCTACCTGTGTTTGCAATGTGGGGGTCCCCAGATATAGATCTTTTCGCGACGGAGGAGAACTTCAAAGCTCGAGACTATTGCTCCAGGGGAGGAGTAGGACTAAGATCTCTTGGGGACGTGTTTCAACTTGGGTGGTGGGGTCACCTATTTTACGCGTTCCCCCCGTTCCCGTTATTGGCCAGGACCATCAGCAAAATCAGACGGGACAGGACGTCGGTCATTCTGATAGCCCCGTTCTGGCCTCGCCAGCCGTGGTTCCACTCTCTGCTCCAACTTCAGGTTCTATCTTACGAGTTCCCGGTAGCCCCAGATCTCTTGTATTGGAGAGGGACCTTCCACCACAATGTGGGGAACCTGAGACTGACAGCTTGGCTTATCAAGCAGGACCCATGTTCTCTGCGGCTGTAACACATGTGCTGGAGAATGCTAGGAGGCTGTCGACTAGGCAGTCTTATACTCTGAAATGGAATAAGTTCACAGAGTGGTGTCAGCGGAAGGGAACTGACCCTTCCCAGACTTCCCTTCCGGAAATCCTGGAGTATTTGTGGGAAATTAAGCAATTGGGGCTGGCTAACAGTTCCATAAAGGTGTACTTGGCGGCCATTTCCGCCTTCCGTCCCCCTATTGACAGGAAGTCTGTGTTCGCACATTACACATCTAGGTTGTTTTTGAAGGGTTTGAATAATTTGTTTCCTCCGGTGAGAACTATTGTCCCTCAGTGGTCACTGCCCTTGGTTCTATCATGTTTAATGTCTATTCCCTTCGAACCCTTGGCATCGTGTCCCTTGCGTTTTTTGACACTGAAGGTGACCTTCTTGGTGGCAATTACTTCAGCCAGAAGGGTGGGAGAACTGGCAGCATTATCTTGCGAGCCGCCATATTTGAAGGTTCATAATGAGAAGGTTGTCCTTAGGACCAAGATAGTTATTACCCAAGGTAGTGTCCACCTTTCACCTGTCTCAGGATATTGTTCTTCCAGTATTCTTTCCTTCGCCTTTCTCTAAGGCGGAGAGAGCTTTGCATTCCCTAGATGTTCGGAGAGCTATTCTCTATTATTTAGATAGAATAAAACCCTTTCGTGTGACGTCTAATTTATTTGTATTTTTTGTGGGACGTAATAAAGGGAAGAAGGCTTCCTCCCAGTCTATTTCTCGCTGGGTTGTACAGGCCATTTTGACATGTTACAAAACAGCCAAGTTGCCTTGTCCCTTAGAGGTACATGCTCACTCGACCAGGGCCCAGGCATCATCTGCAGCCCTGTTGAGGGGTGTTCCCCTCCATGACATCTGTAGGGTGGCAACGTGGGCCTCTGCAGATACCTTTGTACAGCATTATGCCCTGGATATTTTGGACAGGAGAGAAACGGCAGTGGGGACTGCAGTCCTCCAATCTATGTTTCTGTAAAAAAAAAAGAAAAAAGAAAAGAAAAGACTATGGTCTTCAGGTGGTTGTACTGATGCCTGTATGTAGTTACATACTTTTTAGTGTGTATGGTTGCTTCTCTTGTGGGGGGTTGTGTTTTTGTCTATTAATAAATGAATTTTTCTTTACCTCCTCCCATGTTTTAAGCTTTGTAATCTTCCCATGTGGGACTGCACAGGAAGACCGTAGATGAAAATCAGGTTTTACTTACCATAACTGTTGTTCATCTAGGTCTTCCGTGCAGGCACACATGCCCTCCCTCCTTCCCCGCTGTTGCTATTGGGTTTTTACTTGTAGTACGGCGACGAAAGAAGGACTGAGGGTATGTGGGGGACGCTCTGCCTCTTGAGAGCCGTTTCAGCGGGGAAAACGGCTACGCATGCGCGTAGAGAGGCGAGAGCGCCCCCTAGTGTTATTGAGCTTTGAAAATTTCCGGTATCGGCAGGCCTGCGCGTGCGCAGTTCCCATGTGTGCACGGAAGACCTAGATGAACAACAGTTATGGTAAGTAAAACCTGTTTTTTCTCAGCTCATGGCTCACAAATGAAGGGGTCTTCCCAGCCCTGCTCCTCAATGCGTCCAGAAACCCTTTGTCCTCCTCTCTCTGATAAGTTCCTGGTCCCTCTTTCAACCTCTCCCTCTCCGGAACTGCTCAGATGCCTCCCAACCTCTCCTGTCCTGCCCATCTTGTCCTTTCTGCGGAGGCAGGAAGGTGGGTCATGTCAGCTGCTGCCACTGTCCCACGACTCAGTGGGTTTCTCGGCTCATGGCTTGCAAATGAAGGGGTCTTCCCGGTCCTGCTCTGCAATGCAGCTGGTAACCCTTTGTCTTCATCTCCCTGACAAGTTCCCGGTCCCTCTTTCAACCTCTCCCTCTCTGGATGGTGCCAAAATGACCCTTCCCCACAACTTGTCCTGCCCATTGCATCCTCGCCCTTTCCATGAAGGCAGAAGGGTGGGTCATGTCTGCAGCCACTGCTTTTTGGACCGAGGGGCAGCTCAAAAGCTGTTGCAGATAAAGTTGTACCGCACAGTGCCCCCTACCCTTCCAACTTTCTAATGACAGGATAACCCAGATATTTATGCAATCCACCTGTCTCCCCAGTATCCCTGTACATGGCATCTGTCTCTCCTGTCAGTCCAATACAGGTATTCAATGTATCCATGCATCCCTCTATCCTATACACCTATCCCATACAACTATGCACCTGTCTATCGAGAAACCTATCTATCCCATGTACCTAACCGTCCAATGCTCCGTATCCAACTGGTGTGTTTGGGCGGCAACAGCCTCTGCACCACGCGAGGTGTGGACAACAGCATTGGCCACAATGCCATGATGTCCTCATCTGATGGACGTATGTTGATGTCTCTGACCCACCAGGGTGTGTGTACGCCATCATGTCTTGCTGGAGGGTTTTCTTTGCAGAATGTTGCTGGGTCATTTGGTTATGTGGCAGCCGCCAACATGACCCACCTTCTGGCCGTGAAAAAAGTAGCCTCTAGGAGGCCTGGTGAGCGGGCATGTGGGGGGTGCCACTGGTGAGCGGCCAAACCCCCCACCCCCTAGAGGGGAGGCGGCATGCCACCACTTCCCCGAGCCTGCCAGGCCGCTGACATCACCTATCTCCCTGGTGTCCGGAAAGTAGCCTCTCTGAGGCCTGGTGGATGGGCACATGGGAGGTGCTGCCGGCAAGCGGCCAACCCCCCCCACCCCCTAGAGGTGAGGCGGCTCGCTACCACCTCTTCGGGCCCTCCAGGCCTGGCGGCTGCTGACATAACCCACCTTAATGCCTTGGTGGAAAGTAGCCTCTGGGAGGCCTGGTGGGCAGGCACATGGAGGGTGCCACTGGTGAACAGCCAAACCCTCCACCCCCTAGAGGGGAAGTGGCCCTCCACCGCCTCACTGAGCCCGCCAGGCCTGGCAGCCATTGAAATAACCCACATTAATGCCTTGGCGGAAAGTAGGCTCTGGCAGGCCTGGTGGGTGGGCACATAGGGGGTGCTGCCCGCAAGTGGCCCCTAGAGGGGAGGCAGCCTGCCACCACCTCCCTGAGCCCGCCAGGCCTGGCGGCTGCCGACATTACCCACCTTAATACCTTGGTGGAAAGTAGCCTCTGGGAGGCCTGGTGGGCGGGCACATGGGGGGTGCTGCCGGTGAGCGGCCAACTCCCCCGCACCCTAAAGGGGAGATGACCCGCCACCACCTCCCCGAGCCCACCAGGCCTGGTGGCCGCCGACATTACCCACATTAATGCCTTGGCGGAAAGTAGCCTCTGGAGTCAACTGGTGGCTCCAATTGTATCGAATGGGAGTTTCCTGGGGCATTGGATTTGGGAATGTATAACTCCAACATCCGTATTGCAATCTTGACCAAAGTTGGTTGATGGCTGGAGGAGAGCCTGCTGAACACTCCCTGTGAAAATGGGCTCTCTAAGTCTGAAGGGGGCCGTTCTGGCCCCCACAAACAATGAACAAGGAACATGTTCATTAATGGGACATGTTCGTTACTGTACATCTGTTTGTGTTTGTCCATGGCAACGAACAACGAACATCGTGTTTGTTTGTTTTTCCCGTTCGTGCCCATGTCTAGCTGTGACTCTCGAAAGCTTATACCCAGAAAATCTTGTTGATCTCTAAGGTGCCACTGGACTCAAATCATGGTCCCAGTGCAATTATTCCCTGTTAACTGAGCTTTGACTCAAAAACTGAGAATCCTAGAGGGATAGCTGTGGCCAAAAGACATTATATTAGAACACTACAGTACCATTACCACCACCCCAAACTAGTAGAAGTTTTGTAATCACTTATGCCTATGTATCTTTTGTATATTATTCAAGGAGTTGTAACATTCACCTTAGAAAAAAATAGTCTCTACCCATAAGAATTTTCAGTGTAGGTAAAGAATTCAAAACATTTCATTATGCAGTACTAGCTAAATAGCACCTCCTCCCAAGCTTGCAGTGCAGTCCTTAGCAGAGTTAAAACCTTCTAAGTTCATTGAAGTCAGTAGGTGTTACTCTGCTTAGGATGGCACTGTTAGGCAATCTGAAGCAGATATGGAAATCAAACATTGTTTTCTCACAAGTCCATCTTTCTCTTTGGGCTCTTCTGTGCTTAAGGAACTAAACACTTCCAATGAACAGTCCTTACTTTTATTATAATATTTTATAAATTTTCTGCAAAATGTACCCCAATGACATTTTTCTACCATGCTAAAAAATGAACCACTTAGTTTGGAGAGGGGGCTGGGAAGACAACATGGCTGGGCAAATTTTTGATTCCCTTCGTTCTTGTGCATCCAGCCCAGTGTATCTTTGTTCTGTAGAAGCTGAAGGTTGAGTGCTGAATGATTTGTATACAAAGCAATGCTGAGCTTGGGTCTGATGGGCTCTCTCTTTCTCTCCTGCAGACGCCTGGATGCCAACTTGATTTCCGTGGTCCCAGAGAAAAGCTTTGAGGGGATGCCCTCCCTACGTCACCTTTGGTTGGATGATAATGCCCTGACAGAGATCCCTGTCAAAGCACTCAACAATCTACCAGCACTACAGGCCATGACTTTGGCTCTCAACCAAATCTGGCACATTCCTGACTATGCCTTCCAGAATCTTACCAGCCTTGTAGTGCTGTAAGTTCTTTCCTTTATATTTAAACTGAAGCTTTCTTTTTTAAAAAAAACAATTAAAACGAGGAAGTCTTTTCTTGTAACACAATGTACTAACTAGAGAATTAAGGGGTCAATGCTTCTCTCTGGGCAGTGTCTCATAAAATCTCTGTCCAAATAGTAGCCAGTTACACTCACAAAGAGGTGTGGTTTTAAGAATATGGTGTATTGTCTGAAAATCCAAAAACCTTTGTGATATTCCTCTCCCCCAATACTTGTAGCCCTTCTAGTGTCTTTTAAAATTGGGCAGTGTAAACATAAACACTATTCTACATTATGTTGAATGAATTAAGTACACTGTATTGCTTCCAGTAACCATCCAGATGGGACACATTTATTTCACAGGCAAGTAAGAAAGAATAAACATTCTCTAGTTGGCAATTATATGGCTAACTGGTACCTTTGTAATGGCCTAGTTTGTAAATGTCATCTGTTGCATGAGCCAGTGGTTTGTTGTGTTATTCATCTTCTAAAATAGAATCGTATGTCTGTACATTAGTTAGCAGTTTATTGTTTGGTGTTGAACGGTAAGTTTCCATGTAATTACTAAGTTCTCTTACTGGCCTAGAACTACTGCCATAGTTAAAAAGCTTCATTATGAGAAAAAATTGAAGCAGCGTCTTCCAGCCTGCAAATATACATGCTTTGGGGCCAGGCTATTAAAATCATCAGAAGTAAACTAAAGTTAAGCAAAAGGTTAGCACATGTGTGGTGCTAATAATACTACACTTTAAAAGAATTGAATGGGGAAAGGAGCATTTCCTAAAAAAATTCTACATTAATTGACAAGTAGAGGTTTGTGTTGATATAATGGGAAACATACAATGGAATGTTTTGAGAGTAATGCTTAGTACTAAATTCCACAAATACGGGGATGAAAGCATGTCCAAGGACCTTTATAAATGCTAAAATAGCATCCTACTACATAAAAGGCAAGCCATAATGGCAACAACTCACTTTTTATCTGCACGCAGGTGCATTGCCAATGACTCTGGCCACAAGGCCACCCACTATATAAAAGTGGGTGAAGCACCCACTTGCTACTGGGAGGGAGCCTGCTGAATCGATGGCCTAAGCACTCCTCTCCACACCTCCCCTCAGTGCCCTCCTGCTCTGGCCTCCAGGTCGCTGTGAAGCCTGTTTGCCACCAGGAGGGGGGGCACTGAATCAGTTTCTAAAGCCTGTTGTATTTTTTCACACAACGGGCATTGCTGCTAGTCATTCCATGAGAGACCACTGAAAGCTCATTGGTTAGAGAATAGAACAAGTGGGGGATCTGCAAGGACTTGTGGGGTCATCTCATTTTCTCCTACTCGACCGTGTCCTCTTCTCTCCCCTGCCCCCCATAGCCTCTCCCCTTTTTTCCTTCCTTCCCACCCACCTCTGTCTGCCCCCTATTTTCACCCCCCTGGCAGACCCCAGTTGTGTGGTGGCCCAGTTGTGTGGTGTTGGCTGAGCCAGACCACTTGTGTGATGGGGAAACTTGCAAGGAATTGTGGAGTGTACTTCACTTTTCCAGGTATCTCCTTCCTGATACTATTTCCCCTTTCCCTCTTCTCGGCAGCCTCTATACGCTCACCTTTCCCTACGTCCTTCTGTCCTCCAAACCCACTTAAAATTTTCCTTTTATCTGCCCTCCATCTTCATCTATATTTATTATTTATTTACTTCCTTTATATGCTGCCTTTCTACACAATGGAGTCCCAAAGCAGCCTATAGAGCAGCTGTGACTGTGGCTGGTTTAAAGCCATCCAGTGAGCTTTCATGGCAGAGTAGTGTTATGAACTCTAGCACTTCTCTAACCAGTACGCTACACACTGGCTTTTGTCAGGAGGAGCTGCTGTTGAACAGTAGCAAAACAACACAGCAACAGTAGCAAGCAGTCAACCTTGGGGAGTCAATCAAGTCACATGGTATGAAGTCACCCAGTTGTTGCTTCTGGGCCTGGCCTGAGTTAGTTCTCACTGGAAAGGCTATACTCGGCACCCGCCTTTTATTGACAGAAATCAAGTGTGGAGAAATACTGGCTGAACTGTTAATGGTTGCCTAGCAACAGCTACTGAGGATATCTGGTTAAAGTTACAGGTGGTCCTTTTATTTTGAGGGTTTTTTTTAAACTCCTCCCATGTAATTTTTTAAGATTTCAGATTTTTCTGCAAACCTGGGGCATTTTTCAGGTGTGTAAGATCTTTCATGTCTATTCATGGCTCCAGTCTCTGAATGTATGTATCCTCTGATTTTTGCCACTTGGTATAAGATGAAACAGGAAGTGCCTTAATCACCCTAATGGACAACCTTTGTTGGAAGAGGAACCGGAGGAATGAACTCCTGCTGATTCTCCCAGACCTTTCAGAAGCACTGATCATGGTACATTATGGAGAGGCTGGCAGAAATGGGTATCAATGTACTTCACTGGTTCTGTTCTGTCCTGCGGGATATCACTAGAGGACAGAGCTGAGGGCAATTACTTAGGAGACACTTATGCTTTGGGGCTCCCCAGGGCTTTTTTCTGACCTGCATACTATTCAACATTTACATTAAGTTGCTGTGAGAAGTTATCTGGCAATTTAGAGAAGTGTCATCAGTACAGTATGTGGTTGACACACAACTATATTTCTCCTTTTCAGCATCATCAGGGGAGACAGTGGATGTTCTAAACAGGTGCCTAGAAGCAGTAATGGGCTGGATGAGAGCCAATAAAGGAAGCTCAGTCAAGACAAGACAGAGTTGCTATTGGTCTGTTCTATATCAAATCAGAGATTGAGCAGCCAGCCTGTTTGAAATAACAGGTTTTGTTTTGGGATGCTGTTTGTTCTGTGTTTACATCTAGAAGCTACAATCTCCTCTGTGCCATGGTTCTTAGACCAAATTTGGTTGATTCACTAGCTATTCCTTGAGGAAGGGGATTTACAGTGAAATTCTAGATGACACACTCCAGATGACTTTTAAGACAATTCAGAAGCTTCAGCAAGTTCAAAATGGAGCAGCAAGATTTCTGTGTAATAAGTTACCCAGCACATATTTTATTTGTACTAAAGAGTTAAAACTGGCTACCAATTCACTTCTAGGTTCAATTGAAAATGCTGTATGTGACTGTGCAGAGTTGGAGGCCAGCATAAGTCCTGGATGAATATGGTTTGCAGAAATTGTGTGCGTTTGTGCACACTCATGTGTGTGAACATGCATACATAGTCCCCACAAAAATTTGTGTGTACTTACATTCCTTTTCCAAGGAAATTTCTCTAGGGTCATTGCCAGTACTTTTTCACAAATGAAAAAAATATTTGATAACTTCTTAGGTTCAGCCTGTGACCTGTGAACTAGGCTAAGGATAAGTTTGTCAACCTCTAGATGGAGCCTAGAGATCTCTTGGAATTTTAACTGATCTCCACATTACAGAGGTCACTTCTCCTGGAGAAAATAGCTTCTTTGGATGGTGGACTCTATATCCTACTGAGGTCCCTCCCCTCTTCCAACTTCACACTCCCCAGGCTCCATTCCCAAATCTTCAGGAATTTCCTAACCCAGAGATGGCAGCCCTAAGGATTGCTGTAGTAGTTATGCACACCATAGGGAGGGTATCCTACTATATAAAAGGCTTAGACTCATTTCCTTCCCTGGTGACCACCAGGGGGTGCTGCCTTGGAGGGAAGACCAGGTGAGGCAGCCCATCCCCCTAGACAGCATACTGTGGTGGGAAGCCCAGGCTGGGATCAGGCGTGGAGCAGGTAGCAATGCCTGCCCCCTGCCTTCACGCAGCTTGACTCAGGAGCAGAGCAGGTGGCAATGTCCACCCCATTCTTTCACCCAGCTGGGATCAGGAGTGGAGCAGGTGGCAATGCCCACCCCCCTTCAACCTGCCAGAAGCAGGCGTGGAGCAGGCAGCAATGCCCACTCCCCTCTTCACCCAACAGGCTTTAGGAGCAGGACAAGTGGCAATTCCTGCCCCCGCTTCAACTTGCTGAAATCAGGTGCGGAGCAGGTGGAAATACTCCCCCCCTTCACTGAGTCAGGATCAGGTATGGAGCAGGTGGCAATGCCTGCCCCTCTTTACCTGCAATGCTGCCCCCCCCCCCCCCGTTTTCACCCAGCTGGGATCAGGCGCAGAGCAGGTGGTGATGCCTTGCCCTCCTTTACCCAGCCAGGATCAGGCGTGGAACAGGAGGCGATGCCCGCCCACCACCTTCACACAGCTATGATCAGGAGCGGAACAAGTGGCAATGCCCACCCCAGACTTCACCCAGCTGGGATCAGGCACAGAGCAGGTGGTGATGCCCACCCCCCTTCACCCAGCCAGGATCAGGCATGGAACAGGCAGCAATGCCCACCCCCAGACTTCACCCAGCCAGAATCAGGTGCGGAGAAGGAGGCAATGACTGCTCACTGCTTTTACCCAGCTATGATCAGGAGTGGAGCGGGTGGCAATGCCCACTCCCAGACTTCACCTAGCTGGGATCAGAAGTGGAGCAGGTGGCAATGCCCACCCGCCACCTTCACCCAGCTGGGATCAGGAGCAGAGCAAGTGGCAATTCCCCTCTCCCCCTTCAACCTTCTGGAATCAGGCACAGAGCAGGCAGCAATGCCCACCCCCACTTCACCCAACCAGAATTAGACACAGAGCAGGCAGCAGTGCCCACCCTCCTTCACCCAGATGGACTGAGGCGCAGAGCAGGAGGCAATCCCCACCCCCCATTCACCCAGCTGGGATCAGGTGCGGAGCAGGTGACAATGCCCGTGCCCCTTCACCTGGCCAGGATCAGGTGTGGAGCAGGTGGCAATTCCTGCTCCCTGCCTTCACCCAGCCAGGATCAGGAGCAGAGAAGGTGGCAATGCCTGTCCTCTGCCTTCACCTGGTTGGGATCAGGCATGGAGCAGGATGCAATGTCCAACCCCTCTTTTCCCACAACAGGCTTTGTTACTAGTTGGAAATAACCTCTGTCTGGCTTCTAATTTACTTAGTCTGTAACATCTAGATCTATTTATCACATACCTTTATTGTCTTTGGGAGGGAGTGGGTAGCATTTTTTAGAAAGACAGTATGTCAAAGACATATGGTTAAGGTAATTAGAATTTTTTTTAGTTTAGTTTAATTTAGTTTATTTGATATTTAACCCACCCTCCCCACAAGCGGGCTCAGGGCAGGGTACAACAATCATAAAATACATCAAAAAATACAATTTCAGAATCAATCATTTGCAGAATCAATCAAGATGGTTGCTTACACATTTCTGCCCCCCAGCGTATCAAGAGGGAGGAAAATGGACAGATGAGATGCTACCAGATACATACATGGGGCAATTCACTACAACTAAACAGCCCCACGCTTTATATTAGACTGGTGGGAGGCTCAATGATGTACCAGTGCTGGCCTCAGCCATATGCCTGGTGGAACATCTCGGTCTTGCAGGCCCGCCGAAATGATGCAAGATCTTGGCGGGCCTGGGTGTCTTCAGACAGAGTTGGGGCCAGGACTGAAAAGGCCCTAGCCCTGATCAAGGCCAAGCGAGCCTCCCTGGGGCTAGGGATCACCAATAACTGCTTGCCCGCTGAACGAAGCACTCTCCGGGGCACATATGGGGAGACGTTCCCTCTAGTATGCTGGTCCCAGTCAGTTTAGGGCTTTCAAGGTCAAAACCAACACCTTGGATCCGGAATTCCACAAGGAGCCAGTGAAGCTGCTGTAAAATTGGTGTAATATGTGTCCTACATGGAACACCCATCAGGACACGTGCAGCAGCATTCTGGACCAGCTGTAATCTGCAGATCAGACCCAAGGGAAACTCTGAGTAGAGCAAGTTATAGTAGTCCAGCCTGGAGGTGACTGTTGCATGGATCACTGTTGTTAGGTCCCGGGTTGAAAAGTAGGGGGCAAGTTGCCTGGCTTGCCGAAGATGGAAAAAGGCAGTCCGGGCAAAAGCCGTTACCTAGGCCTCCATAGATAGGGAGGAATCCAAGATCACGCCAAGACTCCTGACTGATGGAATGGGCACCAATGGAGCCCCCCCCACCCAAGGCCGGGAGATGAATCCCTGCATCCGACAGCCAACGGCCCAAATACAGGACCTCCGTCTTTGCAGGGTTCAACTTCATTCTGCTCTGCATCACCCAACCAGACACAGAGGATATGCTTTTCTGCCCAGATCACAATGAGAGTTGTGCTAGGCATAGCTCCAAAGTATCTGCAGTATTACAGTTGAAACTCAACATGCAGTTCAAGCAAACCACATCATAATCTTCCATCCCTGCAGTGGTTGTTTTAAGGCAGTTTCCAGCGTCTTCATGACAAGGATATGAACTGACCTTCACAGGGAAAATATTATTTCTGGAAATTTCTCCACAGATTCTCCTGAGAGGAGCCATTCTAATCTGTAGAATGCATTCTCTGAAAAATATGTGGACAACAAGTATGGGCATCAGAACCATGTACATAATGAATGAGTTAAAATGCAAGCAGAAGGAGCTCTTGTCAGTGTTATAAACTTAAGTACTGTACTAATATGGGAGTTACTGAAACAGCCACTTTGGGGAGGTGGGGCAAGGAACAGCTGTGGAGGAGGACTAGGGGAAGATGTCATTTAGAGCCTGATTAATACTTCTGGATACCTCTGATCAGCAGTTTCATGGCTGAGGACATGACCTTCCCAGGTGCAGCAATATGCTTTCCTGCTGCACACACCTTGGACCTCAGGGAACTACATGGCTGATCACCCACTGATGGCGGAAAGAGCCAACATCAAAATATACAAGCTCCAATCTGGAACAAGTTAGAGGCATCAGTCTCTGCTAATAAATTATGCCCCCACTAAGGAATTCTGTGCACCAGTTTCCATCCATTTCTCATGTAGGTTAGTAACAAGGGTCATGGAATACTTTCTAAACAAGAGTCTTGAAAGGCCTACATTTGGTTAACGGGAATCGTAGAAAGCAACCTTTCGTCATCTGTTCTGTCTGGCAGTTGTGACTTGATGCATAGCAAGATTTTATTCATCTCTTGTTGAAGGGAGAAAACTTGTTTATCCTCATTGTTTGGTCATTTAAATAGCTAGAGTCTACCCTCCCCCCGCCCCCAAAGCAAGCAACAGAAAAATCACTAAATGTTTACAAAGATTCCTGGACTTCTGACTTTTTGGAAAAATTTATTTATACAATCTGGAGAAAGGCTTTTTAAAATTTTCCTGCCAATTCCTTATTCTGCATCTTCCTGCAATGATTTTCTTTTTTTCTTTCTTTTTTTTCTAGCCTATGTTAAACACTGCTTTTAAAAGGGAAAAGAAAGCAGTAACTGAGACAAAGAGTTGGAAAGGGAATTCTGAACTTCTTAGTCACCAAAAGAGTAATTTCTTATCCCGGACATTTTGGCCTCAAAATTTTGAATTTTTATTTTGCTACTCGCTTGTATAAAGTGAATCTGTAATTCTGTATTTTCATGCCATGTTCTGTTCCTGCCAATAAAATATACACATTTTCCAATGATTTATGTACCAGTAAAACAGCATCACCCGGCTATTTCACATCTAAATGATTGCTGTTGTATAGAAACATTGTATAAATTATGTATCAGGCATTGGCTCCTGAAGGACAGCAGCCTGGGACTGCTGAGCCCTCCAGTACCCTTCAGAGGCATGTCACAGACAAAGCCTCAGTCATCAGGGGAGGAGGGGGGTTCTGTCTCATCCTAGCCCCTGTCTCCCTTGCTCCATTCTTCTCCTCTGATTGTGAAGTAGAGGTCCAGTCCATTTCTGCTGGCTACCCTGTTTCCTGCCTTATAAGGGATTTCCAGTGGATGGGGTGGCCCTGGCCTCATTTAAAGCCTCATGAAAGGGGGCATGGTTCTGCTGAGTATGAGTAATAGAGGTGGTTGGATTTCTGGCCCAGGACTTATCTTCCTGCATTTCTCCCTCCTCTGTTACATTAAAAGGACTCTCATTTGGCCTGTGCTTGCCTGAGAGGGGTGGGGATGCTTTTGGCCTAATCCAGGGGGCCACCTGTGGGTATGGCTCAGCGGCAGAGCACTGCCTCCTCTTTGTGCTGCACCCACCCCACTCTTCCCCATTTGTTCTTAGGTGGGGCTTTCCCCAGGGGCTCACTGTAGCTGCTCCAGCTCTTGCAAGGCTGGTGCTGCCTTCCCTCTGCCAGGCAAGGTAAGTCCAACTCTGGTCACTATGTGTAAAACTATACATGTGTATACAATACAAATTAAGCTACAAAACTGAAAGCAAAAAAAGAACAGAGCAACCATTTACAAAAAATAAGTATGAATTGCAATTGCTCATCCTTATTCACAACTGACTTTTTAGTATCCTATTTATAGGTCAAGCGCAGGACAACTCCCCCCCAAGACTTTCTTTTGTTTTCTAAGGTGAAACGTTCAGAGATCTCAACAAAAAAATTGTGTTCTCTGTGTCCATGTTAGTTAAATACCTTGACAGAAATTCTCTGTGGATATAGAACTTTATCTAAGCAGAGAAATATGTAAGGGGATAAGAACTGAGGGGAGAGGGTGCGGGGGTGGGGGGGCTTTCACTCATTTCCGTCTTCGAGTGGGATAAGCATGATTCTAGAAGGAAAAGACCTGGATTCTCCATCAGACACGGGAGTGTGCAGCAGTTAATGTCACAACCTACCCTAGGTCCAAGCCCTTCACTTGTTTTTTTTTTGCTTGTTTGTTTTTAAATTTTCTACCAAGCACCTCAGTCTCAACCAGGGTGTCCCACTTCACCAACCACACCCTCCCTTTATAATTTCCAGGACATTCAGATGTGTGGTGAAGATATTCTATGGACTAGCTGATCCTCACAAGGACAGAACTTATGTTCACCAGGGAAGTTTACCCTCTGCTTATGTTACCTGGCTCATTTGGAGGGTGAACACGTTCCTGTAGATCTGAAAAGAGGTCACGTGGGTTTTGCCCCCCTCCCATGTGATTCCTTTTCTTCCCCACTGCCTCCCCTCCAAAGGAGGGTAAGCTGCTGCTTTAAATTCATTCTGCTGCTTTATTTTCACTTGTGACGAGTGAGTGAGTGAGTGCAAGCCGGGCTACTGGGCCTGGATCTCCAAAGGAGGGTAAGCTGCTTTAATTCATTCTGCTGCTAAATTTTCATTCGTGACTCGTGAGTGAGAGAGAGAGTGAGTGAGTGAGTGAGTGAGTGAGTGAGTGAGTGAGTGAGTTAGGGTTGCCAGCTCCAAGTTGGGAAATTCCTGGGGATCTGGGAGATGAAACCTGGAGAAATCTGGAGGAAGTGGGGTTTGGGAAGGTAAAAGACCTTGGCATGGCATAATTCCATAGAGTCTACCCCTCAAAATAGCCATTTCCTTCAGGTGAACTGATCTCTGTGGCCTGGAGACCAGTTGTAATTCCAGAAGATCTCGAGCCACTACCTGGAGGCTGGCAACCCTAGAGTGAGTGCAAGCCGGGCTACTGGGCCTGGGTCTCCAAAGGAGGGTAAGCTGCTTTAAATTCATTCTGCTGCTTTATTTTCATTCATGACTAGTGAGTGCGTGCGTGTAAGCAGGGCTGCTGGGGCTGGCTCTCCAAAGGAGGGTAAGCTGCTTTGAGTTCATTCTGCTTTATTTTCAGGAAATACCTGGAGATTTTGGGGAAAGGGGCCTGAGGGGTGGGTGTTGCCTTCTAACACACTTCCGGTGATGTCAGGCGGTGTGGTATATGCTAATGAGTTATGCTAATGAGTTCCTGCAGTTCTTTTTCTACAAAATGACCCCTGCCTGGGACAGATTAAATTACTAAATGTAACACTCACTGGAGTTAGGAAAAAGCACAAAGTAACACATTTATTTAGCTGATAAAAGTGACTTACTCTTCTCCAGCTCTTTTCAGAGCTTAATGTCACAGAGTGTACACATTTACAGGTCAATATCTTTGAGTGGTTCAGGCTTGTAAACATAGACTAGAGGAGGAAATATGATTATTAATTTCTGCAGAACTTGGATGAGGCGAAGGGTTTTCATGGAATAGTGTCTTCATTTTGAGTGTCTTCATAATTTCTGCTATTGCCATTTACAGGCACAGGTACTGTCAAACCATTTGTACCTTACCAGGAGTAATGATTCTGTGTGCGCAGAGCTTAGTTTGGCAGGGACTGGGGGAGTAACTGTAATTCTACTTGTTAAAGTAATTTGTTTAATATGGATGAGAGGCTGGAAGAAGGGAAGAGGAGTTTCTGTCCTCAAATATTTACCATTCCAACTTGTACTGTGACTCAAATTCCCTTTGTTTATGCTTTTATGAAGCTGGTGGCAAAGACTGGGTTCCCTTCTTCATGAGCGTTTCACCGTTTCAGATGCTTGTAGGATTATAAATGTTTTTTGGGGACTGGAATGTTCATGGCTTGCTCTGCTTCACAACAGAAGAAAACAACATTCCAAGTGTAAGCCAGAAACACTGCAACCATTACATCTTTCTGCCATGACATAAGCCATGATTAAATTTGTGTGGGGAGGCACAGCTCTGACATTTCCCATCTAAATGTTTTCCAGTTTTCAAACATAGCTGTAAACCCTGGTTATACTACTTCAATCATCCCTTCACAATTTCCTTCATTTACCTAAAATTTAGTATGATGTCATTTGTCCACATGAGTAACATTAAAAACACCCAATCAGAATTTTAGGTGATTGTGTTACATTTACTTAATTTTCACTGACACAAACAGTATAAAGTAAATTTTGGTACTTTTTCTATGTGTGAATTTAGTAAGAATGTATTTAGTGCTTGCAATACTGCAGAATACTTAACATGCATAATGTCCCTTTCAGTGTTAAACTTGGTGTTTGAGATTCTGCTATTCTACAGTATATAGCAAGGGGTCCTCATCCTTTTTAAGTCTGTAGGGGCCTTTGGAATTCTGACATAGGGTGGTGGGCGCAACCCCAAAATGGCTGCCTCAGGAAGCAGAGTCAACCAAAATAGATGCCACAGGAGGCGGAGCCAACCACAGAATGTCAAGGAGTAATGTTATGCATAACTCTTCAACATAATGCATAATTCTTCAACATTTCAGGCAGAAGCTCTGTTTAACAGGTTGAGTTTTAAAATGAACATACTAATTTTATTGTATACATACTGCTTACCTTCAGTCACTCAATGAAAGCTTTGTGCTGTGTTGGCAGCTTCTCCAAAACCAACATTTTAAAAAAGTCTGCTCAGCCAATCAGAAGCCCTACTGGGCACCACATTGGGGACTCCTGGTCTACAGCCACAGAAGAATGGCTGATCCTAGAACAAACTTTCATTTCAAAGAAATAAAGATCTCATTTGGAAGGGTGAATGTTCTGAGCCATAAGGCATGTCCAGATGTCAATTTTAAAAACCAAAAGTTCAGAACTGCGAGCACTGCACCCTAACAAAATGGATCTTAAATTGTAGTTTATTACGTTAATGGATAACATTTCAATGATGGAACAAGATTATCCTTAAGAGACACAAACTACTTAAGAAGTCTTGGTCTGTGTTGAATTTTGGAATATGAATTTTTCATTGGAATCTGTGAGGAAAGAAGTGTTGCATGGATATAAGAAGTAGATATGAATATTATGCACATAGTTTGGATTTGTTTTGTATTTTTGTATGTTGTATTTGTTTAGATACATGTTTGACGTTCTGATTTTAAAAAATGTCAGAGATTCACCAAGATATGGGCCATGTTACCAGAGGCGGCTATTTCACTTTGCTTTTCTAAATTCAAAATTTCTGTATGGAAATCCCTTGGAAAAGGGATACCCATTTATCAAGGAAGGCTTTATGTATATATTGTGAAGTGATAAAGCATCAAACTTCAGGGAGCTGTCATGCAAGCATGCCTATTATGGCTGTTGATATACGGGTTTGTTTACGTGTATTCCTTATGGATTTGAAGCTATGAACACAAATTTACAAGAGACAGGGCTTATTTGGTGATGGTATTCCCTCCTTTGGCACCTATTTTATGTTCCTTTAGGTGCCAGGCCCAAACATTTCTTTTTACCAGGATTTTAACTAAGGAGTTCCATTGTTTTTAGCTGTTTCATAGTCTGCTGCTAGCCCGAGCACAATGTTATCAATATCGTTTTAGACTGCTGAATGTTGTTCTTCTTTGCCCTTATCTGTTTTTATTAGTTTGACTTGATTGTATTCACTTGCTTTTAATTACGTGATTTATTTTTGTTGACTTGTTTTTATCGTCTTGGTTTTGTTTTGTGAGCCAAAGTAAGCAAGTCTGGAGAGGTAGCATACAAATTTTCTTAATTAATAAAGTAATTGAAGGGCATTCCACAGTGATCCATGATGACCAACGAACATTTGTCCCACATTTCTCAAGCCTTAGGACAAAATAAAGCTTGAATGATATGAGAAGTCTCTTCTGCAATGACCTACAGATCAGTACTTGGGAACTGAGACATGACTAAAGAATGGATGCGTTCCACAGATGGAATTCTGTAGCATCCAGTGTTATGTCTGCTATATGCATTGTTCCTGTACTTCTGACCCATCCTAGTTGCTAATGGATCAAAGCTTGAAAAGGTGAATCAAAGCTAATTCAGTTGCTTGTGTTACTGCCTTTACATTTCTCTCATATGACAAAATACCAAGTGATATTAGTTGTAATATATTCGAATTCTGTATTGCCAAGTCTTGTATCCAACATTCAGAGGAGCTCTGCAGGTGTTATCTTTATGTAAAGGTCCAAGGTGATGTCAGGGTAGTCTGATCTGGAAATGCCCTATAAAATTTGATAGAGGAAACCATCTGGATTTCTAATGTATTGCTTCCCTACAGGGTGGAACAACTTTTCATGCTCCAGTCTCCCAGTTTAGATCTTGAATGAAATTAATCTTCTCCTCCTTTGAATGGATCCAACTTTTCTCTCAAGCAGCTGTTTCTTTCTGTTCCCCAATTACCTTAGAGGGGCAGGCAGTATTTTTTTTTCCTGCAAAAAAAGCAAAATCTTTTAAGTGCTCATCAGAAACTTTCAGGAATGTCACAGGCTTTAACTACCACATAGAGCCTGTTTGCTCTCTTCCTCATAAATCCAAGCAGCCTTTACCATGGAACATTTGGCATTTGAAGCTGTGTACTCTTTGCCAAACTTCCAGTATTTGAGACCAGGTGGATTTTTTTTTTAAACTTGACATTTGTTCAGACCAAAAATAAATAATAGAAATGCCACTGATGTTGGCTGGATTCTCTCTGGAGTTGCATTTGGGCAGTATGACTGCCAGATAATTTTTTAGAGAACGGCAGGATTTTTATTTACATTTATAGTTTGCCTTCCTCATTGAGACTAGAGGCGGATTACAGAGTGTAAGTCAATGCAATCAGGATGGGACATCCAATAAACAATGTAGTGGCACATGTCCTGTAGCATGAGGAGAGAAGAAATTCCCATGCTTCTTCTCTATGGGTATTCTGATATTCTCTCTAGATATTCTGGAGAATATCTAAAACAGCCATGTTGAGGTTCTGAAATGCATGCGACTCTTCACAAATGTATAAACTGGGTCTTGAAGTTTTTTATAAGGTATGACATGATTAGCACTGGTTCCATTAAAATCTAGAGTAACCTCAATAATATAGTTCTGTCCTGCACTGCTGTCATAAAGTGGAACTAGCCATTACAAAGGAAACTCAGATTTTCTATGAATTTCTCACCATTTTCTTCCTGATGATGACTGCTGTAACAACAATGCATGATCTGACATCATTATGTTGTGTGTTTCCCTGCCTCTCCAGGTAAAAACTAATGATGTCAGATGGGGGCTTGGAAGCCAACAGGGTATATTGTTTTACTTGATTTCACTAAGGGGGCAGAAAGAAATAATTGAGTTGCATTCAACCAGGCTTTTGTTTGGTGAAAAAAGGAGTGGGTCCTCTTTGATCCTCAAAAGGCTGTGCTGGGGATTATGGGACTTACATAAGAAAACCCATGTGGGGTGTAGTAAGGAGGGGGATTAAGTGAGATTGTGCAGAAAAACAGGCTGGATCCAACCCATGGAGCAGGTACAGCTTTGCTTCTTTTGTAACATGTAGTGCATTTTATTTACTTCATTTATATTCAGCCTTTCTCCCCACTGAAGACCCAAAGCAGCTTACGTAATGTTCATAATGCAGTACATAAAGCACATTGTCCCGTAGTGGACACTAGTGCAGTGCTTCCCTAGGAACAAAGCAAAAAAAACAGAAATTCAGAATTTAATAATTGCTTTTTTTCCTCTGCAGGCACCTGCATAATAACCAGATCCAGAGTTTGGGAATACAGGGTTTTGAAGGACTCCATAGCTTGGAAACTCTGTGAGTGATTTCCTTTTTCTTTATACCTGTTCTAAATCATCCCCCTTGAAAGACTGGGGTTGTTGTGCAATACCCTGTATATTTCTCCCACCTTTCTACAACTTGGTCTGAAAAGAGAAGACTTTTAGGGACTGATCACAGAAAGCTGAACTAGGAAATTGCTGTGCTAACCCATTCTCAAAGCAAATGTTCTTTTTGGATATTATTTAACAGTATTATTTAACTCCAGAAGTATCAGGAAAACCTCGTTGTGAAACTTCTCCAGAAAAAAATGCACATAGACTGCATCTTACATCCAGGTTGTCAGTTTGCTTTAGAGACTTGGGGAAACAAATATATGGATGAGCCTGAGGGAATTTGAGCAGAAGCCATGGAAGATTCCAGGAAGAACAATGGATTTTGTACAGAGCTGTAGAGCTGTGATTACTCATTCACATCAAACTATATGCAACGGAAAATAAGCGCAAGTAATGGGAATAGACATAAAAGCTTTGAATGCTGAGATGCCAGAAGTACGCTGGAGTCTTGGCACAAAGTGAATCATGGCAG
The DNA here is from genome assembly GCF_028583425.1 of Eublepharis macularius. Taxonomy (NCBI): domain Eukaryota; kingdom Metazoa; phylum Chordata; class Lepidosauria; order Squamata; family Eublepharidae; genus Eublepharis; species Eublepharis macularius. The sequence continues at coordinate 129,375,663 of NC_072794.1, forward strand.
TCCTAGCAGAAATGTCTGTCCTTTTCTCATAAGCCAGCACTTTTGCCTACTGTAAAAGCATTATTTTTATTTCATTTTTGTCAAGCATGGAATACAAAAAATTATATTACCAGAGATACAGCAGTGCTTTCATATGCTTTTCTGGAAGCATCTAGCTGGACAAACCACAGGTGCAGATAAAATTATGTGGTCCTTTCCTGTCTAAACATTACATGACCCCATGAAGATTAGCACCGCCATGAGAAGTGACTATATTATTTGTCCTGTCCATGTAGTTTTCCTCTATCCAGATGTTCTATTGTAGTATGGGCGTGCAGTGTGGGAAAGTGTCTTTCATATCAATGAAACTGGAGACTTTCTAGAAAGGAAGTCTCAGCATCTCCAAGAGTTAAATGCCACTTCTCCATGCTCAGAAAAAATAAATCTGCCTGGCTATGATGGAAATTGCCTGCTTTGTATATGATGGTCTATAAAACACAAACAAACAATGAGATAAATCAGCATTCCAGAATGTCAGACCAAAAGATTTTTGCCTTCTGTTGTCCAGAGACCTTTTCCTCCACTCCAATAAAATGGCTATGGTTTTAATTATAGAATCACATTGTCAAAAGAATAAGTGGGACACAAGAGAGAAGGGGACAGGACGAAAGAGACTATCCCAGCATAAAAGTGTCACTCAAGGAGATAAAGCTGCCACCCAGATGTGAAATTTTGCCAAGAACACAATGTATCGTCTTGTCTCTAGAGAATCTGAGCCAAGGATTAGGAAGAGGACAACATCAAGGAATAAGGTTTCCAGACAATACACATAGCATTTTCTCAGGCTATTCCTGGGGGTTTCTTTTAGGGAGAGGAGTCAGCGAAGGATTTGTGAGGTACCTCATAGATGATTGCTACTATTGTCCTTCCAGGGAGGTTTTCAGAGACTGCAGTCTCAGACTTGTATGGCAGGAAAAATAGTAGCGAGTATGCACATGGTCCAGGATGTACTAGCACGGTCTATGACTGCAAGAGATACAGGTGTGAACACCTTGAATCCCACAGTATAGTTCCTTTGGGTGCACAATCTCTTGGACCAACCTTGTAATGTCCAGATGCAAAAAAATTAAATAAAAAATCCACCATTGTCCTTAAGTGCATCTCAGGACCACAGCAATGTTTCACAACTTAACTTGAAAGCAATATTCTTGGCATACTGTGACTTGCAGCACAAAGATGATCAGATTAACAGTCCAGAAGATATTGGTATCTGTATTTCATTTCCAATTCAGTTTCATGAAATCAAAGTAAGGGCAAGCAAAGAATGTTATTTACATTGTAGCAGGCTAGTGCACAACCAGAAATCTGTATGTTTAGCCACAAATACACTAGTGTTTCATAAATGTTTTCTTTGCTGCAGAGCCAAAGGCAAAGATTACTCTGTGAGTAATCTGTCTAAAGACAAAGAGACAATAGTATTCTAGGAGACAAAATTATTTGTTGAATGAAATGCCAGTATTTCATTGCTATCAGTTGCCCTTATAATACTGTTAGGAATGTTGTTTTTAAAATCCAGTAGAAACTCAACACACATGAAGCTGCCTTATACTGAATCAGACCCTTGGTCCATCACAGTCAGTATTGTCTACTCAGACCAGCAGTGGCACTCCATGGTATCAGGCAGAGTCTTTCACATCACCTACTGCCAGATCCTTTTTAACTGGAGGTGCCAGGGATTGAACCTGGAACCTTCTACATGCCAAACAGATGCTCTACCACTGAGCCACACACCCTTTTCATATCCAGGGATTATTAGCAACAAGGGCGGGACAATGTTGGCCAGACTAGGAATTTATAGGCACATAGCTGCAGTTCCATCTAATACCCACACTGACGCCACAGCAGACTAACCCAGTTTATACATGAAGAGAGCCACATGGATGGCCACAGAATAACATGCCATTGTCAAGATATCTCTGTGTGAAATGGCTCCTCAAATAGTTCTGGTAATTTCCCTGAGCAAGCACAGATCTTCTGTTTTGTTTTTTCAAGCACTGTGTGAGCTGGTCACACAGCTTACCAACAGAACAGCACCATGTGGCTGTGTTTCAAGTAACCACTTCCACCTTTGAACTACTCTGACCGTGAAACAGTTTTTCCTAATATCCAGCCGGTACCTTTCTGCATGTAATTTAAGCCCATTGCTTCGAGTCCTATCCTCTGCTGCCAACTGGAACAGCTCCTTGCCTTCCTCCAAATAACAGCCTTTCAAATATTTAAAGAGAGCAATCATGTCCCCCCTCAATCTCCTCTTCTCCAAACTAAACATTCCCAAGGCCCTCAGCCTTTCCTCATAGGGCTCAGTCTCCAGACCCCTGATCATTCTCGTTGCTCTCTTCTGCACCCTCTCGATTTTGTCCACATCCTTTTTGTAGCGAGGCCTCCAGAACTGCACACAGTACTCCAGGTGCGGTCTGACCAAGGCAGTATAGAGAGGGACTATGACCTCCTATGATTTCGATGCAATGGCCCTTTTGATACAACCCAAGACTGAGTTTGCCTTTTTTGCCACCGCATCACACTGACTGCTCATATTTAGTTTACAATCCACTCTTACTCCAAGATCTCTTTCACATACACTACTACCCAGAAGTGTATCCCCCATCCTGTATTTGTGTGTCACGTTTTTGTGGCCCAGATGTAATACTGTGCACTTACCTATGTTGACTTGCATCCTGTTCACAACCGCCCACTTCTCCAGAGTATTCAGGTCTTGTTGAATTTTAACTCTGTCTTCTTGGGTGTTTGCCACTCCTCCCAATTTGGTATCATCAGCAAATTTAATGAGTAGCCCGTTTACCCCTTCATCTAGATCATTGATAAAAATATTGAAAGTACCGGGCCCAAAACCTCCCCACAACATAGTACAGTAATTTTGCACCACTGGTCATGGTTTACTAAGCTGTCCCCACACAGGGGGTTAGCCTTGTTGTAACTGATATTTTCTTAAGCAGGGGAAATGAGCAATGGAGCACTAACAAGCATGCAACATATACAAAGTAATTTTTTAAAAAAGAAGCATAATTAGGAAGAAAGGTAGCACTGGTGATATTTGTCACTTAAAGAATTTTATTTCTTAATAAACTAGATATGAGTTTCCCAAAACCGAAGGGCCATTGTAAGGAAAGATTGTGGCAAACTGCTGTTTTCTGCAGCCTTTAAGATACTAATGGGAGACATCAAGGTCTCCTAATATGGCATGAACTCCTGCTTTGAATCACACATGTTGCCTGTGCATCAAAAGATGGTAGATTAACATGGTTACCTCGGGGAGAGATGCTTTGCACATTTTATTAAAACTTGTATCCCAGGAGGAAAAGGAGAAGCAACACACGTATGTGACAGGAGCAAGAATTTGAAATATATTTCATATATTTGACTTACAGCTGAGCTGAAATGAGGTCCCCCGCCCTGCCTGCCCTGCCTGCCCGCCATCATTGCTCTTGTGCAATTAATTGGCAAAATATCTGCCCCTCCAGCAATTGCTGATCTTGCCACCAAGACATCTCCTCTCATTTGAGATCACAGGAAGAAAGGGGAACCTCCAAGTTCTTTCTCTTTTGTGCGGCTTGGCACAAAAAGACTTCCTTTGGAAGTCATTGTCAAGGAATGCAGCCAGTTCACCTAGGGATAGAAGACAATATATTCAAAGAAGAAACAGCACCACCCTAAGGGCACAGTGGTCACAGAGCCAAGCTTTATTCTAGCAAGTTGATTGATAGTAGTTGGTTTTTGAAACTGCTAGCCAAGACTTCTACCAAAACTAACATTAAATCATAGAGTTCAAACTATCATGTGAAACAGTGCAGAAACAACAAAAGAATAGTCACAGGAATGAACCAAAAGGAGATTACAAATTTTTATCAGCAGATCTAAAGACAGTGTGGTGTAGACAGGAGGGTGGGAACATGGTGTTCTAGAATGAATCTCCTAGCAAAAGCAGCAGGAGGCTTGTTTAAAAAATGTCATAGAGGAGAAAAACAGTACAAAAGAAAATAACATCGTCTATAAGAAGATAAGAAAAATAGATATAGAAATCAAGGGTGACATATAACATTGTCCTTTGCAACATGGAAATCAAAAAAGATAGAATTACACAGGTTGGACATTTTGTGTTCTTTAGTGGTTGCTGCCTTCATTTGTCATCTGTATTAAATCAAATCCATTATTTTAAATTGCATATCTGATAGACAGCTATCTTATATGATATGCTTTGTGCTGTAACTTGATTGTATATTAGTGTGAAATTGACACTGCACATAGATGTTATCACAGTGTTGAGATCTCTAGTGCTAGAATCAGTGTCAAGTATAGTTTGTCCATAGTATTTCTCTTTAAACAGGTATATTCTGACAGGATAAGTTTTATCTCATGACAGCCTCAACGTAGTGAAAGAAACAGGCAGAGCCTAAAGATGCTGTGCTGGTTCTAACATATAAAGACAAGCAAAAAACAGAGATCCAGTGATTTTCACAAGGATCACGGATTTTCCCAATTTTCTTCTCCCCCAACCATGTAGTCTAACTGTCCCAAAGTTAATTCCCAGGGTCATACAACATGGAGGGAGTAATAGTCATGGATGGAAGAGGCAGGAAGTGCAATTTCATCCCCTTTGCTCTCACTGCAGTCCACCAACTTGCATAGCTATACTCCCCATGGGTTCCACAACCTTTGGAATCAATTTTCCTGGGACCAGAAGGGACTTTGGGGAGGGGGGGGGATGGAAAAAAGGTACAACCATTAGTGCTGTCTCCTGATGGATTGCTGTATCCAATCGAATATATTAAATAATTATTTATTTTTTCAAGGACACAATATATATATTACATATTCTGAAAATTAAAATTGTAGTTATGGGTCAGGCCCTATGAAATGAATGAATTCATATATAAATCTGAGCTTGCTTGTGCGTGTGTTCATTGATTTTTCTCTGCTGCTTCACTGCAACTATCCTGTCATCTTCCCATTACATTCCTGGTGGCTGTTCTTGGTGAACAACTACAGACAGCCATGAAGTAGTGTCGCAGACTCTTCAGTCCTCAAGGGGACTGGGAGTGGGTGTCAATAGCAAGACGCACTTCTGGGGGGTGGGGCAACAGCTTCATCTCCTAGGATAACAAGACACCACCAGACCCTCTTAACTAACCCTAAGCTTGGAGACCAAGGAACTAAGCCTTCAGCCCTTCCAGGTGTTACTCAAGAAGTCAGCCCTGCAAGGTAGGATGCCTGTAGTCTGAGTTCCTCAAAAACAATTATTTGGCAGCACAAACCAAATAGGCCAAAGTAGTGGATTCAGGTTCAAGCCCCAAAACCCAAATAACACCACAAAAATATAATTAATAATGCTTAATAAATAATTGTACAGGAAAGAACATAATAAAAGCTAAATATCTACTCTGAAATACTGTACAGGATTTGGATACCTAATTCAGATGTTACTTCTCAGGTCAAACCACAAAAGTCAAACAGTACTCCAAAGTCCAGGAACAAAAGGCTTAAAGCTGACACCTAAACCAGTTGTCAGGTCCAGAGTTCAAGATGGTTTGTAAGTGGGAAGTGAGCCATAAACAGCACAGAACAGCATGGCCTGATCCTACTTGACCAATCAATGGTGTTACTAAGACATGTGACCACATTTCTATGCAGCTGAAACATGTTCACAATCACAGCAATTTGCCCCTACCAGAGTTCCTTGCGCTAATGAGAAGTAGAGAGCATCCCTCCTGGTCTTTGGCACTAAGACCCTCTCATCCCCATGATCTCATCCACACCCATGTGCCTTAATTTCCTCTTGGGGAAAGTGCTAACTTAAAGCTTCAGTAAGTGTTCAGAGGTTTCTCTTTTGTGGCCTGCTTGATCCCAAAAGCCTGGACCAGTTTTTAAAAGGCAAGAAATGGACTAGCAAGCACCAGTTTCTTGACAAGTAGTTGTCTACGGCAGTGTGTGTGTGACATTTGATACACTGGTCATCATCATTCCCTAAAGCAAAGAGAAAAGGGAGGGTGCTTTCAAGCCTCCCCAAACAAAGGTGGAACAAAAGTTGAGAAGGAGCTCGAATAGATTATAAGCGATCAACTGAGAATATTAAATTATATATTTAGGCTATTTCTATGCTGTTTCTTCAGAGGCCTGCTCAAGGTGGCTCAGAATCACAATATTAAAAAAAACCCAAGCCATTAAGAAAAGAAGTGGTTGCAGTCAGTTTCTTATATTCAGTTGATTGTATATAATCTATTTATGCTCTTTCTTTGCTTTTGGTTCTTCATGATTGACCTACCAAGTGGTGAAAAGAGTCTTAATATACTTGTGCATCTGATCCAGTGAAGCAGAAGACTAACAGTGAAATCCTAAGCAGAGTTACTCCAGTCTAAGCCCACTGAAATTAATGGGCTTAGACCAGAGTAACTCTACTTAGGATTTCACTGTATGTCCTCTTCACATGCACCCATAGTAGCATAGGAGCTGCTTCTCCTGGCTAAGTGCAGTCCCCCACAGCTGCAATATGGATATAAATATTGGAAGCACACAGGCATGGCCAGCCACCTGCAGCTGAATTGGGTTGCGCCACTGGAAAAGGGGCTGCCATGCTTCTGCGGCTTTTCGGTATTTGGTGAGAAACAAACAAATTGATGGCTCATTTACCAAGTGTTGCATGTAAATTGTGGTAAGTTTCCACTCAGTAAATTCACTTTCTATGTCCAGCTATCAGGCAAAAAGGACCTCGCCTTCCTCCAGCAAATAACATCTTAATACTAGAACTGCAGTAATCTATCCTACTTGTGTGGGCTCCAGAGCTTTATAGGTTATTTCTTGAACACTTCAAAAGACAGCCGAAAGCCTTAGGGTTTCTTTTTTAGACTCTTGAGTAGACTTTGAGCTCTCTGTTCTTACAGCCTAACAGATTCTAATTAAAGGGAATCTTCTCCCTGAGATAGTGGAGACAGGAGCTGTGATGGACTACTGGTTTTTAAGGAGACAGCACCCTCTTAAGGAACATCTGATAACTGAGGTAGATAAAATAAGGGGTGTCATAACAAATGATCACTCTCCATTAGAAAACAACATGCAAGTTTCCCTCTCTCTAGGTTAAAGGAATACATTCAAGAAGAACAGAACAAAGTAAAAGCTATGTTGCAACCTAATTAAGCCTAATACAGATTGTTCCATTGTAATACATACAAAAACAAACAAACACTACATTGGCCAAATCCCATGCCATTCCAAGGGCTCCTAACCCTCAGAAACAGCTTTTTGGGAGACTCCCCTGCAATTGCAGCAAAAATCCCTTCTGTGAGTTCCGTGGAATTAATAATTTCTTAGGATCTATGCCCACGTTCTTGTGGTCCCAAGCCTGTAGCAAAACCAGGTTCTTTTAGCTCCTTGGTGAGTGACAGGTTGATGGGTCAACAAGGCACTTTGGGTGAAACAGCTTTCAGTTATATTTAATCTCTTGTCCAGAGCTAGTAGGCAAGATACAAAACACAGGTATAAATATTATCAGTACCATAAATCTTCCATCCCAGTGACCTTATTTTCTATAATCAGAAGATCCTAAATCAAAAATTTTGAGTTTATAGATGACCTGAAAGTCACCAAGACCAAAATTCACCGACTAGACCCAAGCCAGAACAGTCCACTTTAGCAGACCCTAATCCTAGAGTTTGTTACAAAAACATCCTGCTCATGCACAAAATAATGTTCCTAATAATACGTTAGAAAAGAGGTTTTGATTTTCTCTCTCTCCTGCCTTCTCCCAGTTCTCCCCTCTCCCTTTTGTTCTGTCTGGGTGGATAGTTTGTTAATACTTTTGATGCATGGAATCACTTGCGTGTCCTAATTCCCCTACCTTGGAGGTCTGTGTGATTTCCCTTTAATCTGCTTGTTTCCTATGTTTATTCTATTCAGGCTCTCTGAATATTTCTTTACACCTTCTAAACTTGTGGTAGCACTTCAGCACTGAGTCAAAAGATCCCTATTGCGGGCACATGGGGTAACTGCTTTACGTGTTGGTTTAAGGTTACTTGGTTTGGAGGAGCATGTAGCAATACTCCCTTGGACAGTTTGCTTCAGTATATAAATATGAGCCAGCTCCTTCTCCACACACACCATGGTCCCAATTAGGGAACTGAGGAAAACCCACAACTAACTCCTGACTGTTGTATACTCCATAATGAGTAAACTGGCCTTAAGAGTGATGCTGTGGAGGAAAGGTAGTTTCTCCACATCAGGCTTCTGAGATCAGGTTGTGAATGGGCTCATGTTCAAGAAGTAGAACCACCTTCCTGTGAATATGTCTAGAATACATGTGTGCCTAACCACATTGTAGTATGGGACATTAGCACTGCTTTATCTACAAGAACTAATTGCAGACATTAACAGGGATGGTTAAGACAAATTGATAGGAATCTTGGAATATACAAGCATCATTTTAATATCAGAAACGGATCATAAGTTAAAATCCTCTGATTCTCCCATCTTACTATGCCCACTCTTCTTTTGAGCACTGTTGACTGAAGAGGATCAGTTCATTCACTGAAGCTGCAGTTCATTAGGCCTTCCCTTTGGCCATGTCCTAAAGCAGAGAATGCCAGCCATTGTATATGCCCAGTTTCATAGTTTATAGGTACTTGAGTGTTATGTGCAGTTGAGTTGCTTTGACTTATGGTAACCCTATGAATGAATGACCACCAAAACGTCCTGTCATTGACAGCCTTGCTAAGGTCTTACAAATGAGCTGCAAAACAATGCTGTGTTGTTTGGTGATAAAATTTGGAAGATCCTCATGAAATATAATAGTTTTGATTATGATTCAAAGTCTAAAAAGAATTAACTGCTGTTTGAATTTCGTACATGGATAATATCCATGTTTCAGTTTCAGAAGCAAGCAGCCTGTTCAGTTTTAAAGCCCACATTGGAAATCACTGTCGAGTTGGAAATATATTATATATGACCATAAACTAAGAGACTTATAAATTGGTTTAAACCACCCAAATCTGTCTTACTTCTATAAGAAGGCAGAATGAACTGACAAATGTAATATTATTTCCAAAGAACCAACCAGATGTCCTAGAATAAAATGAACATAAGAAAAATGTAGCTGAATGAGGGCCTCTCTCAGCAAGTGAATGAAGAGCTATGGTTAGCTAAAAATGTTCTCAAGACCCCTGGAAATATCTTCATTTCAGAGGGAGGGTAGAGAAGTGAGAAGACGCAGCTGTCACTGCTGATCTTGACTACCGGCTGCCACTTGCCCAGGAGGCTGAGCTAGCTTCCAACAGCAGCCAAGAGACACTCACTACAGGCAGGGAGGAGAGCTGTAAGGGAGCAGCTAACCAGTAAGTGAGCCTATGGACAACTAGCAGCAATGAGCACCAACCCATGGCAATACACGGACGGGGAAGAGTAGGAGGCTGTCCAAGAAAGGGAATGGGCAGGCGGCAGGCCGTGTGATGGGAAGCAGCAGCCAATGTCAGTAGTCAGCAAACACATGAATGGGCAGCCAGGGAGTAAGCAGGTGTCTGATCAGGCAGCAGTGGAGGCAGTAGCCAATGCCAGCCCTCTCTCCTTCAGAGACAAATAAGGGTGAGTAGAAGCTGCATGAATGGGGTGGGGGGCAGGGCCTCCATCTTTGCTTCTGCCCAGAGAGAGACAGACAGAGCAAGTGCCTCTCTTTGGGCTGTGTAGATAAAAGCAGCTTGTTGGGGATCAACACTAGGAGTTTGGAGTCCCAGCAGCTGCCCAGGGATGTCAGTGTCTAATGCTAGACCTGCCTCACGTGCTTAAAGGTGCTGCATAACCACAGCTTTAATAAGCAGGTTGTGGCTAGATCACTGTACTGGAACTTCAGTACTTAATGGTATATAGTAAATTTGCCTACTTTAATCTGAAGAGATTTATGCTTCAGCACTGAGAGAAAAAAATGCCCTCCTGAATAATTCAGTTGTGCATAGTTTGTGAAATGCCAAGGGAGTGGGAGCCTTCCTGACCTCCTCAGGCAAGCCATTCCATAAAGTAGGGGCCACAACACAGAATGCACGTGTATAGGTGTTTGTTGATTTTGCCCATTTATTTGCAGGGTGGCCCTGCAGAAGGCCCTGCTCGGGTGAGCGAAGCTGTCATGGTGGAACACAGGGGGAGAGGCAGTCCTGCAGATATGAGAGCCCAAGGCCAGAAAAGGCTTCATGAATACCTTGAATTCAGCCAACCCCAAAACTACAAATTATTTATCCTAGGGGCCTTACATAGAGATTGAATAAAATGGGGGACAAGATTGTGCCCTGTGGAATCCCACAGGATAGGTACCACATTGATGACAACAGGTCTCCAGTGACAACCTTTGAGTCTGGTCTGCGAGAAATATCTGAACCAGTCCAGAGCCTCAACAAGATGGCATGGTACATTGTATCAAAGGCTTCAGTAAATCCAGTAAGAGCAATAAAGAAGCATGCCCTTTGTCTGGAGTTGCATGAAATATCATTTGGAATAAGATCTCTTCTGTTCCACATTTTGAGGCATCTGTAGAAGCAGGCATCTGTTCTCCTGCTCTGGTATGAAAGTGAATTTCATGCTTTTGAGAAGGAGTGTCGTGGGCTGGGTCAGCCCAAGCAGAACAGTCAAAAGTCCAGTCCAAAGTCAAAGTACCAGTCCAAAGCCAGGAGACAGTCAAAAATCCAAAAGCCAAATCCAGAGGTCTGTAGGTCAATTACTGGTAAGTTTGGGGGCTATCCAAAAGCAAAGTCAAGGTCCAGTCCGAAAGTCACAGAGCAAGGCAAGGTTCAGTGGAGTGGTCACAGTAGTAGCAGGAACTGATATGTTGCTTCCATGCCTCCTGGTCTTCTGAGGCTGGGTTTTATAGAGATGCTGGCTTGGAGCCAGCTGCTGTGGGAGTTATCCTGTGGTTACTCCTCATCGCTTTCAGCCAGCAACTGGCATCTGGCCAGGAGGCATGCGTTTTGCCATCTCTCCTGTAGCTCTACACGTTGCCTCTGTCTGCGGTGCTCTTTGGGTGAAGCTGGAGGTTTGGATGTCCTGGGCTGAGCGTCACCGGTGGTGTAGGAGCAGGAGGGTGTCGGTGCCTCTGGCTCAGCTGCTGACTGTGGAATCTGATCCTCCAGCAGCTGTTCCTCCTGACCACTGGCTTCTGCTGAGTCAGGGCTGGCTAGGCTGGTTACATGAGGCTCCTCTCTTCCAGAGGAGTCCTCACTATCACTGAGCCCCACAACGAGGAACATACAGTGCAAGCTAGAGAAATATCTAGAGCTCTCTGGATATCTCAATACATCACTTTAAGTCTTTCAGATAATTTCAGTTTTGGCACAAGGCGTGCCTCTTAAGCTGTGTTCTCCTTGCTGTCCCAATGCTATAGTCTAAGGCTGGTTGAAAGGATAGCTCTTTGCAGATTGTATTGATACAGATTTCCACCAGACTCATCTATTCTTTCTGTACTGCTGTCATGTCTGTGTCCCACACACCCATGCCATTGTTTCATTCTGTATGTTGCTGTAAGGAAATGCTGTATCTTAATGTCATTTTGCAAATGCCATACCCATCGCTTTCATTTCACAGGCATCCTGAGAACGCAGCTGGCTTCTTCCTCCTGCCTTCCCCTTTGAAGTTCCCAGGAGCGACCTTGCACTGTCTGAAATGTTGCAGTTTAATCTTATGCCTTTTGTCCTGTCTAGGCTGATGTATAAACTCCGAAAAAAGTTCCCAGAATGTTTGCCACGTAAACCTGTGGTTTTGTTGGGAGGGAGGAGTGATTGGGTATTTAGAGATGTACATTCCTCAAGTTCCTATTCCTGTCAAGGAACGTGTACTGCTTAGATACTTTCTTGCTTCTGAGTAATCCTACGGACATATTTATGGATCCTATATATAGGGCCTACCTGTAACAACCCAAGGAACAATGGAAGGTCAGCTGGGGGACCCACCGCTTGTAAATGTTTCGCTTGCTGCAACAAGTGCAAGAACACCGGTGGCTGGCGCTGGAAGATGAGTACCCTAAGGCAAGCAACAGCCAGCTATTGCGTTGAATGTCGTAGTGGGGACGGGAGTACAGATGGGCAATCCAATGCTTGGGGTACCACAGTATACCCCTCTCAGAGAGTGTCCAAGGTTCAAGTATGACCCATTTACCAACCACAAAGGACCCCTATCGTCGTCCCAATAGGGACAGGAGTACAAATGGACCATCCGCAAATGGGGGGTCCTCCAATATACCCCCTGCAGGGAGCCCCAAGGGTTCGAGCACAAGACTTTTGGCCACAGTACGAAGGGATACCACAGACCACTCCATTGGGATATAGAGCAAATGGAGCCCATCAAATACCCTTCGTGGCACAGGGACACATTCAACCCCCCCCCCTTTGGAGGAGCCCCGATCCACCAGCCGGTGGGGTGCCAAGGAGCAGGAGCTCCCGCAGCAGGATTGCCACAAGGATGGTTCAAATTGGAAGCCACATTTGATGGGAACCCCAAGAACTTGGGATTTTTTATAGTACAAGCCATGGAGTTTTCCCAAAACTGGGGACATTTGTTTCCTTCGGAACACATTCGGGTGAGTCACTTAGGATCCTGCATGGAAGGGGCGGCAGCCAAGTGGTATGTAACTTTGCATAATATGGGAGCGTGTATGACTTAAATGCTTTTGTGTATGCGCTAAGAGCCCAATTTGAAGACCTGCTAGAAGGGGAAAGGGCTCAAACAAAACTCTGAACCTTAAGACAAGGGTCCAGATCCGTAAGAGAATATGCTGCCAAATTCAGGCAATTAGCCACCAAAGCTCAGGGCTATCATGAAGGAGTTAAAATTGAACTTTTCCAAAATGGACTGAATGCTGACCTGCTAGATAGAGCTTTAATGCAGGACGACCCACAGACTCTGTTAGGTTGGATCCAATTAGCCTGCGAGGTTGAAAACAGAACCCAAGTGGTGAGACTCGTAAGAATGCAGCAACATGTAGGGCCGAGGAGGCCAACCATCGCAGATGGGGGATGTACCCCACAAGGGCTGAGACCCCCCCCTCCTAGGAACTGATCGAGATTTACGATGGAAACAAGGACTTTGCCTACAATGTGGAGGAGGAGGACATTTTGCAGCCCAGTGCCCAGCACAGCCAGTGCCAGGAGGAAGGGGTTGAACCATGCCACAGGCCGTGCCCCCCCTTAACCCGCCCAGCCGAAGAGCGCCTCCCAAGCATGGGAGGCCAGAAACTGGCTTGGATGCCAATGAGGGTCCTGGAGACGGCAGGGAGCCTACAGAGCAAGGAGCAGAGGAGAACCTCACCCAGCCATCAGGAAACGAGACAGACCTGCCGTAAAAAGGGCCCGGCGGCAGGTCCCAAAGGAGTTGAAACCCCCAGGGGTGAGAGAAAGAGAGGCCCTATTGTTTATGCCCGTGATGTTACTAAATCCAAAAAAGGGAACTCATGTGTGGGTGCAAGCATTAATAGATTCTGGATGTTCCTGGGACTTAATATTGCCAGCCCTAGTCACAGGACTCGGACTGGAACGAACTAAACTCAAAGACTCTATAGTGTTTGAACAAAGGGATGGGTCTAGTATGAATCATCCACCCTATAAAATTGAGCCTACCCCGATGGGTATGGGAAATCATTGAGAAAATCGAACATATATAGTCAGTGATGTGACCAAATATCCCTTGGTACTGGGAAGTTGTTGGCTATGGGACCATAACCTGTACATCAAATGGTCTACCGGGATGGTGGTCTTTAAAGGAGATCGTTGTGCAAAACATGCATAGACTAAAGTAACGGCACCCTCCCCGTTAGAGACTGTGTTATTGACCGCCGAGGAGGAGAAAGCCATTCCCCCCAAATACCAAGATTTAAAACAAGTGTTTGATGAAAAAGAAGCTGACGAGCTACCCCCTCATAGAGGCACGGACTATGCTATTGAACTCATTTCAGGGGAAAAGTTGCCTAAAGGAAAATTGTACTCCATGAGCCCAGCCGAAAGAAAAGAGCTGAGAGTGTTCATTGACAAAAACTTAGAGCGAGGATTCATCTGCCCTGCCAGTTCCCCCCATGCTGTCACTGTATTGTTCCGCAAAAAGAAAGATGGGGGGCTGAGATTGTGTACTGACAATCGTGGAATAAATGCTGTGTCCATGTCAAATGCATACCCCCTCCTGTTTAATTAGATACTTGCTCAGTGTGGTGGCCCAAGGTAAAATCTTTTCAAAACAGGACTTAAAAGATGCTTATTTCCGAGTGAGGATAAGGGAGGGGGACGAATGGAAAACCGCATGCAACACCCCCTTGGGGCAATTCGAATACCTCATAATGCCTTTCGGCCTCCAGGAGGCACCAGGAATTTTTATGAATTTGATTAATGAAGTTTTGCATGAATACCTGTATAAAGGAGTTGTTGTTTATCTAGATGACGTGTTGATTTATTCTCCTGATAAAGAATCTCGTGGAATTGGTCAGGAAGGTACTGACTGCTTTAAAGAAACACAAACTGCCAGTAAAACTGTCTAAATGTGAGTTTCATAAGGAGGAACCGGGTCTCACATCAAGGACTGAAAATGGACCTGGCCAAAATTCAAGCTGTAATAGGGTGGGAATCATCCAAAATGAGGAGGCAGTTACAATCATTTTGTGGATTTGCGAATTTCTACCAACCCTTTATAAAGAGATTTGCTCAAATTGCCCTTCCCTTAACAGACTTACTGAAAACAAAGGGAAGGGGCGCACAAGGGAAAAAGCCAAGTGCTAAATTAAACTGGACTGCAGAATGCCAAGAGGCTTTTGAGAAACTGAAAATGATGTTTGTATCAGAACCTGTGCTCCAGCACCCAGATGAGAATCGGAAATTCGTGGTCCAGGTTGATGCCAGTGATACAGCAGTGGGGGCCGTTTTGTTGCAGTTAAATGATGAGGGATAGTTGTATCCATGTTCCTACATTTCTAAAAAGTTTTCTGACGCTGAGCGCAATTGGAGCAGATGGGAGAATGAACCTTTTGCGGTTAAATTTGCGCTCACTACCTGGTGCCATTGGTTAGAGGGGGCAAACGTTCCATTTGAAGAATGGACTGATCATAAAAATTTAGAAGCATTGTGCACCCCCCGTAAATTGAGTGTCAAGCAGTTAAGGTGAGCGGAGTTCTTTTCCAGATTTTATTTTACGTTGAAATATTTCCCTGGCTGATCAAATTTCCTAGTTGATGCACTCTCGCGCATGCCTCAACATAACAGTCAAAAGGAAGTAGTTATTGATACTGTATTTTCACCCGCTCAATTAGGAGGAGTGGTGATGACTCGCAGACAAGCTGCACAGCAAAGAAATAGTGTGAAATCTGATCTCTCAGAGTGGGAAGAGAGACTGAAAGCAGAAACCGAAAAGGAGGGGGGAGCATTGCCCAAAGCAGAACTAAAGCAGGGACAAAATGGGCTTTGGTACAGAAGGGACAAATTATACATTCCAGTCAGTTTAAGAAAAGAAATTCTGCAACGTCATGATGCAAAAATCGCTGGACATTTTGGGTACCTAAAAACCCTGCATTTAGTACAAAGACAATTCTGGTGGCCTAGTATGAGAAAAAATGTGTCACAGTATGTAGCTTCATGTCAAGGGGGAAGAATGGGAAAAGCTAGGAGGGGAAAAACCCCTGGACTGTTACAACTAGACATGGGCATGAACAGGAAAAAAAAACCCCAAACATGGTGTTTGTTGTTCATGGGGGCCAGCAGGCTCTCCTCCAGCCATCAAGATCCCTACTGCACCACTCCCAGAAACTCTACCTGAGCAGGCAGCAGGAAATGTACCAATAATAAATAATAGCTTGGTCCCAGAGCCTGGCAGCAGCCCTGGAACCTGAAGGTTCCACCACTCCCAGAAACCTTACCTGAGCAGGCAGTAGGAAATGTACCAGTAATAAATAATAGCTTGGCCCAGAGCCTGGCAGCAGCCCTGGAACTTGAAGAGGTAGATCCCTATCCCACCACAGATCCCTATCCCACCACACACAAAGAAAATTCAAGCTCCAATGCACTCTCCCTGTCTCTCTCTCAAAATGCCAACAGCAACTGTCTCTCCCTCTCCCCTCCCCCCTGCTCTTTGCTTCCTTGTAACAGATTTGGAGCTCCACACTTGAAAGGAAGACCTGCCTATCAAGTTAAATTGGGCTTAGATTGGGGTTTCCAGGGCAACAGCAGGAGTTCAGAGTTTAGGCAGTCCCTGCCTCCGGTTGACAAGGGAATTGATTGCAGGTGCCAGATTGTCTGGCTTGATGAACAGCAAGGAACGAGTCTTGCAACGACCACCTGTTTGGTTAGAATGGGTCCTCATAAACAGCTTGTTCACGAACAGCTGATTGGGCTGTTCGTGGCTTTTTTTAGTTTGTATTGCTGGTCATGCCCATCTCTAGTTACAACCCTTGGAAACCCCTCCTAGACCCTGGGCTGTGATTTCAATGGACTTTATCACAGATCTCCCCCCGCCCCCTCAAAGGGATATACAGTGATTTTAGTGGTGGTGGATTTATTTTCCAAGCAAGCACACTTTATTCCATTCACCACCATACCGACAGCCAGGAAACTAGCCAGTTTTTTTATGAAACATGTAGTTAGACTGCATTCATTTCCGTCCAAAGTGATATCTGATAGGGGCGTACAGTTTGTTGCCAACTTTTGGCGGGAGCTTCTTAAAGTCACTGGAATTGAACAAAGTATTAGCTCCGCCTATCATCCTGAGACAGACGGACAAACCGAACAAACGAATCAAGTATTAGAGCAATTTCTGAGATGTTACATTAATTATCAACAGGATAATTGGATTGATTTTCTTCATTTTGCCAAATATACATACAATAATTCTATACATTCATCTACAGGGGCCTCTCCCTTCAAAATAGTGGAGGGACATGAATGAAACGCTGTACCTTTTGTTACAACCTCTGAATCTTAAAAACCAGGAGACCTGGGAGAATAGTGGACTGACTTAACTTCCCAGTGGAATTTAATGCAAAAGACTCTAGACCAAGCAAAAGAGGACTACAAAAAGTTTGCTGACAGAAAGCGTTCTGAACAATGGAAACAACAACCAAATGACCTTGTGTACATTTCTACAAAGAACCTCGGAGGAGAGGAACCTAGTAAAAAACTTGGGTGGAAATATATCGGGCCTTTTCACATGAAAAAGATAATAAATGATGTAACTGTAGAAGTAGAACTTCCAAAGAACTTAAAGCAATCCCACCCAGTATTTCACTTCAGTCTTCTGAAAAAAGCTCCCCCGCCAGATGAATGGCATATAGGACAAGGAGCCCCCATCCAATACTAGTGGATGGTAATATCCTCTTTAAAGTTGCAGAAATTCTGAACTCTAAAGTAAAACATAACAAACTTTTCTATTTGTTCAGATGGAAGGACTTCGATGTGTCTTCTCAGGAATGGGTAGAACAATCCCATGTTAATGCTCCCAGACTCGTATCCAGCTTCCATAAGCATTATCCTGACAAGCCTGGCCCTTGAGAGGGAGAGGCAATTTGGAGGGGAGGCAGAAATGTCATGTCTGTGTCCCACACACCCATGCCATTGTTTCATTCTGTATGTTACTGTAAGGAAATGCTGCATCTTAATGTCATTTTGCAAATGCCATACCCATCGCTTTCGTTTCACAGGCATCCTGAGAACGCAGCTGGCTTATCTCCTTCCTCCCACCTTCCCCTTTGAAGTTCCCAGGAGCGACCTTGTACTGTCTGAAATGTTGCAGTTTAATCTTATACCTTTTGTCCAGTCTAGGCTGATGTATAAACCCTGGAAAAAGTTCCCAGAACGTTTGCCAAGTAAACCTGTGGTTTTGTTGGGAGGGAGGAGTGATTGGGTATTTAGAGATGTACTTTCCTCAAGTTCCTATTCCTGTCAAGGAACGTGTACTGCTTAGATGCTTTCTTGCTTCTGAGTAATCCTATGGTAAAATATATATGGAAATGATTTGATTTCTGAATAAAACCATTTAACCAAGAGCTTGGACTTCTTGTTGCAATGGTACAGGTATCTGTCTACCATATCCTGTCACCCATAGCCTGACCACTGCTCTCACCAGTAATAAATCAAGGTGGAGTCTCCTTTATCACTTAAGTCTGTAGCATTTTGTATGTTCAATACATACAAAGGGTGTTTATATTAAACCATCACAGTTATTATATCATGGGGTACAGTATCAGTAGGCATTTTACCAACAGTGACCCTTTCAAACATGCACATACACATAATGAAGCGCACCATGCATACAAGAACAATCATGCATAGTAAAGATGGAGCAAATCTGGCATTGGTAATTCTGAGCATCATTCAGTTCTGAGTAATCAGTCCCACACTTCTCTATAACTGGAGTGACTGCAGCTCTAATTATTCTTTCTCCTACTTATACTCCCTTCTTTTTTTTCTCTTGCATCTGTATGGTGAAGGACCCCCCAGGAGACTCCAACTCCCTAAGGCTTACTTTCAACTTGTTAAATAAATTCAGCTCAGATTGAAACCATATGGAATTCAGAAGCTTCCTATGCTATAGAGGAGGCTGCTGAGAAGAGGTGCTTTCTGCAAATGGTAGAGAAAGGAGCCTTAATGGAAGGGGATAGCCTGGGGACAAAATGAGACAGCTGAGTTTTGATCCTCTGTATACTAACACCCTCTCTGGAATAGCATGGGGGCTCATTCCAAGATTGTTTCAAGCATATCCTTAAACAATCTGGAATGCAATGGTTGTCATGTATGACAAAACACTCCATTCTTGCTAACCCTGCCTTCTACTAGCTCCCCCAAAGCCAAATATTTGGCACTGTCTCTGTCGGTAGCATGTTGCATGTTGTTCCTCAGACAAAGGGAACGCTGGTCACACAGAAAGCTCTTATCTTTATTTTGGATGTTGCATCAGATGGTTGTTATATTTCTCATGCCAACCTGGACAATTCACCTTTTTTTCTACATACCAGGGAGCTTTCTATAAATGTGGCATCTACTTCTGAAGTACATCTTGCCAGGTCTGCATAGTCTTGCATAACCAGTGGAAATGGAAATGCTGAACAATCCATTTTACACCTTACACTTCTAAGGTGGCAAGATGGGTATGGAGAACAGGCATGGACATCCTAGTCCAACACTCTACTATGCTATGTTGGCATAACCCAAATTGTTGTACTTCTTGCATGTTGCACCCCTGCCCCCATAATGTTTGCACTGCTGAACTATTGACAAGTATTTATCCCCAATCAAATGTTTGCCAAAAAAAAAGTTCTGCCTGGCTTCTGGTAGCATGAAAACGATTTACAGCTTGGAAAAATATTAGCTTCCAATACAAAAAAAATTACCTGTTGAAAAGTTTGGAAGGCCTGAGCACTCTTTTTCTGTTGGTTGGACAGTACTGTTGCAGAGCTGCAGTGACTGCCTGAATTACTGGAAGGTGCTTGGAACAGGATGAAAATACTCAGAAAAGTTCTAGCTCCATTTTCTGATCTTACTGCATTTCAAGGTTTATTAGCTGCAAATTTGTGGCATTTTGTAGAGGAATTTATAGTTACATATAATTTTTTCTTGGCTTCCTAGGCAAAACCACTAATAGCCCTTAAGAGGTAGTAAATTGAGCAGAGGCTATCTGTTGCTCCCCCACCTCCAGCCCTTTAAGAGTTATTAATAGTTCTAGCCTGTGTGTCATTGGTTCAAATCACCCTGGCAGCCCATTCTGGCAATCATGGGTTTGCTGTTGTCAATGTACTTTTACTCCTAAATAAACATTGATTGAGGTGTTCTAAATATGGAGACACAGAAACTAACCAGCACAATAACAAGTTTAGTTGGCTTGTTCCATCTCCGGAAGAGGAGGATTTTAAAGAGATTCCTATTTTAAAGTGGGACTGGCAGCAGAACCTGAGCTGGCAATTATGAATGTGGTTAAGTAGCTGTTTTATGGTCATGCCTCATTCCCCACTACCCTGACAGGACAACTGGGCCACAAAAAGCTCTTTAACATTAAAAGCTCTTTTCACATTAAAGTGCCCCTGAGGGTCTTCTACACCATGATGATTCTGTGAGGTTTTCTCATTGCTAATGCAGCTGCGAATTAAGCAGCAATGAGGCTTCCACAAGGCAGTTTCCCCCTCACTCTCCCTGCCCCAGTCCACTATGGCCACCATTCCCCTGCCTTGGTGAAATAAATCGGTAAATGACATTGCTATAGCATTATAACAGTGATATGTCAGTTACTGATTTCAAAGAATCTGTACACTTTCTAGTGGCATGCAGAGTGTTGGAACTGCTGCAACAGACTGACATGGGGAAATGGCACTGATGTGGATGGGAAAGAGCCATACTTTCCCATCCACATGGCATCCCTTGTGACTTTGCTGTTATCTGTCTAAAAACGTTATGGTAAAACAAGTTCAAAAAGCTGCAGAAAAGCTGGAAGGTTACTGAATGTACCACAGTGCTCTGTGGAATCAGGAAAAACTGCTTCACAGTAGCACCAGAGACAGGCGTATAGAGATCCATTCACTCCTCTCCCTGCACTGCCTTCCCTGTTCACTTGTGCCTAGAATCTTCCTTGTCATTTTATAAACCAAACTGTATTTAGTGCAATGATATTCCTCATCTATTAGAAGCATTCTTTCTCCTTCCTTCCTTCCCTCCCTCTCAGGTATCATTATGATTTTCCCAAAGACTCACACTTCAGAGGTATCACAAGAGGTTGTTTCATTTTTGCATTGCCTAACACTGATGTTTCTAACAGCAGGCGCTAAGAAAGATCTTTTGTGTAGCTGAGCCTGTTTGCATCTGATTCAGTTTTTGCCCCTCCAGCAACTGCATTCCCAGATCAAGTTTAGGGATTGCTGTCCTACCAGAAGCTGTAGCTCAAAAATACAGTGCATTCTCTCTCTGCCAAGCAATGATTAGGGCTTTCTCCAGATAGGCTTCCAACACTGTGAAGAATACCACCATTCATTCAGAAAGAACTATTCCTGTATGTACTTGCATACTCCTCGATATCCAAAAAGTTGCAACTGTCAGTTGAAGAAAGCCTTTGAAATGGAGTTCCTGGAAGAACAACTGAAAAAGAAAACGCGTTTACATGATGTTTTTACTTTCATTTCTATTATAGATCCTATCAAGAATGGCCAATTAATAAAGAAGCTGTTTGGTGTACTTCATGATGAATATCCTATGTTTCAAAGCTCCCCACATCTATAGGAACTCTGTTAGGTCTAGATATATTGATTTTGATCTAGCAATCTCCATAACACAGGCTTCCAACCTTTCCTAATCCAGGAGCCACTTAAACTGCACGCATGTGACATCAGAGGCACGTAAAAGGAAAAGGTGAATGATCCCACCTTGCTGCTGCTGCTCAGAAAGTGTGCAAAGGAATGCCCGCAGGGACCCTTGCTCCCTACGTATCTGCACTGGCAGCATGTCCTTCCAAAAGACAGCAAAAAAATTACTGATGACTCCAGAGGGGCTCACAGCCCACACGAAGGCCCCAAATTCCTGACCCATTGGTTGAAAACTGCTGCTGTATATCAACAGTTACAGCTAAATGCAGCCGTTCCTTTCAGCCTCCTCCTCATGAGTTTTTTTCTTTTACCTTCTTTGCTGTGGCCACTGTTGTTTACTGTTTATTTCCTAAAGCCAATGTTCTTTTTGCTACCCTCAGAATGTTTTCTTTGGACTTCTTTTTTTTGTAGACAAATGTTTTTTTCTACTCAGGGGCCTTATCAAATACCATTTTCTAGTATTTCTACTGTAGCATAGTGGTTAAGTGGTTGGCTTGTGAGCCAGCACTCTGCTAGTTCGGCTCCCACTACTGCCATGAACTCTGCAGGTGGCCTTGGATAAGTCACTTCTCTCAGCCTCAGCTCCCCAGCTGTACTGTGGGGGTAATAACACTGACTGTTCACTGCTCTGAGTGTGGCACTAATCTGTCCAGAAGGGTGTTAGATAAGCGCAGGAGCAGCAGCAGCCCCTCACCCATTGTCTCCACACTCATTCTTCATTCCCAACTTTTCTTCAGGCATGTTGCTCTTCACCAGTTCTCTTCTTGACCACTGCAAACAGTCACTGCAAGTGGATTCCCTTCTCCATGAAATCAAAGAGAGCAGCAGTCTTCAGTCCATTCAGAACTGAAACTCTTTTTTACCATACATAGTCTAAACAAATTAATATTTAATTTTTTTTACTGTGTATATCCATCTTTATGCTCCCTCTCTTCCCATTACTTCTGAAATATTTTACATAAGCTATTTTAGGCCGGGCTGTGCCCCATTTGTGGATCTCAATCCACCAACTGAAAACCAATGCCCTAAAGAAATATATTAACAAATTTGTTTGTTGTATCAGCCATGTGCTGTTTTCTTAAAAATGTTTAAATTTGGTTTTGCATTTCCCACATCTGTAATCTGATTGTACAGCTATAAGAATATACATTCAATTATCCATCTCCTGTTAAAAGTATTTTCAGGATATACATTCATATTTAAAAGATGTTCCTAGTATCACTTGTGAAAATCTTAGAATAGTGATATTTGAATACAGAACAATGCATCACAGAAGACTGATGCATTTAAAAATCTAGAAAACTGTTTCTGACTACAATCTGATACAGGCTCATACAGCTCATTTCTTTTGAAATTAGTCATCTTATATACCTCTTTTCTTTTTATTTACTATATTTTTATCTTGGCTTTCCTCCAAGAGTTTAGTGTGCCTTGTTCTCCCCCTTCTCCATTTATCCTCACAACAACCTTGTGAGGTAGGTCAGGCTGCGAGAGAGTGACTGGCATAACACCATCCAGTAAAATTCATGAGGATTTCAGCCTGGTTCTCCCAGATCCTATTTTAATCTAACCCCTACCTTTGAGTTCAAGTGACTATTTCCTTGCTATATTTTTATGATATTTGATATAATTGTGTGGACTTGGATAGCGCATACTAGTCCAATTTCATTAGATCTCGGAAGCTAAGCAGGGTCAGACCTAGTTAGTACTTGTGGGGAAACCACCAAGGAAGTCTAGTGTTGCTAGGCAGAGGCAAGCAATGGCAAATCACCTCATGCCTTGAAAACCCTATGGGGTTGCCATACATTGGCTGCGACTTGACAGCAAGCAAGCAAGCAAGAACCCTTTTTACACCAGTTTGTGTTACATGATCCTTCTTTCAATTGCTAAAGCCAAGCATATCTAGCTCTGCTTACTATGGGTAAGGGCGCAGCAGAGTTACTGAGGAATCGCCATAAAATTGGGGGGGGAGGGAGGAAAAGAACATAGCAGGTACCACTAAGCAATTGGAATCCAAATCCCACTTAATTGCAAAGTAAATTCATGGTTATTTCTGCCATTTAACCATAATCTCATTCATGTGGTAATTACTTGGAGGTCCGTTAAGTGTAATTATAAAGTAATCCACATAAGCCAGTAATTATTCTAATGTTCCAAGATATTTGCCAATTATGACCCACTGAACTACCTTGTCACTAGAAAGAGTCACATGGAATTTGTACCTCAAGTTAGTTCCCTGTAAACACATTTCCCTAAATATTCCATTGTGCTGGTCTCTTCTAAATAAATAATACAATAATGTTTTTATAATCGTAGCACTTAAGCTACAGTGTGGCTTTTCCTGAGAGTTTCAGTCTCTGGACCCCAAGAAACTTCACTGTGGAGCAACATTCAATACTCTTCTTATACATATCGGATGCTTTTTCAACATGTCTCAGGCATGCTTGTTCTACAGTGATGAAACCATTTCGCACACCTTGATCACTTGTAAACCGGTCCGCAAATCATCTGAGATACTTACTAACCTGGTGGTTTTAAATGTCTTCTAACTTTATCCAAAAAACAAGGCAGTCTGATATTTTATATTACATACATGTAAACTTTTGATCCAGCAAAAAAAAAAATGACAGGAAGAAGGACCCTAGTATAGTTTATCAATGCAATGGGAACATAAGAGCAATGGGAACATAAGAGTCCTGTTTCACAGTAATAACAACAACATTCGATTTATATACCACCCTTCAGGATTACTTAATACCCACTCAGAGCGGTTTACAAAGTATGCTACTATTATCTGCACAACAAAACACCCTGTGAGGTGGGTGGGGCTGAGAGAGCTCCAGAGAACTGTGACTAGCCCAAGGTCACCCAGCTGGCTTCAAGTGGAGGAGTGGGGAATCAAACCCGGTTCTCCAGATTAGAGTCCTGCACTCTTCACCACTACACCAAACTGGCTCTCAACTGGCTCTCAAGTAGCCAAGTAAATGAAAGCTTACTGCCTCTGAACATGGAGGTTCCATTTCATAGGTATAAATTTCAGGGTGTAAACTTCCATT
This sequence comes from Eublepharis macularius, assembly GCF_028583425.1. Classification (NCBI taxonomy): domain Eukaryota; kingdom Metazoa; phylum Chordata; class Lepidosauria; order Squamata; family Eublepharidae; genus Eublepharis; species Eublepharis macularius. The sequence continues at coordinate 129,400,047 of NC_072794.1, forward strand.
CATAGGTGTAAATTTCCATACGTAGTGTACACTACAGGGGGGCTGAGGGGCTCAGCCCGCCCCTCCCAGATTTGGCCGGGGTGGCAGAGTCTCCTCTCGGGCAACCAAGGATAAACTCACATGAGGGACTCAATTACAATGGCAGCTGAAGCACAGGATTGCCCACTCTTCCTGTTTTATCATACAACAATTTCCATGATTTTGGGGGCTTTGTTCCTGTTTACTAGTATGTATTTGTGTGTTTATTAAGAATTTATAATAAAAAAGGACTCACAGTTTATATGAATAATTTACAAATAAACATCACAGAAGAATTAAGAGACTTTGAAGGAAGATATATGACTTTGAAAATCAGGCTCCTGGAAGGCAAGATTTATGTACTAGCAACGCTATATGCCCGAAACAATGCAAGAGAAAATTTTATGAAAATGTTTTCCAATCCATTTTACATTTTCAAGGAGAGACATGAATGGGGCAATGGATCAAAAAAAAAAAAAAGACAGGTGAAAGAAGGCAGACTTCCCAAAAATACATTTAATTATATGGAAATGTTACAATTGGAAGATGCTTGGAGGATCAAAAATCTGAATACTAAAGACTATGGCCGAATCCACACTTACCGGCACAGCGCTAAGCAGGCAGAGTGAGAGTGTCTTTCTGGCACAATTTATGACATCATCACACCATGATGCCGCTCTCGTGGCGTGATGACGTCATAAAATGCACCAGAAAGACGCTCTCTGCCTGCTTAGCGCTGTGCCGGGTAAGTGTGGATTCGGCGTATACTTTTCTGACAGACACCAAACGTATTCAAGGATTTATATATGCTGGATATCAAAAACCTTAGTTATTAATCTGGAGAGTGCAAAGATACAACCAAAAACCTTTGCAGATCACAATCTGTGAACAAAACAGGCAGGAGGGGAAGCTGTAGATGAAATGATAATCTTTTATTACAAGAAGACAGTAAAAAAATGGTTGCTATTATCATATAATTTCTACTGTTTACAATTTCATTGTGATATCGTTTTTATTTTATTTTTTCTGTTCTGTTTCTGTTTATATTTATAAAAAAAAACTTTTATACACTGCTTTAAGAGACCTCAGGCTATGGCCCATAGGCTATGGCTTAGTCCTTAACCCTGACTAGCTCCACTCACTTTCAGTGTAGCGACTGCTAGGTGTCCGTTGGGCCCAACATACTTGCTTGGCTCCAATTTACATTTGGGGAATGTTAGATGAGGAGGACTTGATGCTGTCCCTTTCCTAAGGTTTCAGAGGGGGACAAACCAGAGAGAAAGATAGAAAGTTTAGGGCATCTGTTTACTGTTTACTACTTTACTGCCCTGAACTATCCTTTGATGTATAGATTGCTAATCTCAGGACTTCCTCTTCATGACATCCTTCTCTTCCTCCCTTGGTCACACTCATACCTTTTATCTCCATCTTACAACCATGGATGCAGGACTTGTCCTGCCATCTATGTCCATCTTTAGACTAGACAGGTAGATAGGAATTTCTCTCTCCACTTTCCTATCAAAGTATGGAGATCCTATAATAAAATATTCTTACTTCTTTTCTAAACCTAAGGCAAGTGTAAGTTTGTTACTTTCTTTCTGACATTCACACCAGCCACCATGCTCCAACTGCTCATCACATTTTCTCTGCAATCTGTGCTGCTCTGTTAAGTGCCAGTTTCTGTCCCTTTTAATAAGGAAAAAGTGAGTCTCTATTTTATATTACTTTTCGGTTATGTTATTATTACATTTTATTTTGGAAATGGAACAATGGGGAAGAGTAGGTCCTATGTTTCCTTGTTAAAATAGTTTGTTTGCTTGCTTGCTGCTGCTATGGTTTTTGCTGAGTGTGGGATGGGTCTATATATCCTTGATTGAGAACAGTTAGTTTTTTCATAGTAGTGGGGGGGGGGGGAGGTTAGGGACCTGCTTCATTTCTATTCCACTTTTAAATAGTGAGGTGGTATCTGTTGAAGAAAGGGACAATATTTAAAATGGCAGCCTGGGTGCTGTCTCTCTCAAGCAGTGAGAAAGCCCATCTGCATGAACAAAACTGGAGGGAGGGATGCAGATCAGAGGCCTTTTAAAAATTTCCTTTTGTCCTGTGTGCAGCCCAGAGAGAACGTTGGCAAGGAATGTTCATGCTCTTCATTTTGCTGTTCCCTAAAACGGTGTGGTACAGTTTCAAAGGGGCAACCAACGAGCTAATGCTAAGAGAAGAAATTGGGGGGGGGGAGTTGAATAGCACTTTCAAAACTACAGCAAATGTATTGCTGTAGGATTTGGGGATTCTTTTGGTTGATAGATATTTTGTGTCTTCAAGCCTGTGTTTTTTATATTTGCTGAAGTGGATGCTGAACCAGTTCCTTTTTTAAGTTAATTAATGGCACAAGCAAGCCTATTGAGCATTCTTTTAAAAATATCTATACTCTAAAGAGTTGGTCAAGTAGGTGTGTATTTACAATTGTTCACCACCTAGGCAGCCACAACTAACATAAACTGGTTTCAAGCATATAATAGTATTATTGCACTGTGGCTTACTTTTTCTGGTGATTGTTTGGATTAAAAGCTATAAAACACTTTGGCAAATTTGAAATGCTATTACAAAAAGTTAAGACGCTCCAGGGATGACACCCTGCCTGCACAACCCAGGCAAGCCTGTCCCAGTAGACATCCGCATATATTTGCCAAGGGCGATCTAATATGTACAGGCCAGAATATTCAGTCAAGGAAAATGTCTGCATCAGCTACTACCAGAATTAGCTAAACTTATCTGAATAGGCCTTCCCATATACCTGTTTCCTCCTGCACCTCAGAAAGTTCATTTGTATACCTTCATAGAATGAAGACCTTTCTACGGTCTAGCATGAGACAGACAAGGCTCAAACACATGACTGTTCTTCATGGACATAAACAGATCTCACAGGAAATCGATATTAATGGTATAGCTAATGAGTTCATTCAAAGAACATCACATTCAGTGTAACTTAAAATCCTAGGTGGCATAACTGTGAGTCTACTTTGGGGTCTTGGCTATCAGCACTGTTCTGAATTGCCTCAAAATGTGCTTCTACTCACTTATAGGATATGAGTTTGAAGTGAGAATGCTACTATTTTGAACTCTGTACATTGCTCAAAAATTGAGTGCATAGCAACTGTTTTGTATTCCGCCTGGGTTTAGACTTCAACCATGCATTTACCAAATGTAGGCATCTGTGATGCCATAATTTAGTAAACTTCAGTACTAAGTCACTCTTATGAATAAGGCACAAACAAGCCTCCTGCAAATGAACATCCAGAAAAACTTTCCCTACAGGCTTTTTTGTGACCATTAGTTTGTCCTATGCACAAGGTGTGTCTACTTGTAGATCTTAAAGTGACTATCCTAAAAGTGAATTTCAAAAATAGGACACAGCAGGAGATCGCTGAAATACCAATATAACCACTGGCCAACTCTCACCTTTTCCTAGGTTTGGCTTAGCCCAGGGGCATTGTTAGGGGGGTGTCCAGGAGTGCCTGCCCCCCTAAATTTGTAGTGAGCCCCTCCCTAAATATCCCATGGCTCCACCTCCATAGATAGTAGAGGCCACTCCCTATGATGTCACCGGGCCCCAGTTCTTTTAAGAACCTAGCATAGCAATACCTCTGGCCCAGCCCCAGCCCCCGTCACCGGGAAATTGGAAAGTCTACGCTCTGTTCCATTTAGTTATTGTGGTTACTAGTCATTGAAGGACCTATACTGCAATTTGTCCAGACCCCTTCAAAACTAACTAAACTAATGCCCGTGACTATATCCTGTGGCAATGAATTCCACAGAACTAGTCTTTGAGTTATGAACTACTGCCTTTTATCTGCCTGGAATCCATTACTCAGTAACTTCACAGGGGTCTACAAGTTCGAGTATTTTGGAAGAGAGAGGAAAAAGTGCTATCTATCTCCCTTCACCACCCCATTCATAATTTTATTAACCTCCGCATTGCTCATCCTTAGTTCTTTTTTCATTGAACTAAAATGTCCCCAACTCCTGGGCCTGTCCTTCTAGGGAAGGTACTCCAACCCATTGATCGTCATGACCACCTGTTTATGCACCTTCTTGAATGCTACAAGAGCAGGACACTGTGGATTCTGGAAAGCAGTATCATTGAGAGGCTGAAGGATGCCATGGCTCAAGCTTCATGAAATCTGCTAATAGGAAATATTCAGCTTCTCTTTGAATTTGTTTTTCCAGTCATAGGGGTGATTTGGGGGTGGGCTGGATACATGAATTTGGAAAGCTCATCTCCAGTGTTAGTAACCATTTTTCTAGCCCTTTGGAATGCGACACACTCAGCTGAGCTTCCCCAACTTTCTTAATGATGCCTTTGCTTTCTTCTCTCCCAGGGACCTAAACTATAATGAGTTGGTGGAATTTCCAGTGGCCATTAGGACACTCAGCCAACTGCAAGAGCTGTAAGGCATTTCTTTTACTTTCTGTGGGAAGAGTTCTCAAATAGATAATCTGGACCTAATTCTGATGTGGACAGAATTGCCACCCCAAACCCTAAGATGCATTCCACTTTCACCTTTTCTCTCATAAAGTCAGCATGGTCCACTCTAGTATGGCAATAAATGTCCAAATAGCATTTCTGTCTTTATGATAGCACTGGACAATTGCTATCAGCTTTACAAACAAGCTTTACAAACAATAAGACATACATACAGCTCCCCTCCCAAACCTCCCTAATTCATTCAAAGGTACACAAAAGGGAGAAGACATATTTTCTGCTGGGTCCATTTCCCCAGCTCCCACCGCCTCCTAACTCTATGGCTGTGTTCCTTTAGAATGTTAGGGTTTCTAATTTAGTGAAGCTCAGTCATTTTCTGTCTCACTAATGTCCAGGGCTTTTTTTCAGCAGGAATGCAGTGGAATGGAGTTCCGGAACGTCTTGAAAATGGTCACATGGTTGGTGGCCCCTCCCCCTGATCTCCAGACAGAGGGGAGTTTAGATTGCCCTTCGCGCCGCTCAGCAGTGCGGAAGGCAATCTAAACTCCCCTCTGTCTGGAGATCAGGGGGAGGGGCCACCAGCCATGTGGCCATTTTCTCTGAGGGCAACCCACTGAGTTCCACCACCTCTTTTCCCAGAAAAAAGCCCTGCTGATGTCCATTCATTTTTCCAAGATATGGGCAGTTTGTGGCTTCCCAAGAGGCAGTCATGCATTCTAGTTTATAGTTTTTCCAGCCTTTAGAGTATATTCCAGATGGTCTTAATTTGGAGAAATGGAATGCCTTTCAGTTCCTACTGTCCAGACATTTGATGTGTTTCAGCTCTGGTCCCCACCAAATAACAGTTACAAGGTACTAGTGTGAGCTATGACTGTTGGCTTCCCAGGATGAAGACATGGGATGTTCCTTATACTCAACTGCATATATTCCCTATATAACTCCTGTTTGCAATGTGATGCTGGTCTGATTGTCAAATGATCATTGTTAAATGATCTTTGCATCTCAAAGGACAACATCTCTGTCTCTCTCTCTCTCTTTCTGTCACACCCACACACCATACAAAGCAGTTGTGAGGCTAAAACACACCCTTGGCTCCATGGTGGATGGGTGAAGCACAACTGTTAACAAATAGATTTTCCTAATTCATTATGTTTACATGATGGACATGTCTATTTTGCAGCACATCAACACAGCAGGGAAGCACTATCAGTGGCAGTTTCCCAGTCTGGCCACAGTGCCATGCATCAAAACAGAAGCCTGTGCATTTGTCATGTTACTGACGAAAACAGGAGCCACACATAAGCCATGCAGGAAATTTCATCTTGTGTGAAGCTGTCCACAGACTTTTCATATGAAAACAATATCCTTTCTATCCTTTAACCCTTAACCACCTTGGTGTCTTCTTCTTTGGCAGGGGCTTCCATAACAACAACGTCAAGGCTATTCCAGAGAAAGCATTTGCTGGGAATCCATTACTCCAAATTATGTAAGAAATGATACTACCAGGGCTACAATGGGATCTGCTCCCCAGCCCTACATCACACTAGTTATAAGGGATATTGTTCCTAATCCCCAGGATTATACTCTGTTTGTTTGTTGGAAAGAAACACTAAGACAAGAACACCTGGATGCGTTGAAAATTTATACATTGAGTTCCTTTCACCTGTTTATTAACCCAAGTCTATTGGGGAAATGAAGAAAAGGGTATTACTTAGATCATTGTATTGCCCTTATCCAAACCAACTCAGGATAATGGTTTTCTTTAGCCTCAGGAAGATATTACGGTTTGTATGTGGTATAAAGGGAACTGCTAAAGGAGCTGTCCAAATCTGCTACTCAGGCAGTTTTCATTTTCCTTCTTCATGATATTTTTAGGAGGAATGCTATAGCAGTCAAAGTTATAATTATCTGGTTCTGACAGCATTTGAGAGCCAGGCAACAGAACATATCAGACATTCAGCTAATCATTTCTACAGTCACCATGTCCCTCTCAGTACAGTTAATAAGGCAGGGGAGGGGACAGATGGTAGTCTGTAAAGGACTGCAGTTTGGCTCAGCAGCTGCATTTTTATCACAGAAACTCTTTCTAATTCTCCAAACTCTTACACGACAGTAACAAAACTACTTGTGTTTTCCCCTCTCCTATCACCCCATTCTCCCATGAGTAATGGTTATATCACATGGTAGATCCCTTTTGATTCCACTCCAATAATCTCCATGAAGGGGGGGGGCTGCTCAGTGGTAGAGCATCTGCTTGGCATGCAGAAGATTCCAGGTTCAGTCCTCAGTATATTGTCGAAGGCTTTCACGGCCGGAGAACGATGGTTGTTGTGGGTTTTCCAGGCTGTATTGCCGTGGTCTTGGCATTGTAGTTCCAGTGTCACTGTGACACTGAGAGATCTCTGTCTTTTGGTGCTACACCTCTGAAGATGCCAGCCACAGCTGCTGGCGAAATGTCAGGAACTACAATGCCAAGACCATGGCTATACAGCCCGGAAAATCCACAACAACCATAATCCTCAGTATCTTCGATTAAAAGGATTGGGGAGTAGGTGATGTGAAAGACCTCCACTGAGACCTTGGAGAGCCACTGCCAGTCTGAGTAGACAATATTGACCTTCATAGACTAATGTTCTGATTCAGTTTAAGGTGTATATTCCTTTAGCAATGTTTCCACTGTCAGAAGATCAGGAATGGCTGACATATTTAAACCTCCTGTATGATGTCTTCTTCTCTACTGCAGGACCTTGACCCGGGCTGGGATCCATTTGCTTCCTGGAGAAATGTGCCAGCAGTTGCCCAGTCTGCGAGTTCTGTGAGTTGTATACATTTCCCCTTCATTAGGGGTAACTTGGGAAACGCATTTACCACCAACACACTGAACATGGTTCCTGTTGCCAGCCAGACTCGAGCATACTGTGCAGCTATGGCACATTTTCTACCTTACTGATTTTTCCAGCCCAGGGAAGTTTCAGTGAAGGAATTCCTGTGATCACGTTTGCATCACTTAGATTGATTCTGTGATCATACATTATAATTCTGTTCTTTACAGCCACTGGGTTGAGAATTTACCATGTCTGTGGGTGCAAAAAAAATGGGGGGGAATTGAATTATGGTGCAAGTTCATGGAGGCCCTGGTTGAAAAATCACAGACTCCAGAATGGCATCTGCAACTTGTGCATGGCCCTCAGCTCACATAAATAATACTTTAAATTGATGTAAAATACATTATCATTACTGAAGATGCAGAAATATATTGTATGCCTGTCCTTGCGTGGTGGCGATGACTGTGCATGCCATTTTAGATCAACACCACTTTGCAAGACAGTTATAGCATTGCCTTTGTTGGCCAAGTGAGTGCAATGGAAAGATACAGAAAGAAGCTGAACAAACATAGGGAAGGATTGAGTAATCTTGGAGTAATAAGATCGGAATATTGGGCACAGAAATGAATGAAAAACTGGTGCCAAGCATCAAGTGGGTGCCGAGCGGATATTACCTGTCTCTGGGGTTTCTTGCTTCCCCAGCTGCATAGCCTGAGGTTACCCACTCCCTCCCTCAGCATCAGATACATTCCAACAAGGCCTTTTAGAAGGCTGGCTTTGTTCTACCCATGCAATGTTTCGATGTTATTTTCATTTCAGTGAGCTCTCGCACAATCAAATCGAGGAGCTGCCCAGTTTTCACCGCTGCCAGAAGTTGGAGGAAATGTAAGCAATGGTTGTTTTTTGCTGGGGGAGGGGGGGAGCAGGCTGAGGTGGAATCCCAAGTCTGAGCAGCCTGAGGAACATACCTGGGGAATCAACGAACCTCTGAGAAGTGGATATTGGAGCACAAGCCTGTTTCTCTTGGATTAATAATGTTCCAGTTTTTGGCTTTGTTGAGTGTCTGGTGTGGCAGCATGAAATGACGAGCCATCATGGCATTGGAAGTTTTGGGAACATAAATATTTCTTGAGGGGTTTCAGATTAAGAAGACTTGCGTGAAAGAGCCACAGAAGTATAAAGGCACTGAGTTCCCTCAACTCCCCTTTCATACATGTTATTTGGGGACTTGATACCCGGGGTGAGATTGCCAGCTGGTGACCTTGAGCCCTCCAGGATCCACAGCAGTAGCAGATGTATAAGAGGCCTGGGAACTGTTAGTATAATGAAGTCTTGGCTCCTTTAAAACTCCCAACAAAAGCGCTTTTGATGTGAATGGGGGGGGGGCTGTCCCAGGCCCAAGGCTATACTCAGGGTGGGTGGGATTTGATGGTTTTGTTTCTTGACCCACTCCCTCCTTGATATTTGAACCTGCTCCACAAACTTTGATGGAAGTAACCTTCGTGGCAGCCTTGCTTTCTTCTGCTGCCAGGGAGGCTACAGAACCCTATAAGGCAAGTTCCTCTCGCTCACAGGAGCCTTTCTGTCTTCGCAGTAGCCTCCAGCACAACAGGATCCATGAAATCAGAGCAGACACCTTCAGGCAGCTCACAGCCTTGCGCTCCATGTAAGTACAATTTGCTAGGACTACCAGAAGCATTTAAAATTATTTATAGTGAAAACGAGTCAGGATATGTTGAACAGCATGAACAGTGTCGTGCAGGATGTTCTGGGCATGATTTCCAATCCATCCAAGGCACTCCTTCAAAATACGTATACTGCACTATCCTACAGATGTAACTGACCGTTCTTACGATGGTATTCATTTTGCCTCCAAATGAGCAGCACCGAGTGGAGTATGTTAACTGTAGTGAGCACAGAACCAGACTTGCAAAAGTACCAGATACAGAGATGAACTTAAAATGTGAACACACCCTATACATGTATCATAATCTAACACACAGAAGTTCTATAATGTACTGATTCTCTTACAGTTACAGACAGATGAGGAAAATAAATGGAGCTAAACTCCATAATGTTTCCGACTGAAGGTTTTCTATTTTTTTCTTGTCTAATAGTGCTTACTTAAACCCCCTATGGTATGAAGCCATACCAGACTGTCCAAGAATTATCACAGCTATTATATGGGGTATCTGAGGGGAATATAAAATACTTTTTGTGAAACTGAACTCACCCATAAATTCGATGGAGATGCACTCAGGGATGCTAAGAAAGTCAGTCTTTTTTACAAGGTGACCACCCCCCACAACCAGATGGAAACTTTGGGAGCTTTCACTGTTGGGTGGATGAAATTAGTGTCTAAAAACAGATTTACAGGACAATTGTGCTCGATATACAGGCAATAGTGGATTCTATACTTTTACTACTTGCAGAGCCCCCAGCCTACTTCCTTTCTCATTATATATACTTTTGCTTTGTAGAGACCTGAGTTGGAATTTCATTCAGACCATCCACCCAGAGGCCTTTGTAACCCTCCACTCTCTCATTAAGCTGTAAGTTACATTGGTGACTCAGAAAATATTTACATGCCATGTGCAAAGCTAGCACAACTACTTCAATCTGGGCTACCCAACGAGATGGTGAAGGGGTGATGGGGAGACTGTAAAAACAACTGCGCTTATATACTGCTCTTCTAGACAGATTAGTGCCCCACTCAGAGCGATGAACAAAGTCAGTGTTATTATTATCCCCACGATACAGCTGGGGAGCTGGGGCTGAGAAGAGTGGCTTACCCAAGGCTACCTATTGAGCTCATGGCAGCAGTGGGAGCTGAACCAGCAGAGTGCTGATTTGCAACCCAACCACTTAACCCCTATGCTACAGCAGCTTTGTGAGCTAAGACATTCCTATGGGACCAGGGCCAAACCAAAAATGATGGCCTCCTCATGTCCACCACAGGGAAGCCATTGTCATTTTAAAGTGATTTTAAAATATCACGAAGGCCTAATCCTGATCCTCACAGTATTTTAACCCCCCCCCCTAAAAATAGCAGCGGTGAACACAAGGATGCCATCATGACTTGTTTGGCCCTTAGGCAAGCTGCTGTCACTTGTGTGTGGAAGTAATACTGACAAACTTTACAGTCATTGATCTAATTAATACTGTTGTAATATACATGAAGTAATCTGAATGCTCCACAGCACAATCCAAAACAGACTTACGTCCTTGACTTCAATGGACTGATCTTGCTTAGGGTCTCACTTTTCCTCTGTTCCTAATTAATCTCACCAGCACTGCCAGCAGTCATTTAGATTCAAAGTGGTCAGAGTCCCTAAACGTTTATGGCATCTTGTACTGGCACAGAGTATAAAAGTCCTAATCTGTGCTCCAGGATACTATAAATTGTTAGAGGCTCAGGCAGTCCCATTTTCCACAAACACCTTATTGATTGATTTCCCTCAACATTCCATGACACTTTTGGGCAATGAACATGCTCAGTACTTACCAGGCTATACTAGGGAGTACCCTGGATATGTAGAAAACCCTACACCTATTGGTAGCACTATTTCATTGCCCTGTTGATAGACACCAGACCATCAAGGTCACTGTAAAAAAGAGTTGCAAAAAAATAAATATCAGAATAAAACCCAATTAAAACCTTTTGAGCAGCCCACCTCCTTGGCCCAGAGCACCTCTCACCAGTCTATTCCTCTGCCTTTCACTCCAATAGAGATTTGACCGACAATCAGCTAGTGACACTGCCATTGTCTGGCTTGAGTGCACTGACTCACCTGAAACTGAAAGGCAACCCTGCACTGTCTGAGTCCTTCCCTAAAGAAAACTTTCCCAAGATGAGGTGAGCTTTGTTTCTTCCTATCTTCAATGACTAGTTTCTGGCTTCACAAAGCACGCATGCTCCCCCTCTCTTTCTGACTAGACTTTATTTATTTGCTTTCATCCACCTTCCGCTCTCCATGTTTACCAGACATTTCCATGTAATTTTGTTAGTCCAGAGGTTTGAGCAAGCGTGACTTCCTGCTAACACTCTGAATCCATCACTGAGATTCTGCTTTGAGAAATCGATGAGCCACTGAATGTCTCATTGCTGGCATCATCCAAACTCACACACAGGCAGGGGCCTTGGAAGCAGGGGGCTCACGCCTGAGGCTCAACAGAGCGGAAAACCTTTGCAAAAGCCAACCTCAGCTAATGACATCCAGCCTTCCTACAGTAAATGCTATTTGTGTGGCCATGTCTTGTCTGCTATGGATTAATGAGCAGCCTGAAGGGGTTAGAGTAAGCAGCTAAGACAATGCGCCGTGAGGCTCCAAACACAATGGCAGAAATACCAGCAATATGTTTGTTGGAGAGTCCTTAACACTGCCACCTATGCAATATACTGATCATACCACGTGTAGCATTTAGATCTGATTGTCATCAGCAGTGCTGATGCTGGATTCTAGATGATCAGGTACTGAGTATTCATCATAAGCAGCTAACACATGTGAGCAGTTGCAGCCCAATTGATCAGTGTATTCACAACAAGATAAAAGGAACAGAAAGTAGAATACAGGAAATATCATGCAGGGAATTCAGAAATATTGGGATTAGAGGTGGGCACAAACTGGGGAAAAAACGAACTTCTGGTATGTGGTTTGTTCCGTTTCACGAACCATGAACCACAAACTTTCACAAACTTGCCCCAGTTCGCGAACCAGTTCGTGGGGTTTAAATATCCCTTTCCATCCTGCTGCGAAGCAGCATGGAAAGGGGCATTTCACCCTCACCGGCTTGGATCAGTTGCTTGGTGGGGAGATCCCTGACAAGCAGCTGATGGGGGTTTAAATGCCCCTTTTTGTGCTGCTTTGCAGCAGCAGGGAAAGGGGCATTCATCCCACCGGCTTGGATCAGCTGCTTGTCCAGGAGATTCCCGACAAGCAGCTGATCTGGGGGTTTAAATGCCCCTTTCTGTGCTGCTTTGCAGCGGCACAGAAAGGGGCATTTCACCCCCACAGGCTTGGATCAGCTGCTTGTCAGGGATTTCCCCAACAAGCAGCTGATAGGGGGTTTAAATGCCCCCTTCCTTGCCGCTGCAAAGTAGCACAGAAAGGAGTATTGGGCTTTTACACGAACCACACAAACTGGCAGCCCAGTTCTTGGAAATTTGTGGAAAATGGGCTTCCACAAACAGCTGGTTCGCGAAGCATGAACCAGCCCAGTTCATGACGAACTTTAGTTCATCTTGCAGTTTGTGCCCATCTCTAATTGGGACAGATTCCACACTCCATCATAAGAAGGTACTGATGGTCACTGAATTTCCAGCTCTCTCCTAGCAGTCCTTTCCCATACTGGAAAAGTTATTCCCAGGGTTGCAGAAGTCAGATGGAGTAGCCATGCAGCTTTGGAGGGGGCAACAAAGAGGGGACAAAATAACTACCTCCTGTTTCTCTTGTGAATGGAGCTTCACTGACAAAAGCAGAAGGGAGTGATTTCACCCTCCCCAGCTGTTACTCCAAGAGGGAACTAGAACCAATGCACAGGAGGATGGCTTCCTGTTCCTACATTAGCTGTGTAAAAGAAGGGATGTTGCTGTTGTAGTTTCTCCCATCTCTGCATGGCAAGCTGCATTTAACAGAATAGCTTCTTCTGTCCAGCTATGAAAAGTATTGCAGCTCTGTCCTCCACTGCACCACATCAATATTATATTTTAGTCCTTCCTACACATAGGATACCTTTGTGGCAAAATGAGTTTCTACACCCATGTATCACAGGTCCAAGTGCAGCAGGTCACCGCTAGCCTTGTTTTCTCCTCTTCAGGGTCTTAGAGGTACCCTATGCTTACCAGTGTTGTGCCTATGGAGCATGTGGCAACTTCTTCAAAGTTTCCAACCAGTGGGACTCTGAAGATATGAGTCCTGAGGATGAGGATGCGCACAAGAGGAGCTCGGGACTGTTTCCAAGCCATCCTGATAATCACTGTGAGTAGGACTAATTTATAAGTTAGACCACCCTCTGCCTTGTCATTCTAACTTGATTTGTCCTTCTGGCGATAAGGAGGAAGTCAAAGCAGTTTTTTAAAAAAAATAATGGAGAAAGGACACCATAAGAAGTGAAGCAGACTCTGCCCCCTGCCCCCATGCTTGGTGTGTATGTGTGTGTGTGTGTGGGGGGGGGGAATATGATCGCCCCTAGTATGCACTTCCATAGTATTTCTGACCCATCAGCACTCAACAGTGATTGGCCCATGCAAAGACACAGAAGGGAAGGCTGAGAGGGACAGCAGCAATTGAAGTGGGCCAGCTTAAGGGTCATATGGCTGTTGCATTGAGGGTTCTGCTGTTTACTTGGCCAAATCATTCTGTGGCATTGGGATTTCTGTGCAACAGCAAGTCACATGCAAAAAGCATTGGCGGGCGGGCGGGGGGGGGGGACTATGTGGATTTCCAAACCACAGCTTGGATTGTTTGTTTGCTGCATGACATGACTGTATAAACACATGGCCCACACACGCTGACAAGACTGAGAAACTAGCTGAAATGAGAAATACATTTGACACAGCCTGTCAAGAGGGGGAGCAGATTTTACTGTCTTTTGATGCTGTTGGGACAGCTTCCTGTCCTAAGTTATACAGTCTTTGTATTGTATGTGAAGCAGTTGCAACAGCTCTGGGGGAAAGAAGTCAAGGATACTCTTCTCACATCTTGTGATGCAGGACTCTAGGTTACGGGGAGACAGACTACCACTCCAATCTGGAATTACTGTCTTGGTTGACTCTAGTTTGTAGGGTGTGTGTGTGTGTGTGTGAGAGAGAGAGAGAGAGACTCGATTCATTGAGGGAATTCCTATTTTTTTTTCTCCATCAGAAAACCTTGGGAAATGTTTTACCGTGCACAGAGATACGCTGCTCCAGTGGTTGATCCCCATGTCCTGTCATCTTTTGTCTTTCTAGTAAAAAGATCAGGGATACTTGTAAAAAGCATCCTTAAAATTCATCAACAATTTTCTACATCTTGGCATAGGTGCTATTTTTCCTTGCTTCTAGCAGATATGTGGAACCCTGAACTGTGGGATACTATAATGCCGGTAGTGAAACATAAGAAGGAGCAGTTTTCTCTATAGCACAGCTGCATCAATGCACACAGTGAGCAGATTGGTTAGTTGCCGACACACTGACTCCTATGGGCAGGCATGCTCTTGCCAGAGAATAAGACCACTGGTTTACTCTCTGCCCTTCCTGGAAAAGTTTTGCTCCAGTAACAGTCACAGGTAGAGAACAGAGGGGATTGGCAGGAAGTGTGTGTTGCATACATTCTAGGTTTCCATCTTCTTGGACTTCACACTTCGCACATCCAGCAGTGCAAAGTAGCTTTTTGCTTAAAAGTTTCAATGGAAGCTTTGTGTGGCTCCCTTTGTGTAACCCAGATGTTTTGATGGTAGAATATTTGTGAGGAAAAGAAAATGCACCTCTTCTGAGACTGCACAAGTCGTGTTCTTGACACCACCAGTAAAACAAACAGCAGAAACTCAGCTGTCTAGACTTCTGGGCTAGACTTCTAGCACACTTCTAGCCTAACTGGATGGGGCTAGGTTCCATGCAGTGAAAAAGCATCAGTGATACAGTACAGCTTGTGGCATTCACCCTTTTTATGCCAATCTCTCCCCCAGCATAGGAAATATTAATAATAAACTATGTGTTCTGAGACTCTGAGCTATTGGTTAAAAATGTGGGTAGAAATTTTAGTTTGGGGTATTGTGGTTATTTTGGGACTTATTCAAAAGACAACAATAATATAACAGATTAATAAAACAAATGTACATTTTGCAATAGAGGTTTTTCTAATCACATGGTATTTTTCCCCGACAAAGGATCTATACTTTTAACAGTTGCATGACAGGCATAAAACCAACTAGTGAGACTTTTATCCATTACTGCATCTCCAGGATAGGAAAAGCTATGCCTACTGAATGTCTGGATTTGTTTAAAGGCACAGCATTTCTATCGCTAAAAAAAGCATACTATCTTAACAGGAAGTATACATTGATTTGGCTTCTTTTGCTGCAAGTTGACGGTTCAGTGACATCTATTAAAATTCCTTGTAAACTTTCTAACGCATGCTCCCCAGCAATAGTGTATTAATAATATAGATCTACTCAGCGCCCATACCCAGTGACCTAGAGGAAAAACCTGAGCTACACAGTAGCCAAAAAGAGCATGACTCTTAAAACCAACAGAGCACGCTCAGTATATTTACCAAGGGACAAATGAGCGCTCCCAATATAAGCCTATGTTTGACTAGAGGAGTAATTAAGCCAGGCCATTTGTAGGGAGCCTGAAAGTACTTTCCATTCTCCCTGTAGCAAAACACACAGTTTCCATTCAGCTTGCTGCAATGTCATTCTCAGGGGTAAGTCATTAGTTTATTTATGCCATAAGTGACTGGAAGAAAGAAACAGACTTGGGGCAAGAAGATTCTAGTTTGTCTCCTTTGATTCTTCAGACTCACAAATCTAGATTATGGCCAACACTTGAATGTACAGTGATTAATGGAGTGCAACTACTTCTTCAGATTCTGAAGTCATGAGACTCCCTCAGAATTGTAATATTGGCTTTTAGGGACTTTTGAAAACATACATTTGCAATATCTCTTATTTCTTAGCAAGCAGGTCAGGCCAATCATATTTCAAGATTTGCTGCTTCAGTCACAATGAAACAAACCTATGAACAAACCAATGAAACAAACCTATGGACTCTCCGCTTCAGTGAGAAACATCTGCTAAAGATCCCTGACCCCGGGGAGGCCCGCCTGGCATCGACCAGGGCCAGGACCTTCTTGGTCCTGGCCCCAGCTGGGTGGAACGCTCTGTCCAATGAGACCAAGGCCCGGCAAGATTTATCTTTTTGCTGGGCCTGCAAGACGGAGCTGTTCCGCCAGGCATATGAACGGTGCTAGGCGGAGCCCCCCGGCCGGTTGATGGGTGGATTAGGCCCTCCCCACCACCAATACCCCCGCTTAAAAATCTTTTACTGCAAAGATGCTCTGGAGACTATTTAGGTTTGGTCAGTTGGATTTTGTGCTGCTATGTTGATGTTTATATGTATTTTAAATTGTGTAAATCTGGATGTATTTATGGTTGCTAATTTATAATAATTGTTTTATATATTTTAACCTCTATGTATCTGTAATCCACCCTGAGCCTGCTGGAAATGTGGGGAGGGCGGAATATAAATAGAAAATAAATAAATAAACTTAAAATACCATGGTATGCTTGCCAGCATAGTATAGTGATTAAAATGTTGGACTAGGATCTAGGAATCCTGGGTTCAAATCCCTACTCTTCCATGCAAAGTTGCTGGCTGTCCTCGAGCAAGTCACACACTATCTCACAGGTTGTTGCTAGGATAAACTGGAGAAAAGGAAAATGTTGTGTAAGCCACTTTGGGTCCTCATTGACAAGTAGGGTATAAATGGAGTAAATAAAATAAATGTCAGTAGTCATGGCTTTATTACAACAAGCTAGATGTCTGATTCACAGTACAGAAGATGAGTATTGACAAGCCCGTGGTTTTGCTTTCTTCCTTAACTGTCAGATGACATGGACATGGAGGATTTCCAGTTGGAAATGGAAGATACAAAGCTACATCCAAACATCCAGTGCACGCCCAGCCCTGGTAAGAAGCTTCCTCAAAACACATAAATTCACTGTACAAGCACAGAATTGAGAACAGGTGATGAATCGTTTTTTTAAAAGCAAGTTTACATCCCTTATTGCTGTGTGTGTGTGCTATGTACCCCCCTACTTCTGGCCATTTAAACCAATGTACCTTTACCTTTGTTTTCTTACCTAATTGTCGTTCACTTTTCAATCAGATGTTTGCCAATATATCGTTAGTTGCTTTGCTACACTACCTGTTCCAGTCATGCTTTAATCTGACCCCTTCCTTCCTGCCTTCCAGGCCCCTTCAAGCCATGTGACCACCTGTTTGAGAGCTGGGTAATCCGCCTTGGTGTCTGGCTGATCATGCTGGTCTCCGTACTGTGCAATGGGCTAGTCACGGTTGTTGTCTTTGCCTCACCTGGCTATCTGTCTCCCATCAAATTTGTCATTGGCAGCATTGCCGGAACCAACATGCTGACGGGCATGTACTGTGCCATCCTGGCCTTTGTGGATGCCATCACCTTTGGCCATTTTGCCAAATATGGAGCCAGGTGGGAGACGGGCGCAGGGTGCCAAGTGACTGGATTCCTGTCAGTATTTGCTTCAGAGGCTTCCATCCTGCTCCTAACACTGGCTGCTATTCAATGCAGTCTGTCAGTGTCGTGCATGAAGACATATGGGAAAGTGCCTTCCTTCGGCACCGTGAAGGCTGGTGCCATGTGTTGCCTGGCATTCTCCTCTGTAGCTGCTGCTCTCCCTCTCTTTTCTGTAGGAGAGTATGGGGCGTCCCCTCTTTGCCTGCCATACCCCCTCCCTGATGGAAAGCCTTCCGTTCTGGGCTTCATGGTGGCCCTGGTGCTGGTCAACACCCTCTGTTTCCTCATAATCACTGGCACATACATCCGTCTCTACTGCAACCTGTTGAAAGGTGAATTTGACTCAGTATGGGACTGTGCCATGATTAAGCACGTAGCCTGGCTCATCTTTACCAATTGCCTTCTTTATTGTCCTGTGGCCTTCCTCACCTTCTCTTCCATGCTCAGCCTCTTCCTCATCACCCCTGAAGTCATCAAGTCTGTCCTGTTGGTGGTCCTGCCTCTCCCAGCCTGCTTGAATCCCCTGCTCTATCTGCTCTTTAATCCTCACTTCAGAGATGACCTGAGGCTACTAAAGCAGAAGAGCCAGGCCCAGGAGAGCTGCACCCAGTCCTATGTGTCTGAGGACACAGAGAAGAGCTCATACGACTCTACCCAGGCCCTCGTTCCTTTCTCTGACATGGATCATATATTTGAGGCACCAGACATCTTCGGAGTACCCCCTAGTTGCTCACCAGTCCTGGATGCCTACAGCTTCCCCTCGGTGACTCTCATCCCATGCCAACAAAAGGCAGGTACCAAAAGGCACGACAAGGGCTTCTCCACTCACCTCTCTTGCCTGGCTGACAATGAGCTACTAATTGCATCAGAAAGCAGAGACCGAGCAAGGAACAGCCTTCAGATCACCTTGTTCCCCACATCACCAGCACCAGCCTTTACCTCTCACTTATAAAAGCGGTGCTTCATTCCCCTCAGAGGAACAGCAGCTATTTGGGGAAAAACATGGTCCAGTATATCACTTCTTCTGGAAAAAGGCAAGGTGCTCTCAACTCCATGTAATCTAGCTTGCTGGAGCATTATTTTTCACACTACTAGAACTACTTGATGTGTGCAGAAGAACCTCTTGTCCTACCAAAAGCAGTATTCCCTCATGCAAAGAAAAACTAGAGAAGACTAAGTTCAAGTCCTCTGATCTAGGATCTATTACAGTGCAGCATTTCTGAAGGGAAAAGTCAGAAGCTGCCACCTAATCAATCAACACTTAACCTCCTAGGACATGTTTTCCTTGCTCCTACCATTGTGTGGAACAGACAGCAAACAACATTCCCAAGGAGTAGTATTCTCAAAGAATCTTACCTTAAAATAATGAGACACATAAGTAATTCAGGATGATGCCACAGCAGATTAGAGGGCTGCTGGAGTGCTACATAGTTACCTGTGTATTTCCAAGGCTTTGGGTCAGCGGTTGCTCTTGTGTGTTTGGCTGTAATTTCTTTGTCCAGGAGAAAGCATGGGATTCCCCACTCCGCCCCACCCCAAGCATACAGTAGAGAATTGCTGGATGGGGGCGGGGGGGAGCATTGTTCAGGGGCTTGACCCAATCTTCTTGAAACCTAGGGGAGTTTCAGAGGACAGCTAGCCCTCTACCCCCCCATACAAAAATTTCCCCATAAAGAATAATTGACCCCATTAACTCCAAATGTTTCCAGAATTACCCAAGAAGCCAATACTGGTCTATACAAGAATCCTAGGTTTGATTAGGATTTTTGAATATACAGGGGGAAATATCAATAAGGTATTTTTCAGGTACATTTTACAGACTGGGTATACCAAATTGCATACCTCTAGATGTACCTACTCAGGCAGTAGATAATTAAAGCTGAGCTCCAAAAAATTAAGGCACCAAAATGAAAGTCCACTATTAATTATGGCTATGTTTAAATACAAACTTAGTGACAAATCCAAAATTAGGACTCACAAGGTTCCACTAAACCATGAGTAGCACATCACACAGCAGTGAGTAGCACATCACACAGCATAAACTTACATCTTCTTGTCCCTGGGTGCCACCAGAGCTTACAGATATTTGGGCTCATGGTCTAAAAGCAATGCAAAAGATAGTACCTCTGATCTCATATCTCTTACCTAAACCTCTGAAGGGCAACTAACATGCAGATATTTTTCTGCTCTGTAGTATTATCAATTTTTAGCATTCGACATTCGATTTATATACCACCCTTCAGGACAACTTAATATGCACTCAGAGCAGTTTACAAAATATGTCGTTATTATCCCCACAACAAAACACCCTGTGAGGTGGGTGGGGCTGAAAGAGCTAGAAGCCGTGACTGACCCAAGGTCACTCAGCTGGCTTCAAGTGGAGGAATGGGGAATCAAACCCAGTTCTCCAGATTAGAGTCCCGCGCTCTTAACCACTACACCAATCTGGCTCTTTTAAAACTGCTGTTGTAGCAGAAAACAAGAAGAGTATTAAGCCCAGCAAATTATTGTAGATATGCAAGACACAGACACACCCACCCACAAGCCAGAGATTCACAATATGAAATATTCTTCTGTATGGATACAAGGTCAACAGAAGGCAACTGCAGCTAAATCCAGCCATTATTCAAACAGACTTGCGGTAATTTTAAAACTAGTGTTATTGGATCATAAAATTCAACTGGTCAAGTCTAAAACAAGCAAATGTTTTGACTTATTCTGGGTTTTGCATTTTGAAATTAAGGCTTGAACAATCAACTTTCCAACTTTGTTTGCAGCAAGGCTCTGCCTTCCCTCTGAAACTGGTGTTCTCAATAAAAGACCATTGTCTGGCAAATGGGAACTGTTGCAAAAAGGGTCAATTGTACAGAGGGCATCAAGAGCTAATCCTTTAACTAAACCCATTTGGGGTAGGGGGGACTATTTCTTATCTGTACCCCAAGATTTGTTTTCTTACAAAATGTTGCCTATAGCCTGCAAATTGAAGGGGATGGAGCTTTTTAACTTTCATGTCATTTTCCTGCTGAAAATCTCCACTTCCAAGCTGTTTTATCCCCATTGGAGAAAACAACTTACGTACTTCCAAGAACCTTCAAGATGATTTTGCCAAAGTAATACTTGTCAGTGCAAGAACAAGAAGGAACTTCAGAACCATCCTCAGTAACTATATAGGCTTATTCAGGCACATGTATGAAAGGAAGCTGACATACAAGTTTTAGTAAAGGCTCTTTATGCTCTCCCCCCCCCCGCCCCCCGAGAACAACTAGCCCAATGGTATAGTCTTGAATTTTGAAAGGTCCCATTTCCAGTTATAAACTAGCAAATGAAGGAGTTCATGACATAACCCAGAACTCTATACAGTTCTCAGCCAGGTTTCCAGTTAGTAATTGGCCTCATGGAAAACTTTCTTCCTTCAGTAATGAAGTTAATAAAGAAGAGCTTGTGCACCAGACTGCTCATTCAGAGTCATATTTAGCAGATTCTATATGCAGAGAAATCCTTATACAGCATATTTAATGGCCAAGAAATTCAGGTAAAAGAGAATTTGGCGCTTCAGTTGCTGAGCATATTGTATCACACAAAGCAGGCAACAGTTATTAGAGCAGGTAGATTTCTTATTATACCCTTTCCAAATGTTCCTAACATACACATGTTCTCCTTGAAAACCTGTAGTGTAGCTTGATCAGTTGTTAACTGTGTGTTGTGGCACTTACTCACGGAGTTAATGGTACTTTCAGTACTCTTAAATTCGATAGGAGGTAGATGACACGTCAAGTGATTTCTTGTGGGATATGAGCTTTAATGAGAAACAGCCTTCTTCATTAGATGCGGATAAAGTCTGTAGGAACCTTGATAGCATTCTACATTTTAAGCATTTTGGAAACCTGTTTCAAAATACTAGATTTTAGGGTAATTGGGAATACTATATTTAAACCTCCATATTACCAAATGCATATATAATTCAATTGTACAAGAATGTCTGAAGAAAACTACTTATACCTTTTGCATAAAAATAACATGTGACCTGCCTATATTGAACAATCCATATGGACTATAAAATACAGATCCTAGGATCCAAAAGCTCTGGAAAAGCAAAACATTCCTTAGCTACCATGTAACATTTAGTCTCTAAATATTCTTTTAAAGCAAAAAAAAGGAGCTGTTTTTAACTCCTCCTGGATTCCCAAAGGACTGAATCTTCAAAAGTAGTAAACCAAGGTAATTTACAGAATTATTGCTTCTATATATCCATTGTCTAAGATACATTGGAATATACATTCCAATTAACCATGGTGCTTTTCTGCATTCAGTACAGTACCAGAAAGTCCATAAGTCACACACTGTAGACTAAAAGGTATTCTAGTGTCTTTTGAGAATGTGCTCACATCTGAGCTGGTTCCAGAAATTTGAGGTTTTGTGATGATCACCACTAACAAAAAACAGAGGGCAGCTAGTTAGTGAGTACTGTCTGCTGAAGGACACACTGCATGGACCCAGATTTTTTCTTTCCCTCTGACCTTTATGTAGCTTGATTCATGACTGCTAAAGGAAAAGCTTTTACCAGGTACATTTCAGGTCTTCGAACACATTGGTGACTCTTGCTAACAAAGCCAAAGCCTAATCCAGAGCTTTTTGGTTTTTGCAAGAACTTTTGGGCTATTTAGACTCTCCTGCTGCTCTCAGTTCTACATATATCACGGGAAACGTGTTATTGATTCTTGTACCCTCTGAAACTAGAATTAGTGTTTGCCATCCATAGTCTGAAAGGACCGTCATCCTGCTAGCCCCATTCCAGCTCGTTTTAAAATTCAAAATTCATGTAACTCTATCAGTACTATCATATCCAAAATAATGACCAGGCTCCCGTTCCACATCAAGGCAAAGAAAACTATCTTACCAAGTGCCTTTCCTCAACCTGTATATGTTATCTGTATATACACAATGCTATATATGCAATATCCAGCATGTGTGTTTTTGTATATTGTGTATATTTATATAGAGAGAGATATAGCGACTTTTCCTCTTATTGATCCTGTTAAAATCCTGCTCACCTTTTTGTATATTGATTTGTAAAGCATTTACAATAGAAAACCATGTAGAAGATTAAAAATTATAATTTTTAAGTCAGTTTTCAAGCTGTTCTGTGGATTTATTTGGAAAACTGTGGGCTGAGTCTCAAATACAGTATTTGATGATGTATGTATGAATGGACCATAGCGAGAAACTTGGATTCACTGTTTTGGTTTCTTGAGTCACAGGCAATTGATAATGTTTGAAGGCCTGCCTTAAAGTAGTCTGAAAATTAAGTGAATTTATTCATTCATCTTTGAGTGCCTCAGTATAAAGGCCTGACCTGTAAGACTTTTGAGATAAGAATTTTCTTTTTACATTTCCCAGGACTGGTGTAATACCTCAACAGCTACTTTGTCTCTAGTGCTGTCAATACAGACTCCTTTCTTATTAAAATACAGCCTTGCAGTGTTTCTAAGGTAGTGTCTGTCTGTCTCTTCTGTGTTCTCCTTACATGTTGAGAAGCTAGCTATACTGGGTCTTCTAGTACATTTGCAGAGCTAATTTGCACATGTATGTGTATCCTTCAACTGTTTACATGATGACTTCTAAATGTGCAAAGTGACTGTGACAGATGGTATGGAATTTTTTAAAAATAGACTAATACAGACAACTAACTCACAAGGTTTCTAATGTGTATTAAAGCCCATCAGGCATCCTTCAGGTTTTGCAAGTCTTATTAGTGACAGAGGCACAGAAAAGCTACATGTGCATGCAGTCAGACACACCCCTATGTATTTCATGCTGAGCCTCTAATTCTACATTTATTCAAGCCAACAGCTATACCTGGAAAATTCAGTCAGCATTTGGAAAAAATGATGAAACTATAAATGTATGCAATTTAATCTGCATGTTTGCAAAATGTTGATTTTGTCAGATTTTAAGCATCCTCTAACCACAGAACCACTATTTTCCTTTTAAAACGACCAGGAAGATCTGTTCACAAATTTCCAAGACTTTTCATCGATATCGTTAGTGTCAGACTACGAAGGAGCTATAAAGTGTCCCAAAACAAAAGTTTTCCTCCCCAGAGCACCTGCTACCTACAAATTCTAAGTCAACAACTGTGAATGGAACATAATTGCATTCCCAGCATGCCAAAATGAAGAATAGCATATGATAGTGTCCTCACTGTGATACAATCCCATACCACTGGAGATCATGTATGAATATTACAGCCACATGGGCAGGATTAACTACATGAATCTGCTGGGAAGAATGCCAATTGAATGGGGAAAATCTACATTAATATCTTTGTTCAGTTTCCCACAGTGCTGGGCACATGACTGAAAAGTAGCAGCCAAAGGAGGGGTTATTACCCACTTACAACTATTGCTTTACTTTGGAACAGTGGGCCAATGGAGCAGAGAAGTGGTGGTTAGCATTCCCAGTTCCCCATTTGCTACCAGCTGTGTATGTGTGTTATGTGGCATCAAGTTGCTTCCAACTTAAGAATTGACAACCTCCAAAATGTCCTATCATTGATGACCTTTCTCAAATCTTGCAAACTTGAGGCTGTGGCTTCCTTTATTGAATCAATCTGTCTTATGTTGGGACTTCCTCTTTTCCTACTGCCTTCTTCCACCTTTCCTAGTATGGTCTTTCCCAGCAAGTCTTCCGTCTACTTGTGATGTGAGTTTTGTTATTTTAGCTTCTAGGAGAATTCAGGCTTGATTTGATCTAAAATCCACTTATTTGTCCTTTTGGCCATCCGTGGTATCTGCAAAAACTCTCCTTCAGCACCACATTTCAAATGAATCCTTTTTCTTCTCGTCAGTTCTCCAACTATCACATCCATACACAGAAATGGGGAATGCCATAGTATGAATTATCTTGGTCCCCAACAACACATCCTTATCCTTACAGATCTTTTCTAGTTCTTTCATAACTATCTGTCCAAGTCTCAGTCTCCTGATTTCAACCATGTACCTCCATCATAATTTGCTGTAACTTTCCAATATCTCACACTATCCATGTTACCTGTGACTTTATTCATGCAAAATACACCGTGTCCTTCAGACTCACAATCAGTTTGCAAGAAAGGGAAAGCTTGTACATAAAATATTATTTATCCCAATCATTAGCTCAGTAATGAGATTGAAACAACACATGCACACTTTATCAAAAGCAACTGGTCCTGTACTATCAATGACAGTTATAGCAAGATTAAATAGTTGTTTATTCTCATGTGTTTTCATTTAAGGCAAGCACAAAACTCAAGAAGAGACAAAGGAACATTTAGGAATTCTGCAAGTAAAACAGCAAAATGTTTTTAAAAACACAGGCATAAGCCATATTGACTATTATAATGAGATCACTGAAGCCAATGGAGAAGCATTGCATAATGTGTAAACAGTACATTAAGCATGTCAAGCCTATTTAAGAGATGGAAAGTAAAACTAAAAACAAACATTGACAGAGACTGGGATACTGCACAGCAGCAAAGCCTCTATGTTTCTGAGCAAAGTTTTTTGGAGAATCTACTAATATTACTTCCTTTCCTTTTCTGGGAAATGTTAGAATCTCTGAGTGGATTGGCCTCAGTTTGGTGCTTCTCTTCATCTGGGGTTTTTGAAGTCTGGAACTGTATCAGAAAAAAGCAAGTGAGAAAAAAACAAATCTTGGTTTCTGTTTTCACACAACTCAAAGAACAAATGTTTTCATTCATATCAAGAGATAGTACTCTGGTTCTCCAGTCCAGAACTTCAGGAGGAGCCCTGTGACACACAGCCTTAGGAACTGAGGAGAGTCAACCCACCTTGTAGCCTGTTCTTGCCACTCATTCAAGATTTCTGTCCTGCCAGCTGCTTTACATTACTGTGACAGCACCCCATCTCCAGACCTAGAATCTAGGGACTTAAATTTCACATCCTACAAACTTGTTTGGATTCCCCCTGCCCATACTTTTATTTTTATAATTGAGGCTTTGGGGTCCGCAATGAGGGCAGTGCTTGGATTCAGGGTGTCATCTGGCATTTACTTAAGCCTATTATGGGACAGTTATAGGCTTGAAGGAACCACACATTAAGCTTGATGAAAACAGCTAAGAAACAGGATTATTTCAGTGTATGCACAGCCTGATTATTTCTTTGTTTTCCTTTTCTCCAGCCCTTTCAGTATTACAGTTAAAAAGTTATTCAAGACTGGGGCCTGCCAAAATGCAGCTGTTACAAAGCAGGTTTCTTATTTCTTTCATTTATTAAAACATTTGTATGCCGCTTCTCTACACAAAATAGGGTTCCCAAGGCGGTGAACATTAAAACACTAAAACAATTTAAATTTAAAAGAATGTTTAAAATAATATAAAAACAATTCTATAAACACACATACAAACAGCAATGAAAAAAAAAGGGAGGAGGGTCAATAAGTTATTGGGGGTATGTCATTCACACAAGTGAATGACAACAATAGAGCAGGACAGACAAATTTCCCTGGGGAGAGAGTTCCAGAGTTTTGGTGCCACGACTGAAAAGGCCCCTTCTCAGGTTGCCCCCTGTTTAGCCTCAGATAGTGGAGACACCCAAAGCAGTGCCTCCAAAGATGACTGAAGTGAATGGCCAGGTTCATATGGGAGAAGGCGCTTAAGATATGCTGGTCCCAAGCCATATGGGGCTATGAAGGCCAATTCAAGCACCTTTGCCCAAAAGCAAATTGGGAGCCAGTGCAAATGACACATGACCAGAATGATTTGGTCCCTACGACTACACCCCCCCCCCGGGGTTAGTATTTTAGCCGCAGCATTCTGTACTAACTGAAGCTTCTAGGCAGTCTTCAAGGAAGCCCCAAGTACAATGCATTGCAGTAGTCCAATCTACATGTTACCAGATGTTTGATTCAGATTTACAACATGGGCAGAAAGGCTTTTAACTATTATTGATAGGAACACTACCCAAATCCTACCTATCTTCAAAATATCTGAAGTATATAATGGATTACCTGTCTAACCCACAGATGTCCTAACCCCTTTCCCATCCAAACCCAACAATCCTCAATTCTGTTTGTTTGGCCAGATTTAAAGTCTCTCTCACACACACCCCTTTCAACATTCCAGTCCGCCCTTTGAAAGTGCTTGGCTGAGGCTCCTGGAAGGTAGAACTTGAAACCATCCGTCACAGCTACCATTTACCGCATTCAGTGGTCTAACAGCTAAGTGTGTGGTGCTCAAGAAGTGTTAAACTTCCTTTTCTTCCATCATTATTTCTTGTATTGGGTTACTTTTGATTGTTCTGTAACTAGGCTGCCTATTTTGGAAACTCCTGCAGTACTTTCTTTAAAGTATTGCAATTCTAACAAAGTTCTCCAGACAGTATATAAAATATTACAATACAATAAAACAATAAATGCATAACTCTTAAGAATAAACATTGGAACACCAACCACAACATAAAGCAATAAATCAATCTTCAACAAGAGCCTGGGAAAACAAGTATTATCCTCACCTGACTCCTGAAACTTACTAGGCGAAGAATTCAGTGTAGAAATTCTGACTAAATCATCAACATGAACAAAGACACAGGGACCTGTGTCTAGTGACCATGCACTTCAGTTCCAAAGAATATCAAAGAACTTAACCATTGGGCATGTTCTTATAGGAGAAGATGGTTCTTTCGACACTATTAAAGTTCTTCAGTGACTTGGGACCAGGATAAAAAGGAGCACTTTGTATTGCGCCTAGAAACAAGTTGGCAGCAAACGAAATTCTTTCAAAACTGGCAATATCATTCCCAGTAGTTCTTGACAGCTACCAGCCTTCTAGTTGCATCATGAATCAACCAAAATTTCCAGAGTTTTCAGAGATAGCTCCACAAATCATTTGAGTTACAGTTATCTAACTTGGATGTCAGAGACGGGTAAATACGCTAGACCTTGTTTCTCCAGGAAGGGACATAAACTGGTGTTCTAGCTGGAATAGGTTAAAGGTGCTACTGTGTCCATCATGTTTTGCAGACTATCTGTGCAAAGGCTGGGCACAGATCACCTTACCTTATGTACACCAATTATTTTACTCCATACTAAACAAGAGGAAGCAGGCTCCAGAAGGTATGAAGATGCCATTGCAATATGGAAAGGAAGAACTCTTATGGCAGACACACTGAATTTACCTCAGTTCAGCTGCCTTTTAATTTTATGCCCACATATTCCTTCAAACACAACTTCTTGAAGGAATTATTCAAGATCCAGATGCCCCCTTGTGTTTTAACTGAGTAATCACATATTTTCATCCCAAATTGATTAACGTTTATTTAATTACAAGAGGGCACAATTGTCTGATTAATTTTTTATTGGAACATACCAAACTGATCTTTAAGCAGCCATAGAAAAAACTGTTGTCTGCTGTGGCCCTAATTGTCACGTCCACATTAGCAGAGGTAAGGCAACGGACACATAGTTCACAGCTTTCTTGGCCCTAGCATCCAGGGGCTCCTTTGCCTGATTTTCCAAGTTGATGGCTAAAGGCCAGGGCCTCCAAAGTAGCTTTTTTAGAATTTCTACCTGTTCTACACACAGGGCCAGCTAGACAGGCACAGATTAGGTGTCTCAAGATGTGAATGAGAAAGTGTACCAGAAGGAAGGATTTAGATTTGTTAGGCACTGGTGAACTTTCTGGGACAAGTCAAGCCTGCGAAAAAGAGACCAGCTTCGCTTGAACCAAAAGGTTACCACACTGCTGGTACTTAACATCAAAAAGGTGGCCGCTGGAGTGCTTGTTGCTAGATGACAATGTAGATATTGTGAGCATTTCAGAAACCTGGTGGAATGGGGGAAATCAATGGGATGCTATTATCCCAGGACCTAAACTCTATAGACAGGTCAGGGGGATGTATTGAGTGTGGTGTTGTTCTATATATCAAAAACAGCTTAGAATTGAATAAACTGGAAAACATTAAGTGAAAAAACTCCTCCATGGAATTGCTGTGGGTAGAGATACCAGGCCCTAAGGTTTACTTAAAAGCAGGGGTGTATTACTGTCCCCCTAATAAAAACTAAGATACTGATCTAAAAATGGAGAGCGAAAGAAAGGATGGGATCAAAGGGAAGAATGTTGTAATACTGAATTACTTCAACTACTCTCACACTGATTGGGTAAAATATGTGCTCAAGTCATGCCATAGAAATCAGATTTATAAACACCATAAATGACTGTACATTGGAGCAGTTGATCACAGAGCCAACTAGATGTGCAGCAACTCTGAACTTGGTTATGAGCACAGATTGAGAACTGGTGTAAAATGTAAAAGTCTTGCCTCTCCAACCTCTTGGAGGTCTTTAAGCAGGTTTTCAAGCATGTAGATAAGGCTGATCCAGTAGACATCATATACTTGGACTTCCAAAAGGCTTTTGAAAACTTACCTCACCAAAGACTCCTGAGTAAGGGTCCTCTTATAGATTAAATGCAGATTAAATGAAAGGAAGTGGAGATCAGAAATGAAAGGACAGTTCCTGTAACGAAGGGAAGTAAACAGTGGAGTCCCACAAGGATCAATATGGAGACCGGTGCTATTTCATTGTTCATAAATGATTCATAACGGGGGGCGAGCAGTATAGTGATAAATTATTCAGAATGATGGAAAACCAAGGCAGATTTGTGAAAAGCTATTGGAGGATCTATTTACATTGGATCAGTGGCAAATGAGGTTCAAAGTGGTTATGTGTAAGGTGATGAATATTGGAACAAAAATATCCTAATTTTAAATATATGCTGATGGGGTCTGAACAAGCTGAGACCAAGAAAGAGATCTTGGGTTTGTAGAGGAAAGCTGTTAACCAAGTGTGTGGCAACTAGGAATTATTAGGAAAAGGACTGAAAATAAAACAGCCAGTATTATAATGCCCTGGTATAAAGCTATGATGTTATTACAGCTGCTGAGAGGGGGCTGTCGAGCGCCCCTGGCTAGACTGCCAGCACCAAACTTAGAGGCTTAACCCTTCAACAGCCGTTTGGGAACTTCTTCCCTCACAGAAGAGCCACACACACAAAAGGCTGCAGCTCAAAAAAGATATTGCAGAGCTAGAGAAAATACACAGGAGGGCAACCAAGATGATTGGGGGATTGAAGCACCTTTCTTATGAGGAAAAACAGGAGAGTATGTATGAGCTTTTTCGGTATGGAAAAAAGATGGCTAAGGAAAGTCATGATAGAGATTTATAAAATTATGCATGAGGAAGAAAAGTGGATAGGGGGAGCTTTTCCCCCCTCGTACACAATACTAGAATTTAGAAGCATCCAATGATATTGCTGGGAAATACGTTCAGGATAGTAAAAAGGAAATATTTCTTTACTCAATGAGTAATTAAACGGTGGGATTCACTACCAGTGGAGATAGCAATGGCCATGAGTATAGACAATTTAAAAAGAGGTTGGACAGACTCATGGAGGAGAGGTCCATCAATGGCTACCAGCCATGGTGACTGAAGAGTCAGCAAACCTCTTAATAACAACATTGGGAGGCAGCAGCAGGAAAGGGTTTCAGCCCTCTAGGGCAGCCGGTTAGCCACTGTTGGAAACAGTATACTTGCAGGGGCGGATCGAGGGGGGGCAGGGGGGTAGCCTGCCCCTGGCTCCACCAAAGAGGGGGCGCCGGGCACGGCTGCCAGCTGCCCGGGAGGCTGAGCGCAGGGTTGGGAGACCCTCGCCAGCCCCGCCGATGGGGCAGCTGGCTGGCTTGCCGCGCACGCAGGACCTCCCAGCCCTGTGCTCAGCCACCAGCGCGGCAAGCCAGCTGCCCCAGCACACGCCCTCGCCGCCGCCAGCTCCATGGCTCACTGTGCGCTGGGGCGGCCAGCTTGCCGCGCGGGCAGCACAGGGCAGTGGGGCATGCTAACTGCGTGGACGGCCTCCTAGCCCTGCGCTCAGCTGGCCACGCGGCAAACCGGCCACCCCAGCACCTGGTGAGCCGCGGAGCTGTTGGCAGTGAGAGCGTGCGCTGGGGTAGCTGGCTTGCCGTGCGGGGTGGCTGAGCGCAGGGCTGGGAGGTCCTGCACGCGCGGCAAGCCAGCCAGCCACCCCAGCGCACGCCCGCACCACCGCCAGTTCCATGGCTCACTGGGCGCTGGAGCGGCCGGCTTGCTGCGCATGGCTCCCGCCCTGCGTGATGACGTCACAGAAGTGACATCATCACGCAGGGCCGGGAGCGCGTGCACGCTGCACGCGCGTGAAGCACCCAAGCAAGGTTTGCCCCGGGCGTCCGCGCGCCTGGATCCGGCACTGTATACTGGACTAGATTGACCACTGGTCTGATCCAGCAGGCTTTTCTTACATTCTTCTTAAAACAATTTCATAAGTGTTAATACTAGTAGCTTAATAATTTTAATACTATGTGCTGATATTGCTTTGTGCCTGTTTTTACATACTTTCTTTACCACCTTATCTGCTTCTATAGAATGGTGAAATGAAAATTTTATAACAAATGGCCACAGCTAATCTCAAACCAGTCAAAGAAGCTAGTTTTTTCCAAGTGTTTAAAAGAACCAACTCAGCCTTCCTTTTCTGCCAGGCACAGATATCGCTTAATACCCCTTTCCTCACTAGTATTTTTTCTGGGTATAGCAAAACAATAGATGTTTCAGACCTCCCTGGAATCAGCAACCTCCCCTGTATCTTTCCAATGTGGTTTTGAAGGATAAGAAACCTTTTCAGTTCTACAAAAACCCTTTCATCTCCACCGATCAAGTTCCCCCTCCATATCAACACTAAGCATATGCATTTTGTCACAGATGTAAGGTGGAAAGCTGCAAGGCCAAACAGAATTCCAAATATTATTGCAATAAGGAGATGTCCCAAAACTCTTACTCATGGCATGTTTTATGAGATCAGGCAGACAAACTACAATAAGCCCTCACCTGAAAAAGTCCTGCATTTTTCTGGGATGTTTTGAGCTATAGTAACATGGCCAAGAAACCAAGCAAAACTTATCCAGCCAGAAATAAGGTACCCTGGAAGGAAGAAATTAAATCCAGACACTTGTGTACCACGGTACATTCATAGTACTTCCAGCCCACAAACTCAATTACAGGAAGACAATTAAGTGACGCAGATGTGAAGTACTTCAATGGGCACAACAAGACTGCACATGTGAAGAAGATTAACCTTCTGCACACACGCGTGAACATACACACACCCTTTATAACCAGTGATGTATATTCTTACCATTGTTGTCTGGCATGCATATTTCTCAGTCCACTGTCTGGCATTTCTCAGGAATGCTTGCTTGTTGTATTTATACTCAGAGGACTAGACATAATTAAAAAACCCAAGAGACAAAGAGTAATTATGGCCTCGCAAGCATAATACCATAGTTAAGTTTGATGGCAGATTTACTAGACAGCACAGACAATTGCTTAACCTTAGTTAAGTACAGAAGACTAATCTTTCAGAAAAGCCCTAAAGTTTTATATAAAACAGGCAAATATCAAGCAGTTTCAAAATTCTAGGCTGGACCCAGTGAACCTCAGTGGAAGGTACTAGTGGATACAGATCTTTGCTTCATTCTTTGTCCCTCACTAGTCCTTTTCCACCATCTGGAAAACTGATTCCCAGAGCTGCAGTACCCACATGGTACTTTATGGAGGAGGAGGATGGGAGAATGATGTAAGCCACTTTGGGTTCCCATTGGAGAGAAAGGCAGGGTATAAATGAAGTACAATAAAATAAATATTACACTAGAAATAAAAGTTTACAAAAAAAGAAAATTGTAAGGCTGTATAACTCTGCTTGCAGAAACCAGGAAGGGACCAACTTCCCCCCCCGTTACCCTGCCTGACTGCAGCTTCCCAACTCATGCAGAAGAGTTCGCAAGAGTCCCGCAAGCCTGCAAAGCAACTTCCTGGGGCCAGAAGGGACTGCTGGGGAACAGGGCAGCACAGCAAGCCGCCAAATTCTTTCCACCAACAACTCTGCTGAATCCCACCTTCTATTAGCACATTGTTCAGTACTTCAGAATTAACATGACTTTTCCTTAGATACATTGCTAGAAATAATATTTATTAATTTTGTACCTAGAAGATAAAGTACTGCAAAAAGCAGGTAAGAAGCCAGAGTTCCCAATGAATTTATTTCTCATGCTACCCTTTTTCCTGTTTTTGTCCTACCCCCCCCAAACTCCCAAATGCGGACTTTTCAAACTTGAATGTCAGATGGGCTCCTACAAACCTTCACGACTCTTTGCACAGTAAACAAAGATACAATGGTTTGTTGGTTGTTGGGGGTTTTCCGGGCTGTATTGCCGTGGTCTTGGCATTGTAGTTCCTGACGTTTTGCCAGCAGCTGTGGCTGGCATCTTCAGAGGTGTAGCACCAAAAGACAGAGATCTCTCAGTGTCACAGTGTGGAAAAGATGTAGGTCATTTGTATCTACTCAGGAGGGGTGGGGTTGAGCTGAGTCATCCTGTAAGAGTTTCCCAGGGTGTGGAATGCTAATGGCGGGAGGCTTCACTGTATCCTGAGGAGGTTCTTTTGCATATGGATTGGTGCTTGATGTGCTAATCTTCTCTGCAGGGCTATTGTCTGGTGTGGAGTGTTTTGTTGGCCTGGTGTTTTTCAGAACTGGAGCCCATGCTCTGTTCATTCTTAAGGTTTCTTCTTTCCTGTTGAAGTTTTGCTTATGCTTGTGAATTTCAATGGCTTCCCTGTGCAGTCTGACAAAGTAGTTGGAAGTGTTGTCCAGTATTTTGGTGTCCTGGAATAAGATACTGTGCCCTGTTTGAGTTAGGCTATGTTCAGCCACTGCTGATTTTTCAGGCTGTCCAAGTCTGCAGTGTCTTTCATGTTCTTTTATTCTTGTCTGGATGCTACGCTTTGTGGTCCCGATGTAAACTTGTCCACAGCTGCAGGGTATACGGTATACTCCTGCAGAGGTGAGGGGGTCTCTGCTGTCTTTTGCTGATCGTAGCATCTGTTGTATTTTTCGGGTGGGTCTGAATACTGCTTGAAGGTTATGCTTTTTCATAAGCTTTCCCATCTGATCAGTAATTCCTTTGATATATGGCAAAAACACTTTTCCTGTAGGTGACTGTTTTTCCTTGGTTGTTTGATTCATCCTGGGTTTGATTGCTCTTCGGATTTCATTTCTGGAGTAGCCATTTGCCTGAAGTGCGTGGTTTAGATGATTAATTTCCTCATTGAGAAAGCGCGGCTCACATATCCGTCTTGCACGATCCACTAATGTTTTCATTATGCCTCTTTTCTGTCGGGGGTGGTGATTGGAGTTTTTGTGTAAGTACCGATCAGTGTGAGTTGGTTTCCTGTAGACCTTGTGACCTAACTGTCAGACTGCACAGGGAAGCCATTGAAATTCACAAGCATAAGCAAAACTTCAACAGGAAAGAAGAAACCTTAAGAATGAACAGAGCATGGGCTCCAGTTCTGAAAAACACCAGGCCAACAAAACACTCCACACCAGACAATAGCCCTGCAGAGAAGATTAGCACATCAAGCACCAATCCATATGCAAAAGAACCTCCTCAGGATACAGTGAAGCCTCCCGCCATTAGCATTCCACACCCTGGGAAACTCTTACAGAATGACTCAGCTCAACCCCACCCCTCCTGAGTAGATACAAATGACCTACATCTTTTCCACACTGTGACACTGAGAGATCTCTGTCTTTTGGTGCTACACCTCTGAAGATGCCAGCCACAGCTGCTGGCGAAACGTCAGGAACTACAATGCCAAGACCACGGCAATACAGCCCGGAAAACCCCCAACAACCATCGTTCTCCGGCCGTGAAAGCCTTTGACAATACATACAATGGTTTAATACTCAAAATCCAACACCTACTTCAACAAATGAGGAAACTTACTATGTCAGCCATGAGTGGGTCATCAGGATTGGGCTCATTCATAAGCAGTTGTATGGAAGTCAGCAAAGTTGCAATATTCAGTGATGGCCTCCATGCGCCCTTCGTAGAAACAAAGGCAACAAAAAGAAATACGGTTTATAATGCAGACCAAAACTATATTCCCCCCTCGCCAATCAGGTTTTCTAGGCATCAATGCAGTAGATAAGGCAGCAGCAATAAAAATATCAAGCCATGGCTGCAACCACCGAGACATACTGTAGAATCTGACAACATAAAACAATGTGGCCTCATAAAGAAGCCCAACAAGTCAGTCTAGCAACTCCTATCGAAGTCAGTAGAGTAACACCAGTAAGTACAGCAAAGGGTGTCTGCACAATACACATGCCAGAATTTGCATTAATGTGCAAATTAACACTTGGGATTGCCGACTATTGTTGCTGTCAAAGATCTCCATTAAAGCAGCATTTCCTTACTTTGGGTGGCAGTCTGAGAACATCTAGGCAAATTCTTCCAGAAGAGTCAATGTTGGGATGATAGATGGGAGTCAGAAAGCGCATCTTTGGGGGTTCAAATGGATACCTATTTAATAAATATTTGTAAAGATAAGATATTCTGTTTTTTTTAAATAACCAAACATAGTGTTTCATAACTTATTATCTATTGGTTCCACCTCCCCATCCATTTTTAAACCAGTTTAAAGTCTAGTTTCTAAAAGAAATTTCAAGCTTTAGTCAGATTTCAGATTCTCCACATCATACAAACACATTAGTCCTTTTCAGTTGTTACATTTTAGCACACTTATGGGAAGAATGTGCTCCAGGTGATCCCTTAATATACACGACCACTATTTTGTCTGAAAGGGGCAACACACCTGTTTTCAGCTTCAATATACACAAGGCATAATTGGTACCCCTTGTCAGTTGTTGCGTTATGGGGAGAACACACTATATATGATCCTGCCCCTCTCAATACATGCAATCATTTTGTCTCAAAGGGGCAACATGTGTATCTTGAACCTCAGTACACACGATAAAGAACCACATGCATAATAAAACATAATGACCAAAAAGGGATATGACAGCTCTCAGTTTATGATCCCATAGAGTTCAGCAGTCTAATGCATTATCAATATCAACAAGTTCTTTTGTTCCAAGGTCATCTTCGTTCAGTATATCTCATTAATAATAAAAGTTTTCTGCTCACCTTAAAGGTACAAGTACTTCCAAGTCAAAAACACCTTTTTCATATGGTGTATCTGCAGAACCCAAGATTTCTGAAAAAGACAGGTATTAAAAATAGTTAACACTGCCCCCTTTTGGTGCTTGCTGAATTAAAGTTCTGAAGTCCCAGCAATGACTGCTTAATTATTAAGCCTTCTATTGCACTAGAGTCAAAATGTGTCAGTCCAAGAAACTATGCAGAAAAAAAAGTTTCAAAAGGTCTGACTGTTATTACTCAGAGATAATATTTAGCTTTGGAGTTCATAAGAATTGGAGACTTTGGATCAGGATATAGACATTGCCCTTGTAAAGGTCAAGGCCTGGAAGCAAAGGTAAAATGATTTTCTGACTGAACGAAAAATTATAAAGTGATGACGATCTATTGAGATGTTTGGCAAATATTTGGATAAGAGACCGCTTCCTGTTATGCAGATTTAGCACCTTTTTAAATAACTCGATAGACTGTTCCCTTGCATTAATAATAATTAATCCTGTCTTCTTAAGAAGAATTTTTACAGATCCAGATTTAGGCATAACGCAAATTGTATAATACATTATTAACTAACAGGTGACAGAAATAGTTTAATTGGTTCCATCTAGAGCTAGTAGACTAAGATGGCATCTCATCCTAAAGCACAAAAGCATACAAGGTGCTGCACTATATACATAACTTTTTGTATTTATTATTTTGGATTTTACAGGGCTAGCAAATCATCACAGAAATTAGAATCCAGGGGATGGCAAACTTTATCTCACTTAGTATCCTTTTATCCTGCTCTTCCTTTTCAAGGAGCTTAGGGTGGCTGACATATTTCTGCCTTCCACATTATAGCCTCACAACAATCCTGTAAAATAAATCAGGCTATGAGGGGTGACTGGCCCAAGGTCACCCAGTCAGTTTCATGGATGAGAGCAGATTTGAACCCAAGTCCCTAATCTGACATGCTAGCCATTACATTTCAGTGGATGTTAAAGAACCAATAAGCCTCTATTTATTTCTTAATTGATTTGTTTTGGTTAGAATCTCCAAAGCAGAACACCATCATTTGTAAAATGGAAAAAATTCTGCAAAAATAAATAAACATCCTTTAGTTTAAAGATCAAAACCCTAAAAATAACAGGACTGGGAAAAGAAACATGTATAGGGAAAGAGTTGACTAAAAAACAGAATTTCATAACACTGAACTCAAAAAAGAAAAACACAAAATCTAAACAAAAAATTTCCCAAACATAAGAAACATTAAGTGTCGCTGAACATGAGAAAGTGGGAAATAGAAGGGGAAGAAGAAGAGATGTGTGATCACCTCCAGACTCTCCCACCACAGTGCGTTTTTTGTAGGGGCTTGTAGTTGTTTTATGCCCTCAATTTGTAGCTGTAGTTGTTTTAGGCCCTCTAATTACTTGAACTCTTCAGTGTTTCAGATTATGAATACTTATGATTATACTGAACAGAACAGTCATTTATTTCCCTTTTCATAAGGTTACACTTTTTCACACAGTAACTATCGGCCCTTGCTTTTGAAAAGTTCTGGATACCTAATGACAGTTTCTATGCATGTTATTCTGAGTTGATCCCACTGATTCATGGGACTTATTTCCAAATAAGTGTGCACAGGACTTCTGCACTCAGTCTTTTGAGTAAGTGATCTTTCTTTTAATCTCTGTATATATACAAAGAGAGCCAAGAAACAGCGTTGTGAACACAGACACTCTCCTTTAAGGGACATAATTCTGCACTGGAAAGGACATGAGGGCTGCATAACCGAAGATTCTGAATTATGCTCAATTATATAAAGGTTCCACTAAATTGCTGGCCAGTATGTTTTAACTTCTGGCAACAGGTTAGAATGGATGCTTGTTCAGGAGATAAATCAAGTTTCTCATTTTGAAATTAATCCTTTATCAGGACTGTTTTGTTTAGAGAGCCAGTATGTACGGTAGTTAGAATATTAGACTAGGGTCTTGGAGACACAAGTCTGAATCCCCACTCTGCCATAGAAGCTCACTGGGTGACCTTGGGCCAATAACAGACTCTCAGCCTAACCTACTTCACAGAGTTGTTGTGAGGATAAAAAGAAGAAGGGGAGAACATTGTAAGCTACCATGAGTCCCCACTGGGAATAAAGGAGGGGTATAAATGAAGTTAATAAACATCTTTAATTTAAGTCAACCACCCTTGTTTGGAAGAACAAAGTAGAATAGAAAAGTAAGTCAATATAAATAAGTTATTGTCTCCATTGAAATATCAGGCCATTTAAAGCATAGTTAATACACTTCCCTACATATCTATACCTATAAAAGTCAAACCGTGTTTTAGATAACTCACCTCTTTCCCCAGAGCGCAGGTGCGGTAGCACGCCCCAGCAGAAAGAGGTGAGACCTTGACGACAGGGCTTGCTGAGGAGGTTGCTGTGCCTCCCCCCTATGCTTACTTGGCTGCGCTCCTGTGCACTGCCGCCCAATTTGGCCCCAATGGCCAAATTGTTCGGCTGCCCAGCACAGGAATGCACCAAGGCACTTGCCGCTCCCCACCCACAACAGTGCTCCCTTGCAGGGTTCCCAGGTCCCCCTAGCCACCCAGTGGGAGGTGAGGGACCTGGAGCTCACCTTCCTGTGCCCCCTTCCGCGCGCTACCACCCTGCGTGATGACATCACTTCCAGGAAATGACATCATCACGTAGGGTGGGAGATGCCCCTGGGCGCATTCCTGCACTCCACATAGGGCTGAATCAGGCTTGATTCGGCCCAATCAAGCAGCTGCCCAGCACAGGAGTGTATCAGGGTGCTTGTCCCACCCCCGGCAGCGCTCCCTGCCTCTGCAGCCGCCCAATTTGGCCCCAATGTGGCCCAATCAGGTGGCTGCCGGGCACAGGAGTACACCAGGGTGTTTGCACACACACTCCCTCACAGCACTCCCAACCTCCACAGCTGCCCAATTTGGGCTGAACTGGGCGGCTGCTAGGCGTTGGAGCACTCCAGTGCCCTTGCCACCCCTGGCACTGCTCCCAGTCTCCAAAGCCACCCAATGTGGGCCATGGAGATGGCAGAGAGGCCTGTCCTGTCACTGCCACTCTCCCAAGGCCCTGCAGCAGGGGCCTGCCATATCAGTTTTCTAGAGTCTGTTGTATTTTTTCCCACAACGAGCTTTGTTGCTGGTTTAAAATAAATGCAACTGCAACGTAAAGGGAGGGGGGAGTCAAATCAAGACAGACACATACGAGCTCGAAGATGATCTAAACCGCTTTCATTCTGCCAGCATGTGATGCCTGGTGGTGGCTCTGTAGTCAGCAGATGCAGCTCCCGCCTCAGTCGTGATGCCCTTTGCATTGTACTACAACAACATAAAGAAAACATTGCATCATTGAGTTTATCAGTTCAGCTGCAATAAATTCATCTTTAACCACTAATCACACACAGATAGTGCCATAAAAACAGATTTTTTGAAATCTCCACCTGCTGCGTTTACTTTGAATTAAATAGCACTTAAAATTTTTGAGCAAAAGCTAACTCTGTGAACACTACCATCTGTACATGACATGTTTGTGCAACCAAAGTTAGAAAGAGAGAGTTCGGTGGCTAAAACATACTTTGTTTGCAACTTATATAAGCCACGTGAAAACCCCTGAAGTTGACAGGTCTGTTAAGAAAAAAGCTTGTGCTCTATATATGCACTAACCTGAAGGTACTTGAATGCTAGGGTGGAGTTTACAACCACATGATGTAATGCAGCATTTTCAGAGCACAGCCCTGAGACAGATAGCCCAGGCAAGCCTCATCTCATCAGATCTCAGAAGCTAAACAGGGTCAGCCTTGGTTAGTAATTGCATAGGAGACACTCCCTCCGCCCCGGAAGACCAGAGTTGCTACATAAAGGTAGGCAATAGCAAACCACGTGTTAGTCTCTTGCCTTGAAAATCCCAGCAAAGACTGTCATAAAGCTATGACTTGACGGCAATTCTCACAACCAGCTTGGATTGTACACAGCTGACAGGATGAGGTGAGGGTTATGGGGTTTTGAAGACTCTGTGGAAGATTCGGGTAGCCTTTTGAAGAGTTCAGTCCTTAGCCAGGCCATCAACTAATCTTAGGGGAGAGCACTATTATTTCTTTTACATCCTGCTTGCTTCGCTTCTTAGAGCAGGCAAGGGACAGGATTTGACCTTCATTGTGTACACATGTATGTGCTGGGGAGAGAAATACCAGCTCCCATCCTAGGATTAGCAACCTCCAGGTGGTGGCTGGAAATCTCCCGGAATTTCAACTGACCTCCAGGTCACAGAGATCAGTTTCCCTGGAGAAAACGGCTGCTTGGAGGATGGACTGTAAGGCATTATACCTGGCTGCGGTCCCTCTCCAAACCGCACCTTCTCCAGCCTTTACCCCGCCCCCCTCTCCAGGTATTTCCCAACCTCGATCTGGCAACCCAGCCTAAGAAAGGGAAATGGCGAGAATGGGACTGTGAGGGCGGGGACCCCTGGTTCACGGCGCTTTGTGGGATCAGAGGCACCAGTACAGCTGGAGCCGCCTCGGCTCCGTTTCTTCCCTCCCATCCAGCAAATGAGCCGCCCGCGAACCCCAAGAGGCAGAGTTGTTGTTAGGTACCCTCCTGGCCACCCAAACGACTCACGTGGAAATGAAGCCCTCTCGCGAACGGAAGTGGCTCTCTCCACCTCACAAGAAGGGAAGCTGTCCTCCCGCTCTCTCGATGGAGCCGCGGCCGCTCGCCGAGAAAACGCGTAAGCCTCGAGAAGCTTCAAAAAACGCGCCACAGAGTAAAACTGGTAGGTTCCTCGACATGCCCAGCCATTTCACGCTGAATGGTCGAGTGAAGTGTTCGTTAAGATGATACACAACGCTGATTGGTCATCAAGATCCTCTAGCTCAGCCCTAGGAACTCTAATTGGCTAGGCGCCAGCAAGGAAGTGTCAGCCCTGATACATTAGTTCCGGTTTAAAAATTACAGTCTTCCGTCTCCGTTTTCCAATGTGGAGGTTTTGTTTTGCATCAGAACGAATGGCGCTTGTGTAGTGGATCCTTGTGTGATATTTTTCTGCTCTTGCTCATGAGTGCGCTATCGCATGACCCTATGATTTTCAGAACTCGATTCTGAAATTGAGCCTCTTTTTGAGAGGCTCAATTTTAATCACATAAGGATAGCAAGAACTGATCCACCAAGTTGCAAGCCATTTACAGACAAACCTTTTACTTAAGCTTTTAAAGTGTAGCTATTGTTATTAGCAGCAGCAGCAGCAGCAGCTCTGGAGTCGGTGCCATCAATATGATAACAACAAAGCTCTACCTTCCTTTGTTTATACCGCCTCATGCTACTGTAGCTCATCTAAGCCAGTACCTGGCTGCTGTAGTTAATCGTCTTAAGGTGAACAAGCTGAAACAGGACCCTGACAAAATGGCAGTGATGCTGGTGAGGAAGGCTGAGGTCTTGGAGGGAATTGTCTCCCCTACAATTGAGGGGGTTCAGCGACCTTGGTTAAGAGTCTGGTGATTCAGCAGGACCCAGCATAATTGCTGGAGTATCAAGTTAGTTATAAAAAAATGTGTTTATCATCTCCATGCTGATTATCATTATTATTGGCTGTTGTGGGTTTTCCGGGCTGTATTGCCGTGGTCTTGGCATTGTAGTTCCTGACGTTTCGCCAGCAGCTGTGGCTGGCATCTTCAGAGGTGTAGCACCAAAAGACAGAGATCTCTCAGTGTCACAGTGTGGAAAAGATGTAGGTCATTTGTATCTACTCAGGAGGGGTGGGGTTGAGCTGAGTCATCCTGTAAGTCATCCTGTAAGTCATCCTGTCTTTTGCTGATCGTAGCATCTGTTGTATTTTTCGGGTGGGTCTGAATACTGCTTGAATACTGCAAAAGACAGTAGAGACCCCCTCACGTCTGCAGGAGTATACCGTATACCCTGCAGCTGTGGACAAGTTTACATCGGGACCACAAAGCATAGCATCCAGACAAGAATAAAAGAACATGAAAGACACTGCAGACTTGGACAACCTGAAAAATCAGCAGTGGCTGAACATAGCCTAACTCAAACAGGGCACAGTATCTTATTCCAGGACACCAAAATACTGGACAACACTTCCAACTACTTTGTCAGACTGCACAGGGAAGCCATTGAAATTCACAAGCATAAGCAAAACTTCAACAGGAAAGAAGAAACCTTAAGAATGAACAGAGCATGGTTTCCAGTTCTGAAAAACACCAGGCTAACAAAACATTCTATCCCCGACAATAGCCCTGCAGAGAAGATTAGCACATCAAGTACCAATCCATATGCAAAAAGAACCTCCTCAGGATACAGTGAAGCCTCCCTCCATTAGCATTCCACACCCTGGGAAACTCTTACAGGATGACTCGGCTCAACCCCACCCCTCCTGAGTAGATACAAATGACCTACATCTTTTCCACACTGTGACACTGAGAGATCTCTGTCTTTTGGTGCTACACCTCTGAAGATGCCAGCCACAGCTGCTGGCGAAACGTCAGGAACTACAATGCCAAGACCACGGCAATACAGCCCGGAAAACCCACAACAGCCATCGTTCTCCAGCCGTGAAAGCCTTCGACAATATATCATTATTATTTAGTCTGCCTTTCTCACTGAGAGATCCAAGATGAATTATACATTGCATGCATGTGTTTTTCAATGAATTGTTTTAAGGAGGTACATGGGTTTCCCCTCCTAAATTGGGAAAATCTTAGGGTTTTTTTTTTACTGTGAATGGCATTAAATTTAAAAACAACATTTATAACCCATCTTTCTTTGCAATGGGGATCCAAAGCAGCTTATATAATTCTCCTCCGTTTTATTCTCACAGAATCCTGTGTGGTATGTTCTACTGAGAGTGTGACTGGCCCAAGGTCCTAGTGAGCATCCATGGCAGATTACTGATGTGTTGTTTTTTTAAATCTCCCCCAAAGCAGCTGGTAAAATGGCAATCTTTGTCAAAAACATACACCGTCTCCTGGATCATTCTTAGCCATATACTAGTTAAGACTCTTGAATGACTCTTAAACATTGGTGAGGTAGAAGTAAATGCACTCTGTTTTTAGCAAGTAGGTAAAGCGGCAGTAATGAACATACAATAAATTTATCACAACTAAGGCCTAAAGGAGGAGGCCCAACAGTTAGGACTAAGGGCACTTGGATCAACTTGTGTATGTTGAAAGTTTTCTTTCCACCCAGTGGAAAGATGCTCAATCTGAGCATATTCTCTGACAGAAGAAATAATAAGGCTCGGGCTGTGTGTAGCTTAAATGCTGCTGTAAAAATGTCCGCCTTCTCATAATTTGGGCTCATCTGGAAAATGGCTTCTTGCCTTGACACAGCTGATCTAGCCACCTGGATTCATGGCACAGTAGCATCAAGACTGGACTACCACTCCTATTCTGCAGTTACTCCCCATTAGTTACTAGGCTCAATTCAAGGTTATGATTATAACATTCAAAGCGATTTGGCCTTAGCCCCTCATGTCTGTGTGATTGCCTCTCTCCTTATGTTCTCTCATGGCAGCTTCACTCATCTGGATAGGATCTTCTGAAGATACCACCCTGCAATTGGACAAAATCAACAGCTGCCAGTACATGTGCTTTCTCTGTGGTAGCCTGACCGAGGAGGTCAGGAAAGCTCCCACTCTCCTGGCTTTCCACTAACTATGCAAAACTTAATTATTCATGATGGCTTTCTACCCAGACTATAAGGCTGTGTTTTAAGAAGTAGCTCAAATAGATGCCTTGGAAGGGACGGGCTGTACGCTGCTCTGTTGGGTACTGTCTGTTGATGTAGATAAGCGCCTTCTAGGGAGTTTCCACACAGCTAAACATGCCGTGTAAATTAGTTATGCTTCGCTTAGAAAGATTTCATCTCTGAGCTTTGGCTTTATGCTTGTTTTCCAAATTTTTGGTTATACCCTACTACATCTCTTTCACTGAATGTCCTGTCGTTCATTATTGTACTTGCTCAGTTAATGCCCTAGCTGGTGATTATATTGTATTTTCAGTTGCACTGTCTAATCTGCCCTGAGTCTCAGTGAGAAAGGTGGACAATAAATAAATAAATTTAGTCATTAAATGTAGCAGAGAAAGGGGTTTACAGGCATAACTTGGGGATGGGAAAAGCAAGTGTTCATTTCAGTCTTTGGGTTTCCCTTTTTGTAGGGATAAAGGTAAAACTTTCCATAACACAGCAACATTATTTTGGCTTAGATTGCTCCA
Organism: Eublepharis macularius; assembly: GCF_028583425.1. Lineage (NCBI taxonomy): Eukaryota > Metazoa > Chordata > Lepidosauria > Squamata > Eublepharidae > Eublepharis > Eublepharis macularius. The sequence continues at coordinate 129,443,946 of NC_072794.1, forward strand.
GTCAGAGATGCAGTTCCTAGTAGGAGAGCAGACATTCTGGGCAGACATCCAGACTTTGACTTGCACACATATATCCTATCTCTACTAAAAAGATTTTGCTGAATGCTGATATTCTGTGAGTCACAAAGCAGAGAAAATCTATCAAGGTTCACAAAACCTCTGCAACAGCACATGAAACCGACCAAGCAGAGTAGTCCCATGCTGGTTTCCACTAACCCTGGACAAATAGGAGGGGTGGGGATGGCAAGCATAGCCTAAAGCCATTCTTTCAGCACAATCCTGAGGGCTACTGAGGAGGATGCGGGAAGCAACAGTAGTCTAGTCCCTACAGGGGATTGGTAGTCCAGTCCCTACAGGGAAACTGCACAGGCCAGGGACCAGGCAAACTCCCCTGCAGCAGGACTGCACAAGCTAAACCACGTTGCCATCCCTTACAACTACACTGTCACACCCAGAAGATGTCACAGGGGCACAATGGTGCAGCAGGGACAGACAAGAGAAACCAACAAAATACCAGGGCAGTAATGGGGACCCAGCCCAAGGGATGCAGGAACAGAGGGTTTGGGGACATGCTTCATCCATGATACATGCCTTGTCTCCTTAAAGGCACAGTCTACCACCAAAAAGAATAGGGGCAGCATCACATCGTTCAGGGCCCCCTCTCTGTATTCCCCCCGTACCTTCTTAAGTCAGAGGACACTGAAGGTCTTCGTCTCTTGCTAGAATCTTACTTACAGCAATGTATTCTTAAATGGTTCACTTCCCCAGCCAACAGTCTGATTCTCCCAGTTAAAAAAACCTGGCAAGGTCACCTCTGATGGAAAGCCTGTTTATCACTGTCCAGCAACTGCGAGCCATTAATGTCTATATTATTCCAGTCCTATCATTCCAAATCCAGCCACTATAGTGACTTTGATTCCTGCAAATGCTTGTCAGTTTACTGTCATTAATTTGTGTTCAGCCTTTTTCTCCATTCCTGTGGCTGAAGAATTTCAGTGGCTTTTTGCTTTCACCTGGCCTGTTATCAGTTATGTCCAATTGACTTGAGCCCTAAGGCTACACTGAGAGCCCTTCTTTTTTTAATCTATTTTTTATTTTTAAAACAGGAAAAGGGGTACAGAAAAGAAAAGGGGAAAGGAAGTAAAGATTTAAAAGGAAAAGATTACAAAACTCCACGTTACACGGGCTATCAAAGTACAAAGATCATATAATATTCAAAAGATTTTTTTTTCAAATAAACAGCACAAACAAAGCTCAAACATAATTCCTTTCCTCATCCTAGAAAACCTCACTATTAACAGTGCTAACCCCCCAGGCAGCGCCGTTGCTCGTGCGCCGGTGTAAATGGGGCGGCGCTGGATGGCACCCTATTGACTTTTGCAGGATAGTCCCGCTGGCGCCCGAGCATGGCAAGGCGAAATGCAGCAGCCCCTGGGAGGTCCTGCCCACCGGTCCCCTGACAACCCCGCTCACACCAGCCAATGGCCACATCCCTCCCCTCACATTCAGGCGAGGGAAAAGCAGTGGTGCAGCCAATGGGGAGGCCACGATCCCCGCCACCGCCAATAGGCCCCCGTCAGAGGGCAGGCATCCCTGCCAGAGAGGGGGGCAGAGGTGACAGTGAAGGTCCAGATCGAACACACACACCCTCACCTGTCCAGCCCCCATTTCCAATGAGGGCCAGGCCAGTGACTGCAGCTTGGTGTACCTGCACATACCCGCTGCCACTGCCACCACCAAAAGAAAAAGGTTTCCCCCCCCCCTGAAAAGTAGGGCCAGACAGTAGGGAGCTGATCTTTGTTGCCTGGAGAGCAGTTGTAATTTTGGGAGATCTCCAGCTACCATCTGGAGACTGGCAACCCTAATTAGTCCCTAGTTATGGAGAAGCAGGTGAGGGGGGAGGGGGGGCTGGCAATGAGTGACAGGAACGCCCATTGAGAATCATGTGGGAGGCCGGGAGGCCATTTGGAAACGAGGGGAATGAAAAGCACACTCAGACTTGCTGCCGCGCAATGTGAACACATCACTGCATCTCTACAAAGCGAGAGCGGGGGCCGGACCTTGCTAGCCATTTCCCAGTACTGGGGAGATGCCCCCCCCCGAGTGAACTGACAGACCCTCCACTTTTCTCGCAAAGTCCCCAAAGTGCACTCAGTGCCTGCTACCATGGGCACCCTCTCTCCTGCCTCGTGTTCAAAGTGCCCATGGCACATGGCAAACGGGCAGAGTTTTCAGCCATGTGCCCACTTACCTGAGGGCGTGGGCAGCGCTGGCCAGATGTTTTGTAGGGTGCATCTGCAGGTGATTGGGTGCAAAGAGGAGGACTCATCCACGTCAGGAGCGCACACAGATTGGCCCCCATGATAGTTCCCATCCTATGCTCCTTCACGCCGTGGGGGCAGGGCTGGGTGCTCAGAGAGGGGGCTGTGTTTTTGCTGTTCAATGGGCGCCTATGGGCTACGCCTTGTTTTTTCATGGCGTAGCTCTTTTGCGCTGCTGTGGGCATTCCCACTTCTGGAAGGGCTTAGGGAGCCAACTAACTCCAGCCCTGCCCTCTTCCCCACCCCCTCCTCCACCAACGCGGGGCCCTACATCGCTTCTCTGCCTCCACCCGGCCACATCTAGCTTGCGGTGGTGGCCCGGCAGCAGTGGTACACCTCATGCCGACGCAGACGGAAGGGCATTTACGCCCACGTAGGAGCCAGTTCTGCCGTTGCAAGCCTTAGTTCGGTTCCTATTTACTTTCCCTGCCCCCCCTTAGGATTGCACTGCCCATCAACCTATGATTTATATATATATTTTACCAGTGTTAATTCTTACACCTCTTGTATCTCTATCTTTATGTTTATATATTTAAGATATATATTCTAACTGGCTATAGCAAATTGTATTCTACTAGTTATATTAATCAAATTGAAAAACATATCTATATATACACATTATATATCTATTACATTATATAACATATTTATCTGTCCTTCATCTTGTAAATTTAAAGCTAAAAGCAAACATCTCTAAAGCCTCTAATAATCAAAACTCATAATCATAATCTGAATTATAATGTTAATTTATCTTATTTATTTCCAGTTTTTCTCTCTTATAGGCAGAATAAGTTTCCTATTTCTCTTCAAATTCTTTAATCGGTCTTCTATTTATATAATTTGTCGATTTTGCCATTACTGTATAGTCTGACAATTTGTCATTCCAGTTTTCTCTAGTTGGGCATTCTTCTTCTTTCCATTTGCTTGCCATTACTAATCTAGCTGCTATCAGCAATATATGACTAGTTTGTGTAGTATTTGCTCAACATTGTCTGGTACTATTTCCAGCAACATGATCTCAGATTTCAAAGCAAAATCAATTTTTAAAATCTTCTGAATCTCAGCATGTATTTTTTTTTGCATGTCTACTACACATGGTAAAATGTGCCTTCTGCTTTCTTACATTTCCAGCATGTCCCTATGTACTTCTTGTCCATTTTTTCAATATCTTTTGGGGTGATATACCATCAAAAAAACATACCAATTTTCTCTCAGTGTTTGACTTGATGTGAATTTTATACCCTTTATCCATAAATTTTCCCAATGCTGAAATGTTATTTCTACTCCAAAATTTTGCATCCATTTCAGCATACAGAATGATAGAAAGCAAGATTTTATGGGGAAAAATCGAACATACTTTGATTGTGCAGTCACAGACTAATACAACTCAAATCAAAGATTTGTTAAGGAAGTCAGAGTAATGAACCCAAAACAGCATCAAACAAGAAGGAGAAAATATATATAACTAAATAAAGAAAGCCATCTCAGCCCTAAAGCAAGAATTTATAAGAGAATTGGCTGAAGTTCAGAAGACAACACAAAAGAACACATAGGAAATCAAGGAAGTTAAAGAACAACACAAAGATTTTGAATTGTACAAGAAGCCCTGTCCCAACAATTGGAGTTAGTAAATCAAAAGATTGAAACCTTGGAAGCTCAAAACAGAAACTCCAATTTATGATTTAGGTTTATTTTAGAAGATTTCAGGGGGAAAGGATTTAGAAGAGGAATTCTGGGTGCTATTCAGTGTTCCCGCTAATGTGAGCACGTGAGCAATCGCTCACAGATTCTGACTCCTCCGCTCACAGCTTCTCAGATGTAGCTCGCAGATACTAACCCTCAGGCGGCCCCGCCCTCCCAGTCAGCCAGCATCTGCAGGTGGGCCCTATAGGGATGGAGCCTCATCCCACTTCTCTCCTCCCTTCCTGGCTGTGGCTGGTTTGGCCCCCAGGGTGGTGCCAGAGAGCGCCTCCAGCCACTGCTGGCTCTCTAGCTGGGGAACAGAGCAGAGTGATTGGGTCTGGCCTGACCCATGCAGCCTGAAATCGCTAGGATCCCCTCAGCCCCAGAGAGCTGTGGAGAGGAGGTAGCGCCTCAGTGGCCACCATGGTGAAGGCATCATTTAACTTGGCCTTGGCACAGAAGGAGGCTGAAGAAGTAAGCACTGACTCACAAAAGCTCATCTTGAAATAAATGTGCTGGTGTTTAAGGTGCCATTGCATGTCTTCTTTATTTTGTAGCAACAGACTAATACAACTACCCCTTTGTAATCAGCATGGACATATCCATTTTTATACAGAAGTATACTCTGATTTTTGTGGCCCTTTCACCTAATGGCTTTTATTGTTAAATTGATTTGATTGTAATCAAAACAATTTGATTGTAATTTTTTTTTTTTAAAGGAGGTGCACTCAAAACTTTAATGAAAGTTGTTGTTTCGGCTCACAGAGTAGATTTTTAGCTCACAACATTGCAAAGCTTAGAGGGAACATTGCAAGTTACTTTTAAAATTAAAAGAGACTTCCAAGATATCCGCCCTGAGCCTGCTTGCGGGGAGGGCAGAATATAAATATGATAAAATAATTTTTAAAAAATAGATCAAATATACAGGATCAACTCAAGATTTGCAAGCAGGAACAAGAAACCTCATGGCATACTAGAACTTTTAGATTGAAGAAACAGAATTGCCACTTAAAGTCTTGGGGACAGAAGTACAGATCTTTCAAGATCTCCCACCAAGCTTGCTTAAAAAGAGAAAAGATTTTGATTTTCTAAGACAAATCTTACACAAGAAAGAAATAAGATATCAATGGGGAATCCCATTTGCTCTTGAAGTGCTGTTACCAAAGGGGAAAAGACTGATATCAACAATCGAAGAAGCTAAACAACTTTTCCAAAATTGTTAACAGAAAACATCCCAGAAGATCAACAAGAACAAGTATGCAAAAAAAGTAAAAAAAAATGAAGTAGGGAAAGTAGACCAAGCAGCGGCATGTAATAATAATTATTTTATTTATTATATTTCTAATCTTCTCACAAACGGGCTTAGAGCAGAATACATCATATATAAAATACATAAACATATTACTTTAAAACCAGATAATAACATGAATAAATATTAGCAAATGGGGAGTGTCAGTGTTTTATCAATAAATATCAACGTCTTAAACTCCCCAGTGAAAGGTTCCAAAACATTTAATCTGCTAAGGAAACAAAAAATATGTCAGGGCTTCTGGCAGCTGCCACTGGGTGGGGCACCGGTATGCCTGGCCCTGACGTCAAAGCAGTGTCAGGGATGCTGCAGGACCCTGCTCTGTGGAAGGAGGGGCGGTATACCTCACCCAGACTGCCTCGCAGTCCACTCGCCGGCCCACTCAACCTGCTCCCACTCATTCCCTTTGATCTCCGCCATCTCCTCCTCCATCAACTTACCGCCTCTCATGCTCTCGCTCTGCTCCACTCCTACTCAACCCACCACAAATGCTCTCCTGAGCCAGCCTTTATAGGGCTTCCTCCCCCTGCCTCCGCCCTTCCTTCCAGGCTCCTTTCCTCTCCTGATGGGGCCCAGCTGTGCCTTCCCTCAGGTGTTCCTCTCCTTTCACTAATCCCTCCTGGACTTCCCTACCTCTCCAGCAGGGTGGGGTCAAATGCAAACGATCCCCAGCTGAGGCTTCCCCCAGGTGTGTCCCCTTTCCCTTTCCTTCCCTCCTCCTTTGGTCTTTCTTGCACGGTGGGGCTGGTAGGGCCTTTCCAAGTGATGCACCTTGGCCGTCTCTGCCTCTGTTCGCGAGTTGCCGCCCCAGCTGGCGTCGGAGATGTCTGTCCCTTGGAGCTGGGCGTGGCTGCGCTTCCCTGGCCTGGTTTGCGAGGTGCCGCCCTGGTCAGCATCAGAACTGCCTGCCCATTGGGGCTGGATGCGGCAGTGCTTCCCTGGCCTGGCTCGCGAGGCGCTGCCCTTGCTGGTGTCTGAGCTGTCTGCCCATTGGGATGGGGGGGTGGCTGCCCTTCCCCAGCTGGCTTCCCCCCCTGGCCCCCCTCCTTCTGCACTTCTGGCTGGCTTTGCTTCCCTTTCAGGAGCCTCTGGGTGCCCTGGACCTCTGGCTGCGGTCCCGTGACTGCTCCACCCCATACAACTGCCTGTTGCTGCTGCAGGGCGGCCTCCTCCTGGGGGTCTCCCATCCTCTTCTCCAGGTAAGTCTGGGGGCTGGACTGCGGACCCCAGACAAAATACATAAACATATTACTTTAAAACCAGATTAAAACATCCATAAATATTAGCGAATGGGGAGTGTCCATGTTTTATCAATAAATATCAACGGCTTACTCCCCAATGAAATAATCCAAAACATTTCATCTGCTAAGGAAACAAAAAGCGGACATTATATGTATACAAGAAACTCACATAGAAAGAGTACATTAATATATCTTTAAAAATAAAAAATTGGGCAAAATATATCTATCAGCAGCAGAAGAGAAGAAAAATGGAGTTGTCGTTTATGTAAGGAACCAACAAATAAGTGTCACTGAAGAAATGAAAGATCCTGAAGGGAGATATATCGTGCTGAAAATTAGATTCCCACCTCTTAACAGTTATGGTTCCTCATGTGGTTGAAGCTCTTTTTCTTCAGTACAACACTCAGCATTTTTCTTCTCACCATCTCAATTGTTATGAAGTTTTGCTCCTGACAGCTGAAAATTTGACTGTTCAGTGTTGTGCCAGACTCAACCCAGCCACTTTGCTACCCCTCCCAGATAGGGTTGCCAAGCCCCCTCAACCTCCTGGAGGGGGATTGGGGCCTGGCACTTGCCTGCAGAGGGGGGGTGCATGCAACTCCCACAAGTGCAATGACATTACTTCTGGGAAGTGATGTCATCACACGGCCCCTGGGAATGCTCGCACGCTCTGCAGGGGCTTGGATTGGGGCTGCTACGCACTGGGAAAGCGCTCCTGCCCTCCACAGCAGCCCAAAATTTGCCTATTTCAGCCCAGGTTGGGCTCGTTTTTGGCCCGTTTCTGTAGTGGCTCAAAACGGGCCCAATCCAGGCAAAAACGGGCCCAAAATGAGCCCGATATGGGCTAAAATGGGGGCATTTTGGAACACTGTGGAGGGCAGGAACGCTCCTGCGCTCCACAGCGGCCCCAATCTGGGCCTGATCTGGGCCAAAATGGGCCCAATCCAGGTGGCTGCAGTGCACCGGAGCGTGCAGTGCTGCAGGGGAGTGCTCAGAAAAGGTGCACTTCCCCCACTGGCCAGGTATGTGGGGGTGGGGGGTGGAGGCAGGGGATCCGCTGCCCCTGGCAGGGGTCTGGCATCCCTACTCCCATACAATGGCATCACCCCCACCCCACACGCCATGACTGTTGCTAGGTAAACCCACTTGTGGAAAAGCCTTGCCTAGACCTCTGTAACATCCCTCTACACAATCCTGACCTTTTGCTTTTAGCTGATAGATCTTCCTAGATGTCTGAAGGTAGGCAACGCTCTGATTATGCTGTGTGCTCTGATTCTTGAGGCGTCTACCCTTCCTTTCTCATACAGTGCCCAGGCAACTGAACTGGATGCCTCTGACCATTCTGTCACTATTTATATTAACTTTCGATATGCCTTTGGTATTTGCCAAGCCACTGGTGCTCTTCCGAAGCAAAGGGGAAAAGGGGTTTGAAAAATCAACCCAAAATGGAGAATAAACTAGGAGGATCAAACTAACATATGGAAGTGTTAAAACATTTTTAATAATTTACTATAAGTTGTGCACACAAACATGATTAAAAATCTAAAGGGACAAAAGTTTAAATATCAGAACTCCTAATAAATATACACGTTAAAAATTCCATACAAATTGATGGAGAATCCAATGCCGATATACATAGATCAAAATAAAGACTATATCATGAATACTATAGTATCTAAAAATAAACTGACCAGACACATTTCAGCCCGTACCGGCCTTCCTCAGTGGTCATTAAAATCCTATGTAAAACCACATACATCCAGGAATTAATAATTCCAATAGTAAGTAAAATTGAATTAGAAATGAATTTAAAACCAGGTGTTGGTGTTAAAATGGCTTGTATAATGTGTAGTTGTGAGGATTTACACATAATACCATGGATAAACTCTCCATGGATTGGAGCAAGGAACAAACTCAGCGTTGTGGGCGGGGTGGAGGTGCGGGCACTGCCGGCCGCAGCCAAACAGCAAACCACTGGGATAGGGGCCAGGAAAGGCACAGCCAGTGGGCAGCTTGTGATCTGGGGCAACCTCCAGAGCGACAGGCAGAGGATTAGGCAGAGCCAGCCACCAACATGCCGACACAGCGGCCCTGGCCCCGCCTCCACCCCCAGGCAATAAACACAGACACTCGTTGCACAGAAACCGGCCTTTATTATATTGTCACACCAATTAGGGAAAGTTCGGATGGGGAGGTGTATACAGGGGGTAGGGCGGTGTGGGGTAATGGGGAGGCATGGTAGGAGGCCAGTCCTGAAGGACAGGCGGCCAGGGCTCTGTTGACGGCCCGGCCTCCATTTCACCTGCCTCCTTGCTTGCCAGCAGGGTGCTGGGTGTGGAGATGACCACTGGGGCAGCCCCAGGCAGCTGGGGTTGGGCCCACCATGAGGGGCGACTGATTCATGGGGCTGTATCACTTCAGCTTCAGCTGCAAGTAGAGCGCCCCTCCCCGAGGTAGCAGGACCTCCCACCCGGCACGTGACAACCGCCTACCATCCTGCTCATATTTTTACTAATGGGGCCAGGGTTCATGACAGCAAACCCCATTCCCACTTATCTCCCACCCCCTGGCCCCGGCCACCCACCCCCTCCACTGGCCCTCAGCAAATGGGATGGAATGAGGCCACGAGGCAACTTAACAATAACAGACAGACGGAAACAGCTTGTGGCTCAACCATTTTTGCACAGCACATATTCCCAGCAGCATGCAGCCTCGTGCCAGACTTGCACCTCTGGAGGGGGCCATGTTAGACATGCGAGTATCCCCTCCCTGCTCAGGTGGCTCAGCGCCATGCCCTCTCAGGGGCTGGGCAGCAGGGTGCTCTGCTATCTGGACTAGCTCTGCAGGGAACGCCAACCGGAGACGTTGTCTCAGCTGAGCTGCCACAGCCAGAGCCTTGCCCCTCACTTTTCCTGACAGATGGCGACATGCCTACAATGGATAATGTTAGACATGCCTGCAATGCCCCTCGCTTTTCCTGACAGATGGCGACATGCCTGCAATGGACACAAACACACGCATATCCAACTGATAAGGCTCTTGCCATGCCAGTTGCAGCTGAGTAGGGCTCCAGAATGGACTCCATGCGTGGCACCAGCAGTAGTGCCTTCGATGAGGAACCCACCGGTGCAGCGCATGATCAGTTGTCAGGTGACCCTCCTCAGTAACGGTGCTGTGTCTTGGCAGGGGCAACCTGACAGGGAGTAAAGCCAGGGTGACGAAGCCGTCCTGTGCGGAGTCGCTGGGGTCGTAGCCTGCTGAGATCAACTGATTCAAACCACGGCTACTCTGCATAAGATTGCACAGACAGAGATATGTCGGGACTCAGGGGGCGTGTCCATCTGGTTGGCCCCTTCTCCAGGCCAGCCACCTGCCTGACTCAGACACGCCCTACCACCTGGGATCCATCCCACCACCCAGACGGGGTTGGGGGACGGAACCCCGAATAACCCATCAGCCACTGTCAACCCCAGCACCACCAACGTAGACTGTTGCCGCCCCTGCTGAGCCCCGCACCATCAAGCCCTGCCAGTGAGGGGACGGTGGAGCTTTGGTAGGCTCTGAGGTGGCAGCCAGGTGGAGGGGATCCCCAGGCCGCCCCTGCCTTCGCCCCGACTCATCTGGATATACTTTCTTGATTGGTCCCGTGCTCGGACTCAACGCTTAGGTGGCCTAGGGAAGAAGTGGTTGTGGGATGGGGTGTTCCACCCGATATTACTGACAGATTATCCCTGTGTGACTGCACCACTCAGCCGAAATCCCACAAAGTTCTCCCCCGTGAAGACCCCCACCATCATCGCTGGCTCTCCTGCCTTGAGAACAAAGTGCTCACACCCAGGGGTGAACCGGCAGAGCCTCCGGCCTCTTCCCCACTTACCTGGCCCTGTCACCCACCCCCATAAAAAGAAAGCAAAATGAACTCAAAGCAGCACACACACACAGCTCCCACCCCACATGAAAAGAAAACAGAATGAACTCAAAGCAGCACAAACACACACACAGCACCAAATGAAAATAAAACAATGAATTCAAAGCAGCACACACATACACAGAAACCCCTGAATGAAATGAAAGCAGAATGAACTCAACACACACACACAGTCCCACCCCGAAAAGAAAGCAGAATGAACTCAAAGCAGCACACATACAAACAAAGCCCCAACCACCCACTCCCCCAATGAAAATAAAATGGAATGAACTCAAAACAGCACACACATACACAGAAACCCCTGAATGAAATGAAAGCAGAATGAACTCAAAACAGCTTAACCTCCTCTGGAGACCTGGCCCCAGCAGCTCTGCTTGCACTCTCTCTCTTTCTCTCTCTCACGAATTAAAAAAAGCAGAATTAACTCAAAGCAGCTAAACCTACTCTGCAGAGCCCATGCTGGGCCCCAGCTCTCTCTCACTCTCTCACTCACAGAGGAATGGGGGGAAAGCAGAATGAACTCAAAGCAGCTAAACCTCTGCAGAGCCTGTGCTGGGCCCCAGCTCTTTCTCTCCCTCCCTCCCTCCCTCCCTCACTCACAGAGGAATGGAAAAAAGCAGAATGAACTCAAAGCAGCTAAACCTCCTCTGGAGATCCCATGCCAGGCCAGGCCCAAGCAACATCTGCGCTCTCTCTCTCTCTCTCTCTCACTCAAGAAAGCAGAATGAATTCAAAGCAGCTAAACCTCCTCTGCAGAGCCCTCTCCAGGCCCAAGCAGTGTCTGCTCTCTCTCTCTCTCTCTCTCTCTCTCTCTCTCTCTCCCCCTCTCACTCACTCAAGAAAGCAGAATGAACTCAAAGCAGCTTAGCCTCCTGTGCAGAGCCCATAGGGCCAAAGGAGGAAGGAATCACATGGGCAGATTCTAGAGCTTCCGGAACGGTGTTCCGGAGCGTTCTCCCTCAAAAAAAGCCCTGGCTACAGCTTCATTCTCCGTGCTAAAGAACTCTACAAGACTCGGCCATGGTCCTACAAAATCATATGAGGCACATGTGTGTTGATAGAAACTCAGTGTTGTATATATATCCCTGATAATTCTGATGCCATTGAATCTCATACTAATCACATTACCCAAGTTGCCTCCCTCCGTCATGATACTTCAGTGGGTGGGTGGGATTCCCTCTGGTCCTGGCTCACTTCTGCTACCTGGCTGAAAAATTTCCTGATGCGTATAATTATAATTGTCTGTTTGATTGCTCTTTGCTCTTGCCTGCAGTGTGGTGTTTCCTTATTGTCTTTGTGTTGTGTACCTCCCAAACCTGTCCAACAAATGTCTCTACAACCTTGCCGAGATGTCATCTTCTTGAGGCAAAAACATATTTGCTCCAACAGTATTCCAGTCTTGCAAAGACAGTCCCTTAAGGTGTTGCAATGAGGCGAAGGCTTCATTGTAACAAAAGCAGGAATTGTCCTGAGAAATTTAACTAAGGCCCTGATATAAGTCAAGTGAGAGCCAGTTTGGTGTAGTGGTTAAGAGCACGGGACTCTAATCTGGAGAGCCAGGTTTGATTCCCCGCTCCTCCACTTGAAGCCAGCTGGGTGACCTTGGGCTAGTCACGGCTCTCTGGAGCTCTCTCAGCCCCACCCACCTCACAGGGCGTTTTGTTGTGGGGATAATAATGACATACTTTGTAAACTGCTATGAGTGGGCATTAAGTTATCCTGAATATAACTGAATATAAATCGAATGTTATTATTATTATATTATAAATGTGAAGCCAAATATAAGTCAAATGAGCAGGGTAAATTAGCAACATTAAGGTAGCTGTCAATCTTCCCATACACTAGGGTTCCTGGGACTCCTTACCCTTCAGGTCGGAGGGGGGAACCTGCGTGCATGTATGCTCCTGGGCTTGCGTCCAGAAATGATGTCATTGCACAGGCCCGGGAGCACACACATCCTTCTCACTGGGCCGTTCTGGTAGCAGTATTGATAGCTTCTCCCCAATACTTTTCAGGTAGTTCTGCCTCACAGAGCATACATCTGCACATTTCAATGAGAAAGTGATACCTCCTTTCTGCTACTACTTTGTTTTCTGGGGTGTATGAGATTTTGAGATGGTGCTCTATTCCTTCTTCTGCTAGGTAGCTTGTCATCTCCTTTCCCATGTATTCACTTCCATTATCCATCTGGATTGCTAGCAGCTTTCTTTGGAATCTATTGCTCACCATTGCCAAATAAGGCTTGAATTCTTCCAGTACTTGGCTTTTCTCTCTGATCAGGTAAACCACAGTGTATCTTGAATAATCATCAATACATTTTTATTTATTTATTTATTTACCTTCAATTTCTATTCCGCCCTCCCCAAACTGGCAGGCTCAGGTCAGATTACATTCTATAAAACAGCACATTAATAACAATGATTTAAAATTTTAAACAAATATTTATTTCCACTAGTTATTAGTGTTTTCATAGATACACAGATATCATTATGAATCACCTCTAGAGAGCGCTTGATTTGGCTTGTGCGGTGCTTGTTAAAACTTGGTCTAGTCTCCTTTGCCTTTATGTAGCGCACACACATCTCTGCATCAGGACACTTGGTCCTTTTGTTAGGTTCTGTTTTTCAAGTTGGTTTATTGCCTCATTATCCCTGTGTGCAAATCTTCTATGCCAAAGCTTGGTGCAGCCCTTGTGATTACATTGCTTAGCAAGATTCACTTTCTTCTTGTGACACTCAAGTCTGTACAAGTCCTCACTTAAGTTGCTTGAGCAATCAAATCAGTGTCATCTCTGAGAAAACATTTCTTTCCATCAAACTCTGTTTTCACTCCTTTTCTCCCCATGGCTCTTACAGAGAGTAAGTTATTTTCCAGCTTCAGAACATACAAGCAGTTTGTTATAAGTACATCTCTGATTGTGCCGTTCAGTTTACAATGAAGCATTCCATTCCCGACTCCCTCAGCAGGGATCACGACTCCATTTGTTAAATACAAAGTCTCTCTTTTGTTCTCATTCAACACTTCAAATAAATCTCTATCCTTACTCATGTGAATCGTACAGCCGGAATCTACAACCAAGTCTGAGCTGTTTGCAGGCCCGTGGGCTACGAGTAGGTTTTTCTTTGCTGGCCTCTTATTAGTGTTCTTTCAGTAGAATGGAGGTCCTGTGTTTCTCTCCGGCTTAAAGCCTTTCCTTTGTGATTCACTCACGGGACAATTTTGCTTACTATGTCCTTGTTCCCCATGCGAATGACAGAAAATTATTTTTAAGGCTGATTCATTTTGTTCAATTTTCTGATGCTCTCTATGTGATTTTTCCTTTTCCAGCATTCCTATAACTTCTTTTAGGGACAGGTCATCTTTAGATTCTATTGCATGGATCACAGTTTCATAGCTCTCTGGCAAACTGATCAAAATTAAGACCATTAAATCTTGGTCAAGAAATTCCTTGCCTCCTGTTCTTATCTGATGAGCTAAATTCAGCATTTCATTCAGATGAAACCTTACATCATCTGTTTCATCCTTAAACTGAACAAGCATTTTTGAAGATACATTTAGTATTTTAAAGAAGATTTTACATGCAGCCTCTGCAGTTCCCTTGACATTTCCTTAGCTATTTGCATACCTGTGACTCTTAAGAGGTGACGATCAGTCAGACCTGAGACAGTAGTAGTGTGTGCCTTATGGTTTGAAGAATTCCAAGCTGCTTACTCCTTTTCTTTGTTTGCAAGTCTGCCAGTTTGGATGACATCCCACAGATCATGTTTGATTAAATGAGTTTTCATTCTTTACTCCAAATCTGATCATTACTTTTGGGAGTGATGTCACACTGCCAGCACAAGGTAGGTGCTAGGTCCTTCCCCCCCCCCACTAGGAGGATATAGGGACCTGGCAGTCCTAGTGACAATGTCACTTCAGGAAGTGACTTCATCTCACCCCACCATGCCCGGTGTGTGCTTTCTCAGGCTGCCTGCCGGTGGTGGGCAATCTCCAGGGGGCTTGCCACCTCCTGCAAATTGCCAGTGATTGGCGGACAATGGAGCAAACCCCCAGGAGATTGCCCATCACCAGAGGGCAACTGGGAAGTCTAAGTGTGAGTCACTTCAGGGGAAAACCTGAAAGTGATGTCTGTCCACTCTAGGAATCACCAAAATATTATTTTACCATAGAGTTTCCAGTGATTCCTAGAGAGCTGTGACATTACTTTCAGGTTTTCCCAAGAAGTGACATCACACCATCATCTAAGAGCATTCCTCTGGACTCCTCCCATTTGTCAGCCACACACACACACACACACACACACACCAAAGTCGAAAAATTTCTCAAACTGGAGTTGGAAACCCTAGATAATAAACCCCACAAGAAAGCTAAAAATGTTTCAAAGAGTTTACTATCTTACCGTAAATTACTCTCTCTCTCTTGCTGGATATAGAAAAAGAAAACCTTGGGGAAGAATCTCTTGAGAAACTGGTCTGGGATGCATCTTTCCCACTTAGCAAGTCGCTAGGGAAAGTACATTCCACAGGCAAGTTGCTACCATTGGAAAAGCCCTGTCTTTGGTTACCACCTGCCTCACCTTTGAGGTAGGGGCACAGAAAGCAGGGCACATGAGGAGGATCTTAACTGATAGGTGGACAGTACAGGAGGGCGTGATTCTTTAAGTACCCTATCCCCAAGCTGTTTGCAGCCTTATAAAGAGACAAGGTAGTTGCTGTGCAATCCTATGCAGATTTACTCCAGTCTAAGCCCACTGACTAAGCTGATTGTTTGCCAGTATCTCCCTTTAGTAGCCATTCTACCTTTAGATCCAAATCTCAAAGGATTGGGATATAGCCGTGGTCTTGGCATTGTAGTTCCTGACGTTTCGCCAGCAGCTGTGACTGGCATCTTCAGAAATGTAGCACCGAAAGACAGAGATCTCTCAGTGTCAAACTCACTGTCTTTCGGTGCTACACCTCTGAAGATGCCAGCCACAGCTGCTGGCGAAACGTCAGGAACTACAATGCCAAGACCACGGCGATACAGCCCGGAAAATCCACAACAACCATCGTTCTCCGGCCATGAAAGCCTTCGACAATATATCGATTGGGATATACACTGAACTAACAGATTTTGTGTGATTTTTGTTTACCTGTAATAAACTGCTTCTCAAAGGAGAATTGTCTTTCAAACTGTAGGGGAAACATTTCCTGCTACTATTATCTCCAAAATTACAATTTTTCTTTTATTTTTCTATTAGCTAATATGGTATTTTCACTGAAAGAGTGGTCACATATACAAGATCCTAGGAACAAGACATTAAGCAACAGTTGAGCAGAGACTTGTGAAAACAAACTGGGGCTCACCTCTTTTATCTAGATGCTTCACTGTAAAAGAAAGTTTCAAAATACTATGCGGATAACATTTCTCAAGCTTAACTGGCCTTTGCTGGAGAGGACTTGATCAAGACAGCATATTTTACTATATTCTTTCATGGATTTGCCCCAGGGCACAGAGATACTGGATCAAGGTTCTCTATTAAATTGAAAAAAATCACTGAATGTTCTATGAATGGATCTAAAATTGGTTCTCTTGAACTGTATAGATTTGTAATCAGATCCCTTCAGTCAGGATCAAGCTGATGTCTATCTAGTCAGCTACCAAGTTACAGAGGGTAGCACAGTGAAAAAGGAAGACACATCCATTAATTCAACAGTGGCTTAAATAGATCCCAGGCAATCTAATTATAGAAAAGTTTAAAAACTGACATTAAAAATATCGCCCAAAATACATTTTAGAAAAACTGCTTCAATTTTTGTGTTTATTGAACACAAAGAAAGCTTAGAATCCAACAAAAACTACTAGGATTTTAATTTACCTTCATTCATAGACAGCAAGTGTGGTGTCGTGGCTAGCGTGTTGGACTAGGATCTGGGAGAACTAGATTCAAATCCTCAATCTGCCATGGAAGCTGGCTTGCTGACCTTGGACCAGTCACATACTCTCAGCCTAATCTAACTCATAGGGTTGGAGGAAAATTATGTAAGCCAACATGGGTGACCACTGGGGAGAAAGGTTGGGTATAAATGAAGTAAATAAAAATAATTTATGTCTACCCCTGACTGAAACTTGAGTCATCTCTATCATATAACTAATAGTAATGGTTGTCCTCTTTTGCTACAATGAGGATGAACAAAATCCAAACAGGGCTATACAACAGAGTATAGGATTCTGCATTTACAGAAAAACACAAAACATTTATCAAATAAATGGTGGGGGGGGGGGGAGGCAAACAATGACAGGGTCATCCACACATGCACAAACATTGCATAATTTCACAACTGTGGACCTACAGTTCTATCAGCATGGGAAGCTGACGAGTTGTGCCATATAGTTTCAGCATGCATTAAATACCTTTACAGACAAAACCCCCTCATCTCTGATGCAAGATCAGTAAAAAATCAGTTTTTTTCTCGAGCTCGGATCAGAACTGCAAGTTCACAGTTCCTGGTTTTATATAACCACACTATCAGTTTTGAATTATCTTGTGCCTAGAACCTGTGTGTCCTGATTTTTCTAAGACCCCTTGCCAGACAGAACATGAAATTTAGTGTCATATGTGACATAATATTTTACAGAACAACAAAGAAATGTTACAAAGAAAGAGAACTGCATTATAATAAATTGGCTAGCTACTTCAGTGGGGAGAGCTAAAGGAAGCCAGCAAGGGTGGGGAACAATTAAGAGATGAAAAAGATGGTGAGGAAAATTGGGAGTTAGAGACAGCAGGTATGAGGCACATGTGTGAAAGAGCAGGCAGGAGAATGAGGTGAGTGAGAGTGAAGGAAAACATAGCTAGAATGGAGGGAGGGAAAGCTGAAACTGCAAGAAGAGGGGACAGTGGGAAGGCTGAAATGGAGGAGACAGGGGACAGAAGAAGAGGGGACGGGGGGGGGGGGGGAGGAGGCTGAAATAGAGGAAGGAAATTCCACTCCCTACTTGTATATTATTGACCAGATGGCTCACTCCCACCCATCAGCTTAAATGCATGTTATCTTTGTACTTTATTGCCGATATCTCTAGTGCTGCTGTTGAAGGTTTACTTTCCCAGTGTCATGTCTTTTCTCATATCTTTCCCTATGATTTACACATGTACTAGTCTACCAAAAATAATAACTTTCGATTTATATACCGCCCTTCAGTACAACTTAATGCCCACTCAGAGCGGTTTACAAAGTATGTTATTATTATCCCCCTGTGAGGTGGGTGGGGCTGAGAGAGCTCCTAGAAGCTGTGACTGACCCAAGGTCACCCAGCTGGCTTCAATCAGAGGAGTGGGGAATCAAACCCGTTCTCCGGATTAGAGTCCCATGCTCTTAACCACTATGTTCTAATAAACAGATTTACACTCCAGGCCACCTAAGGAAGTGAGCTTTCACTATGCAAGTTTGTGCTGGAATACTTTTTAGTCTTTAATGTGCCACTGGGCTCCTGTTTCAGTTAACTAAAGAAGTTATTCATCAACTGTGATTGGACAAAGTATTTTTGTTAAAAAACATTTATGGAGACTAAAGCAATTGCAATAATTTTGACACATAATTAAGATGAATTTTAAAATTCTGTGACAGCCAGCTATTCTGAACTGAAACCTTAAGTGGCTAAAACAATTGTCCTTCACTGTCATCTGCTTTCCAACTCTTTCTATATACAGGGCATCGGAACTTTTTGACCTATACATTTATGTCCAATTCTACTTTGGATAACTGAAATGAAATCCAGAAAAAAATTGATTACTTTGAAGATATCTGGATCTTCATGATTCTCTAGGTGCATGATGCTGAAATATAGCATGAAATATTTACACTTTTTTTTAAAAAAAAGTATTACAAATCTTCTTTCATTAACTCAACATTTAAAATATTCCCCATTAGAAAAACGTCTAAATTTCTGTGCAACGACTCCCAAGTCTTCCAGCCTATAATTGGGCTACTACCTGGAAACAAAGATCCAAAGAGCATGCATCTTGGTTTGTTTTTATTGACCACAAAGAGACAATACTGCTAATTTTCACGCGATTTTAAATCATTTATTCTCAGACAGGAAGTGCTAGTAACAGCCCGGAAGTTCCTCTTGCGTGATCTCGGAAGTTGTAATTCAAGCGCAGGGGCAGAGAGACAGTACAGAGCCCTTGTAGTTAAAGCGAAAATCGCTAACCCTATTTGCCTCGCCGGAAGTAGAGAGACAGGAAGGCGCTAGAGTATCCGGTCGCCTTGAAAGAAGCTTCTAGAGGCCGGAAGTACGTTGTAATGCTTTGCTTGAGCCGTCTTCGAGGAAGAAGGAGGTGGTCGACTCGACTGAGGCACTTGGGGTTTGGTATCGGAGTCGGCTCCTAGTTGTGATGCTTGGAAGCACGCTAAAAGGAGCTCAGAGAGCGGAAGGGACGGGGGGGCCTGGGATTGCCGCCGTCCCGCCCCCGTAAGTAGCGGGGTTCAATTTTTCATATTCGAGCCTGGGGGGCGGCCTCCGGCGCTTGGCCGAATCGGGTTCGAGGCGTTTCACAAAGCTCAGTGGTTTCCGCCGGGCTCTGGCGGCGGATCTTCCACAGCGCCTCCTTGTGGCGGCTACTCGCTTGTCGGCAGCGCAGGCAGGTCGTTCTCGGTCCCCCTCTAGCGGCTCCTTTTCGCAGCCGCATTGGCTTTTTTTGCCCAGCGAGAGGGAAGTTCGTGGCTCTTCTCAGCCTGGCGATGAGGGTTCTTCTCGGGGAGGAAGTGGACCGCGACGCGGCTCCTGCTCGGCGTTGAGCGCGTGACGGCTAGGCGAGAAGAGACGTTTCAGAGGCAGCCCAAAGGATTTTGATATCTCCTGAAATCTATAGGATGGCTGAGACCCGCGCATTTAGAAACATTCAGGGTTTGCTTTCCTTTAATGGCATCCCAGGATCTGTTGCTTGAGACAGGCCACCTCGTTCAGTTTATAATAGGGATGGCCTTGGATTATTTTCTTGCTTTGATACCTTGGAGGTTTTATTTATTTATTTTGTTACTTCATTTATACCTTGCCTTTCTCCCCAGTAGGGATCCAAAATGGTTTATACGGTTTTCTTCTCAATTTTATCTTCACAAGACCCCTGGAAGGAAGGTTAGGTTCACAGTGTTTAATTGGCCCAATTTCTTCCCACAAGGTTCCATGGCAGAATGGAGATTCAAACCTAGGCCTCCTAGCCTGCCTCTCTTGCTGAGACTCAAGGAGGGTTGCAAAATTTAAAATCTGTGCAATAAGAACAGTAAAGACACCTAGTGGACAATGCAAAAAATTACAAAATTAGAAAACAATGCAAAAATGTACAGACATGAAATATACATAATGCAGAAAATGGAGTACAAAAGTTGAAGACAATGTAGTAGGAGCAAGATAATAAGTACAATAAAAATATAGTAGACTAAAATGTTCCTTTTATAAAAGCACCTTCCTGAACCAATCCTCTGCATAAAAATGCCCTTCCAACAGTTTTGTTTTACGTAATCTGCAGAGTGATTGAAATGTGGGTACATTCCTGACCACCTCAGATAGGCCATTCCACAAGGTGGGGGACCTACAACAGGAAATGCTCAGTATGTGTAATTGCTGATGTGGGTCCTAAGTCATGAAGGGCTTTGTAGGTCAATGTCTTGAACTATTCCCAGAAACTATTTGGTAAACAATGGAGTGACTGATGAACAGGTGTAATATGCAGACTCTGCCTAGTTCTGAATGGTAATAGAGCTGTGGTGTTGTGCACCAGGAGGATTTTCTGAGTTGACCTCAAAGAGTGCCCTTTTCAATGTAGGATGCATTACAGGAGACTAACCTTGAGGTTACTGTAGTATGGATCCATAAAAACAAGCCAAGGCATAAAAACAGCATAAGACAATGTTCAGCAGTCTCATCATCAGGTTAAATGCATACTATAAAAACTGCTGGGGAAAAAAGCCTCAGTTTTAAAAAAGTGGTATGATGCCTAAAGTTGATACCAGCCAAACCTCAAGGGGAGGGAAGGTGTGTTGTAAAGGGGACATGAAGCTGACAGAGCCTTTGGGGAGGCGAAGATGAAAACAACAAAGCCTCTGAGGAACGATCTCTGCCATCTCTATCTTTTTAAATTATGTTTTCTGGCTAACATTGCTTCTCCCTACACTTGAGCATCCCAGTGTAAGATGTCTTGTCTAGAGAGACTCAGAGAGAGTAGGATTTGGAACGAGAACTGGTGGGTTGTACAGTACAGGAGGGGGTCTTACCATGACTAGAAATGCATGTGGTTCTGAGCATCATTTTTTTGTAGGAAAAGGATATCTGCTTTATTTCTGTTTCAATCGGCAAAGATGTTGTTGTTTTTAAAATCCTGACTGGCTCTTCGCGGAAGATAGCAATTTAACTGGTGCTACCTTTCCCTTAATTTCATCTTCATGATAGAAAAAAGAGCACCTTTTAATCTGCATGCAGTGGAGCTGTTTAACCTTCCATTTGGCCAATGGAAAAAAGTAGTCTTGATATATTATACTGTAAATGAAGCAGTGTGCCATATTAGTATGACATTGTGGATGTGATTTGAATTGCAAGTTCATTTAGTGTTCTTTCATTTACAGTTTATGTACCGCTGGGGGACATTCTTTAGTTTGTTACATTGCTTTATAAATAGGTAATATTTAGTACCATCTTTGGTTTGTTTACTCAGAACAAACCCCACTGTTTTCAGTGGTGCTTACTCCCAAACAAATTTCTATAGGATTGAAGCCTTAAAAACAGTTACAGCTTTGTTGGTTGACTGGCTGCATGCTGTTTTCTCCACATATATATAAAAGACAGATATATTTCTGTCTTCTATTTAAAGGTGCAAATCAGGGTTTTCAATATTTTTTTTAATTCCTTCTATAGGTGACTGATTAGTGGTAACTGTCCTGGAGAATAATACTCCTGGGATTTTTACACAATCAGGAGTTATGAAGAGAGTAGAATATCAGTGGCAAAACACAGCCTTTTAGAAATGTTGATGTTTTCCCCCACAGACTGTAAGATTGAGTTGCTGTGGAAAAGCAAATAGTTGTGCTTAAAGATGTGGACTAAAAATAGTTGGAGAAAAGAACCCATACTACCCGCCCTCCAGGACAACAAAAAATTCTGCTGGAAAAATTAGGACATTTTGGGGAGCCCTGGAAAACTCTTACACTGTAGATGTAGACAGTATTTTTGAGATTTTTTTTGTTTAGTTGTGGACAGTTATTTACATTTAATGTGGCATAATGTGTTAAATATTACATTTTAAAGAGTTCAGTGTTTATATTAATATCCAAACAAATTGATAGTCCTGCCTGTTGTGACTCTATGAGAGTGTTTCTGTCGTAATAATAAATATACTTTCTTTTGTTTACTACCGAATTTTATTTCTACCTTCAACTTCCCCCTAAAGCACAGTGTTCAACAGTTTGCAACATTCTCTTTTTAAAAAAGATTTTTTAAATAATAAGAGGATACAAAAAAGAAAAAGAAAAGTTTAGGTTTACAAGAAAATTAAAGATACACATTACAAGTATTATTAATATACTGCAACTATGGTACATTTTTCAGTTATTGAAAAACAAATTCAGAAATATTTCCTTTCTCCTAATCATCTCATTCTTAAATCAGCCAATTTTATTGACTTATATAATCCGGTTAGATTAAAATTAAAAAAATATTTATCATCAACTACTACAAATTACAAAACATTTAACATTATATAAAATATTACTACAACAATGATATTACTATACTTTATTATTACTGGTTAAACCTCCCCCCCCCCAACATTTAAAATGTTTCCAGACGGTGTAATAGTGTTGTTTTACATCTATAACAGATTAAATATAAATAATATCATATTTAGTTTATTAATATTATGCTAAATTGATCAATTAAATGACATGTATACCTATTTAATTAACTCTATATCATGAATTTAAGGCAATTTCTATTTCCATAATTTCCATAACTCCAGCAATTTGCAACTCTTTCTCAAGTATTATATGTATTTGCAATTTTCCTTGTACAAACAAAGACCATTCTACATATAAATTTCATAAATATGCCAAATATCCCAGTTGTATATGCTGAGTTAGGAAAAAAAAACATTTTATGTTGTTTATCAATAAAAGATGTTTAGGTTTGATAGGACAGTATTGCATAAATTTCAATTTCCCCCAAATTTCCATTTTTTTCCACGCACACCCCCACTTGAACAAAACAATTACCCCATTCGAACAAAACAATTTCCCCCCTCTGGCTTCCAAATTTCTAGAAATGTTACATCTTTAGTTGTGCTGTACATTGAGAGTGTACATATTTGTATATTAGACTTCCTATCAAAGCAGTAAAATTGGAAAGCATGTATTCTGCGACTGAACTTTTTGACAGATGGAATCTTGGAAAATAACCAAGGAGGTTGGTGTACAAGTAAGCGAGTTTGGTGTTGTGATTAGAGTGTCTGACTAGGATCTGGGGTAGCCCAATCTTCCATGGAAACTCTAGGGAATCTTGGCCAGGTACTCTTTTTCAGCATAGCCTACCTAACACTGATGTTGTGAGGATAAAATGGAGGCGAGAAGAATGATGCTTTGGATTCCCACTGAGGAGAAAAGTGGGGTATAAATATCTAAATAAGTAAACATGAGACAACTTTATTACTTCAATAGAGGGGATACATTACTTGCATGCTTCAGAGCATCCATAGATCAGGTATGCTTAATGTCATTTTAAGAGGAAGAAAGCCCTGTTGTCCTACTTTCTTCCCAGGAGGTTAGATATATGATTCATCCCCTCCCCAAGTTGAATGCAGACCATTTGTTTATTTTTCATTACAACATATATATCGTGCCTTTCTGCCCAATCAGGGCCATGAAGGGCAGCTGTCAATTAAAACAGTATAATAAAAATACATCATAAAACCATTTAAAAACTAGAGCTAAAATTACATATATAAAACATAAGGTAGGAATGGAGGGATCATTTATGGGATGCCAAATGAAACAAAAATTCTTCACCCGCTGGTGGAAGATTGTTTGATTGTTTATGTCATTTATAGTACACGTTTCTCACTAAGACTTAAGGCGGATTACACAGTGTGAGATTAGTACAGTCAATATCGGGAACATTTCCATAAACCATGCCATAGGGTAAAAAGATACAAGTTCACAAAGACATAGCATTAGTAGGAATCCAATACAACATAGTGGTGAGGTCTCAGGTTCCTAACTCATTAGTGGATTATCTGAGATCCTCTCTCTACAATAGACCCCTCCTATCTGAGTTAAAAAGCCTTTGTGAATAAATTGGGTTTGCATTGTTTGCCGTAAAGCCAGGAGAGTGAGGGCTCTCCTGACCTCCTCAGGCAGGTCTTTCCACAGGGTGGCAGCCACCAAAGAGAAAGCCTGTGTATGGGCTGCTGTTGATTTTGCCGATGTGCAGCGTGGCACCTGCAGGAGACCCTGTTCAGAAGTGCGAAGCTGCCATGGAGGATCATAGGGAGGGAGGCGGTCCCGTAGGTATGCCGGACCAAGGCTGTGAAGAGCTTTGTGATAACCAGTACTTTGAAATGAGCATGATAACTAATGGGTAGCTAATGGAATGACTGCAGGATGGGAGTGATGTTCATGCTCTTGCTTGCTCCTGATAACAGAAGGGGACAGACAAGTCTCCCTGGGAAGAGAGTGCCATAATTTTGGTACTATAACTGAGAAGGTTGTTGTTTGGGTTTCCACCTTTCTGGCCTCAGAAAGCGGAGGCAGCACCTGAAGCAGACCCTTAGAGAATGACTGTAGTGGTCAGGTAGGTTTGTACAGGAGTGGGTGGCCTTTAAGGCATGCTGGCCTGAAATATAGGACTTTGAAGATCAAACCAGCATCGTGAATTTGGCTTGGAAACAAACTGGGAGCCAGTGTAGATAGGCCAAGACTGTAGTGTTATCGTCCCTATGATCCACCCCTGTCAACACCATGGCTAAAGCATTCTGTACTAATTGAAGCTTCTGAGTTCTGGAAGTTTCACTTCAAGGTCCATTCTTATGCGGTATTGGTGATGTGACTGTTGCAGAGCACTTGGTCCACTGCAGAAATAGTTTGTGTGAACCAGCTCCTCTTATGGGCCCATGCATTGTTATTCATATTAGCAAAATTTCCTGTACCGGTGTGCCAATTGCATGAAGTACATGGAGAGAATTTTTCATATGGTTTACTGTCTCCGCTTCAACATGAAAGTCTAGACTAAGCTGTTCTGCAGCAGCTATTCACACCCCCACAAACTAGGTCAACGTTATTTTTCCCCGTTTGTTAGCCTCACTCTGAGCAGTTCAGTGTGTCTGAAACACACTCCACAGCTGTTCATTCAAAATAAATGACAGTATATTTGTGCCTGTTTCTTATGTGACCCTTTCCCCTCTTTAAGTGTTGCAGGTTACATATACCGAATAGTTCAGACGACTGAGATGGATGGAAAAAAACTTCTGAAGCTACTTCCAGTCTCAAAAACTTTGGGAAATGCTGGGCCCTCAATTCATTCTCCGGTTGTGTCTGATAATACAAAAGTAAATGCCTCAATTCCTGGTCATATTCCTTTGAAGACTGTGTTCTCAAATAGTACATCTTCACTTGTTAAGATCCCTTCACTTCTGACAGCCGCACCTGGAACATTAATTCTCCAAAAACAGTTGGATAAAATGGAACTTGTGAAAGTAACCTCTGTTGTAAATGAGAATCCACCTGCAACAAGAGCTTCTGCCATTCAAAATAATTATCTGTCAGCTGATAAATTATCCTTGCAAAAGGATGCTGCTTCAGTTTCATCAGTCAAGAGCAATATTTTAATGAATACAAACAATCTTCCAGTAACTGTTGACTCTTCAGTACTGCCTTCTGGGCATCATCTCCAAATACCAGCTAATGCAGAAGTGAAGTCTGTTCCAGCATCTTGTTTGCCTCCATCTATCCAACAGAAAATACTGGCAGTTGCAGCTGCAAATGCCTCTGTAACATCTGAAGCTGCAAAAACACCGAATGTTATTTATGTATCACCCGTGAAAACAGTGAAAACACCTATTTCCAAATGCTTGCAAAATATAAATCCAACATCTGCTGCAGAAATTTCAAAACCTTTAGCACTGACAACTGCACAGATAGCAGTCAATAATTCCAGTTCAGATGCAGTAACATGTAATAGCCAGAATCTCCAGGAAGCGCCTATGAAATGGGTTGTCCAAGAAAACCCACAGTCATTAAAATCCTGCCTTGTTCCTGTAAAGTCATCAAATGATATGGCATCAAGGATTTTAAAAACTTTCGTTGATATGAAACATTTAAAAAGCAACCCTGCTAGCGTCCTGCCTGCCTGTTCCGATAGCTTGAGTGAAAGCCAAGTCAAGTTAACTTCTGTTGAAGATAATGCCCTGGTGATGTACAATGGGAAAATCTATCTGCTGACAAGAAAAAGATCCAGTTCTGGGTCAGCCCAGGATGACAAACAAACATCAGCTGCTGCTGATACACCCTTCAGAAAACATACATCACATGTAACTAATTCAACTGCAGATAGCATAATAAGCAATCAAGTTGTCGATCTAGTGTTGTCAAAAAATAAAGGGGTTGCAATTAATGTGAAGGATTCAATGTTACGTGAGAATATAAAACCTCCTGATCTGAACAAGAACTTAAATGTTACACCTGCTTTTTCAACATCACCACATGGGCATCTGGAAAGAAGCTGCACCAGCCAACAGGGGGCCATGTCAGCATCAGAAAATATTCCAGTTGGAATAGATATTGATAATAAAACAGTGACAGAAGAAAATTTGAACAGCAACAACTCACAGAAAATTCTTTCTCCTAAGACTTTTGCTTTACAATCATCTACAAATCATGGTGTTTCCAAAAAGGAAGAACAGAAGGTAATTTTATCTTGCTAGAGGAAATTGTACCTTTGGTTGGATCAAAAAAAAACCACAGGCAGAGTTTCACTTGAAGACCAGATCTCTCTACTTTTCCCTTCATACTGCAACCCACTGTGCTCTCAAAGCTACTGCAGAAGATCAGGAGACCCATAGAAACAGCATGGAATGTGGTACAGGGGCTGCAGGAGAAAAGGAAATGGGCAGAAATAGCCCCTGCTCTTTCTTGCATGAATAGAAATGTCCTCCTCTTTGCTCAATGCAGGTTTGGTTCCAGTCCAGTGTGTCAGACTCAAGACTTCAAGTATGTTGTCAGTATTCTGCCAATATGATGATCGCTAGAGTAAAAAATCACTAATAATTTTGGTTACTAGCTGGCTACCAAAGAGTATTTTATTAAGCCAACAACAGAACAAGAGAGTCACAAGAGAGCTAGTGAAAATAGCTTAAATAAGGCTGCACAATAGCTTTATACAAGAACATGATAATATTGGCTGTTTTATTTGCAGTCCCTTTCCTAATCATCCCTGGCATGGAGTTTATCTCTTTCATCATTGCTGCCCACTGGGTCTGCATTTTCATCGAGCTTTCCACTACAACCCCAAGATCTCTTTCAGTCTCAGTCTCAGGCAGTTCAGACCCCATCAGCATATAACCAAAATAAGTGGCTTTTGATTGCAAGATTGCAGCTCTTCTGACCCGGTCTTGCTGAATACTGTCAGCTTCTTAACCCTTCCCCCACCAAAATGTAGAGAGAAGTAGAAGAAAAACAGGGAAGATCCATTTCAGCCATGTACAGTAAACCCTGAGGGAGATGAGGACTGAGTATCCTCTACATCAATCCGACTTTCTTAAAGGTTTTCCTTACTGTCCCTTTATCTCAGTCTTAACTAGAAGTCTGAAACATCCACACATTATAATGTGGCCTTCCCCCCCCCCCCCTTTCTAAACACTGTCAAGAGTGGGTAGACGTTTCCTTGGGAGAGGGAAGGAAGTGTTGGTTGCTTCCCTCAGGCTGTCTGCCCTGCCAGTGTTTACCACTATAGGGATGCAAGTTGGTGTGGGAATGCAAATTTCTTCTCTCCTCCCAGCTTGGCCAGGACTTTGTTAATGCAGTTGGTTGTATTTTGTAGTGTCCCCTACACTGTTATTGTGTAATAAGCTCAACTCAAAAATGATCTGTGGACTGGGCAGTCACAGAATATTGGGAGCATTCTTACCAGTTTAAAAGGAATGGAAACCAGGGGTGGGGTAAGATGAGAATTGCCTCTGTCATCCTCAAAGCGTGAGGTACACATCTCTACTTCCATTCAATGTAGAGGGGTAAAAAATACCCTCTTCTCCATGCTAGACAAGGCTTCATTTCTTGTTCACCTAACCCCAAATGTCAGTACTCCAGGGCAGTTGAAGTACAGTGCTAGACTGTTGATTTAGGATGTCAGGATTATATTGGATAGCTTGATGAAGATGTTGACTCAGTGTGTGGCAATGGTAAAAAAGGCCAACTTCAAGCTGGGGATTATTAGCAAAGGAATTGAAAGTAAGAGGGCTAATGATGTAGCCCCCCTGTATAGTTCTATAGTGCACTTATTTGTGGACCCGGTTGCCATATTTCCAAATGATATAGCAGAGCTGGGAAAAGTGTAAAAGAGAGCAATCAACATGATTAAGTGGTTGGAGCACTTTTCCTATGAAGAAAGGTTAAAGATCCTGGGACTTTGCCATTTAGAAAGAAGGTGTGGAAAAAGTGGGCATTTTTTCTACCTCTCCCATAGTACTTACACTCCAGGGACACCCAGTGAAGTTGATAGGCAGTAGAATCAGGATGGACTTCTTTACTCAAGTAATTAAATTATGGAACTTGTCACCAGTGGATGTAATGCTGGCCACAAGCATAGATAGCTTTGAGACAGAGTTAGACAGATTCATGGAGAATAGGTCAGTCTATTAGCCAAGGAGACTAAAAGAAACCTCCATATTTGGTAGCAGCAAACCTTTGAATATTGGTGCTAAGAGGCAACATCAAGGGAAGAAGGCCTCGGCCTCTATGTGGAACAGGGTGCTGGACAATGTGGATCACTGGTCTGATGTAGTGAGGTTATGACTAGGAAAGCAAAAAGAAATCCATCTAATCCCAGAGCTCAGCTTATGTTATTGGTGTGTGTGTAGGTTGTGTCTAACCCCACAGTTTAGCTTATGTTACTAGTGTGTGCGTTCGTGTGTGTGTGTGCAGGGTCATAGTTTCTTATTAATCCCATGATTCCTTGTGGGATCCCAAATTAAATACTTTTATTAGGAAACTGCAGTATATCCGAATATTGTTCTGCTTCCAGTAAGGGAGGGGGAACCAGAAACTTACTTAGGTAATAGTTTAAACTTTATGATATCCTGGCAAATGGTTGATAATACATTGAATGCTTATTATTTCAGATTGAAAAAATAAACTTCTCAGGAATGGCTGTCCAGATCAAAGACAGGAAAGTGCAACACAGAAAACAGTACACTGAGATCAGAAAGAAATTTGGTCTGTTCAAAGAGGAGAGAGTATACCTTAGCAGAATACCTTTACTAAATTCTGCTATAAAAACAGAAGAGACTGAGTGTTCCAGTAATGTACATATGGATGACTCTTGCAAATTTCTCCAGGAAGTAACTGTGAAAACTGATCCTGAAGAAGAGGAAATGGTATATAAAATATTTGCATATATCAGATTTATACTGTATTGGTAGCTTTCATCTATATTGTAATGCATAAAGGGCTGTAAAGCCTCAGGCAGTGGATTGGCTGAACCATTATGATGTCATGAAAAGTTCATAATAATTCTGATTATTGAGCAACTAAACCAGATTGTCTGAGGATAGCAAGAGAACACTTTGACTTTTGAAAGCTTCCAATAAGGCTTGAGTGCTGGGGGAACTGTGGGCAGATAGGGCAGCTGAGGACTAGAAAACCAAGCAGAAGAGGTCACTGAAAGTGAATTGAGGAGGAAAGAGGTCATGTTCAAGGTCACTGGAGGAAGGAAATGCAGGGTAAATAGTGGACTAAGAAGCAGGAACCTGATAGAGGAATGGGTGGAGTAATTAGGAGGCTGATAAAGAAATACAGGGGGAAGGAAGAGCTAACCAAATGGATTTGTAGGAGAAGGTTATAAAGCGTGTGAACACTGAGACTTTGCCAGACTAACAGGGAACATACCATTTTTGGAAATAGTTTGACTTTAAACTTGGAAGTGAAGGATAGAAGATGTGAAAGTTTAATGCATTTTGGAAGTGCATGGATGTTCATGATAAATTATAAATATACACTTTGGTAGGGCATGTTCTTTGAAGTTATACATAATTTTTCAACCTGAATTCCAGGCCTGTCTTTTCCAGTGGCTGTTGACAGAGGTTATAAAAGTCTATATGATCCAAAGGCAAAGAACACACTGATGGCAAGTGAATTAATTAAGAGTAGCTACAGTCCTAAACATAATGATTGATTAACTTTCTATAAATCAGTGTTTCTAAACAAAGGGTTGGATTCAACCAGGTTTTTTGCTCATTCTTGCTCAATTTCCTTCCTTACTGTAGCCCTCATGCTAAATGGCCTTTTTGGTGATCAGAAGGGACTCCTCCTCCCAAATTCACTGGCAGAAAACTTGGTTGGATCCAAGCCAATGACGTATCAGTTCAGCAAATGGATGGGTGTATGTGTGTTAAATGCCAACTAATTCTTTCTCTTCTTGACACACAGATAGTTGGGAAACAGGAATCAAACATAAAGAGAAACCCAAAACTACCAGAACCAATGATAGAAAATGCAAAGAGGAGGAAAATCTTGGGCCCAAGTTTAGCTCGTGATGATTTTTCTTCAGTAATGGATAACCGAAGTAGCCCTTGGAGACAAGTTATATCACAGCAAGAAAACCCTACAAGCTCACTGCAGTTTTCTTCGATTGGGGGTTCTGACCCAAATCCTTGTGTTCAAAGTAGTGAAAAGAGTGAAGCTTTGTGTCCTGCTTTATGTAACATTAACAACGAACCCTCTTTTAGTTCAGGTTCTCTTGGAGAAGACAGTTTTCTGCTCAGTCCTCCAGACTTGGAAGAAATGATAAAAGATGAAAAAATAGAAAGACTTAAACTCCTCCTGAGGCAACAGGAGGAAGCTCTGGAGGAGATGCGCAAAAAGATGCAGATTTGAGAAAACTAGCACATAGTATAGACATTTTACTATTATGTGAACAGAGTAATTGTTTCAGAAATGGAAAGAATTGTTCAAATGGGGTGACTGTAATTCCCGTTAAATTCAGTTGATGACAAACTGATAAACTATTCCATAATGTAAAAGCTATTTTTTAAATAAGTCAGATTGTAAATTTAATTTTTTCTAAGTTAGAATTGTTTTTCTACTTTCTATTAGAACAATATAATCAACCAATTAATATCACTGTCTCTTTTCCTTAAATCCACCTTCCTCCTTTAAAGGGTATATTTGATCCTGTTCATCTAGGTATATTTTTATTATCTTGTTGGAATATATTTGATGAAAATAAATTCAAAGATGTGTCTTGTATTAGTGAAATGGATCTGTGGGATCTAATTCTGTTTCTTTCTTTATATATGAAGCTGTTTTTAACTGTTCAATGTAGCATTCCTTCCCAATATTTCTTAAAACAGTAGCGTGGTCACCATGATCTGATCAGATCTCAGAAGCTAAGCAGGGTCAGCCTTGGTTAGTAATTGGATGGGAGACCTCTGCGGAGACCAGGGTCGCACAGGCAGGCAATGGCAAACCACCTCTGTTAGTCTCTTGCCATGAAAACCCCACCAGGGATTGCCATAAGTCAACTCTGACTTGAGGGCTCTCTCCACCACCAGTAATTTGTTCATCCAATATAATCTTTTTTTAGTCAGGTTAATATTCAGTATCTCAAAACAATCTGAAACGGATATTTTATGCATATCTTTACTATTTAGTATTCATCTGTGTCCTGAACTCTATTTTTTCAGCAGAATTTGGTAATTCCAGAGAGGTAATCCTAGAATAACGTTAAGGGAGACTACTCTGATAGAAGGTAAAAATAAAGGTAGAGGAGACTGGGAGAGAGGCTCATTTGGTGGAAACCCTGATGGCCTCAACCATACGCCTGGCGGAACATCTCCGTTTTACAGGCCCGCCTGAAGGAGACAAGATCTTGGCGGGCCTGGGTGTCCCTCAGACAGAGAGTTCCACCAGGTCGGAGCCAGGACCGAAAAGGCCCTGGCCCTGGTTGAGGCCAATCGAGCCTCCCTGGGGCCAGGGACCACCAGTAGGTGCTTACCGGCTGATCTCAACACCTTCCGGGAAGTATATGGAAAGAGATGGTCCCTCAGGTATGCTGGTCCCAGTCCGTTTAGGGCTTTATAGGTTAATACCAAAACCTTGAACCTGATCCGGAACTCCACGAGGAGCCAGTGTAGCTGCTGCAGAACTGGAGTTACATGTGTCCTGAAAGGCACACCCATCAAGAATGAGCAGCAGGGTTCTGGACCCATTGTAATTTCCAGGTCAGACTCGAGGGAAGCCCTGCATAGAGCGAGTTAAAGTAATCCAATCTGGAGATGACCATTGCATGGATCACTGTTTCCAGGTCACGGGTCGAGAGATAGGGAGCAAGCTGCCTGGCCCGCCAAAGATGGAAAAAAGGAGACCGGGCAACTGCCACGACCTGGTCCTCCATGCCAAGCCATGGGGCTCTTAGCTTCAGGATAGAGATGTTAAAAACTAGTAGGTGCTACATATGCAATGGAAATGAAAACAGGTCATTTGTTATTCCAGAAAAGGAAAAGTTCTTTTCTTAGATTTCCTATCCTTAGCTGCTAGAATGTGCAACCTGTCAGTCTTTGTGTGGAATCTGGAAGCGAGTTATTGTCTTCAAATTCAAGGAAGATCCTGGCTAAAACATCCAATTAAAAAATTAGAACATATACACAGAAGTTCTTCTGTGGTAAGGCTGAATTGCACCTGAATTTTGTCCATGCCTGTAGAGATGAAGTAATGAAATTGGCATGAGGGGGGAAAAAATCAGCATTTTGAGGAAGAGGGCAAATGTTCAGCAAGATGACCCAAAGTGAAGATTCCTGTTTGTTTCAGAAAGATGAGCAAGAGTTAGTGAATCTGAGAAGCTTTCAAGGAAAAGTAAATTCTTACCCTCTGAAGATCAGTAAAAGAAAATAATATACTGAGAAATTAGCCCTGGAATGAAACTACATCGATGAATTGAATGCGAGAAGAGTTTCAAGTAGAGTTTAGAAATTATACTATTTCTGAAAAGCCATGTAATACAACAGTCCTCGCCCATTATTTTTAATGAATGGATGTTGTTCAGATACTAGAATGATACAAGTTTATTTTCTGTAACAGGTAATCAGATTCCAGCTGCATTACAGGAGATGCATATGTGATGCATGATCTGGGAAAACCCGGGTCAGGGACAGTAAAGCATCCATTTACTGATGGTTGTGGATTTTCTGGGCTGTATAGCCGTGGTCTTGGACCACGGCTATACAGCCCAGAAAATCTACAACAACCATCGTTCTCCGGCCATGAAAGCCTTCGACAATATACCATCCATTTACTGTCACTTCTTCACTGGTTGGAGATTCTGTTTGGGGCTAAGGCCCCAAGAGCCAAATTGCCCAAACCCAAAGTGAAGGGTGTAGCCAGCAAGCCTCTGATCTACAATTGGGAATATTATTGGTGAATTGGGTTGTGGTGGGAACTGAAGATTAAGCCAGTTGTCATTGGTTCATACATGCGCTAACTCCCAGGTAGACATGGGGACGAACAGCATTATGAACAGAAAAAACCCACGAACAGCCCAATCTGCTGTTCGGGAGCAAGCTGTTCGGGAGGCCCCATCCTATACGAACAGGTGGTCGTTAAAAGCCTTGTTCATTGCCTTCGGCAGCCCTTCAACAAGCCAGACAGACTGAAGCTTTCAAGAAGAGGCTGGATGAATATTTGTCAGAGATGCTTTAGGCTGATCCTGCACTGGGTAGGGGGTTGGACTAGATGGTCTGTATGGCCCCTTCCAACTATGATTCTATGATTCTAAGCCTGCTGCAATCAATCCCCTTGGCAACCGGAGAGGGAGGGACTGAACTCTGTCTGAATTCCTCCTGGCTTTCCTTCTGGCTTTAACCCTTCAGAGTACTTCCAGCAGAGAGTCCCGTTTTAGCCACTGTGAAGAGAAAATGACAACAAGGGGGGGGACCCATGCACCATGACTTTCTCGGGGTGCAATCTCTACGAAACTTGGAGGGTCTTCAGAGGACAGTGAGGACTATGTCCCCTGCAAATTTGGTGGGTATTGGACATTGGGGAGGGCAGTTTGTAACCCCTCAAAGTAGCTTCCACCGGAGAGTTTTGTTTTTTCCACTGTGAACAGAAAATGACAAGGCACATGGAACATGCCTTTCCTGGGGTGCAATCTCTGTGAAACTTGGGGGGGGGGGAATCTTCAGAGGACAGTGAGGACTATGTCCCCTGCAAATTTGGTGGGTATTGGACATTGGGAAGGTCAGTTTGTAGCTGCCTTTGAACAGGCAGTTCTCTTTTTTCCACTGTGAAGAGAAAATGACAGAAAAGGAGGGGAGACGCATAGATCATGCCTTTCCCGGGGTGCAATCTCTCTGAAACGGGGGGGGGGGGTGTCTTCAGAGGACAGTGGGGACTAAAGGGGGAGAGCCATGGATCATGTCTTTCCTAGGGTGCAATCTCTCTGAAACTGGGGGGGGGATCTTCAGAGGACAGTGACGACTATATCCCCTGCAAATTTGGTGGGTATTGGACATTGGGAAGATTCTCCCGGGTGAGAGGGGGACGGGGAGAATCTCCCCACCTCTCGCACTGGGCAGGCAGCCTGGCTGTGCAACTGCTCACCTAGCCCTTTAAACTATCAGCTGCCAGTCGGCAGGGGGAATTCCCCCCCTGGCGCTTGCCAGCGGATAGTTTAAAGGGATCTTTAAAGGGTCAGGTAAGTGGGTTTGAGGGGAGGGGGAGCTAAATGGGGGGGTTGGGGGGGGTTCTGGCCCCCACGAACAACGAACATGCCCGGGAACAGTTCATGTTCGTCCATGTTCATTGTTCGTTGTTCGTGGATGGCACCGAACGTTGAACAGGGTGTTCAGGGTTTTTTTTCCCATTCGTGCCCATGTCTACTCCCAGGCCACACTCCAAGTTATATGGGCATGCAACTGTATATGCCCTTTGTCCAGTCTTCATCTAGCTCAGCCTGCTCTGGTCTCTGGCAGCGTAGTCAAGTCCTGGAAGCTCAGGGGAATGAGCTCCAGAGATACTCTGAAACACAAACTATGTTCTGGGTGATGTTCTGCAATAGAGAAGCATGGTTTTATGTTTATCTTCTTTAGCCAATCCTACTATATTTCCTTTTTCTGTAAATTGCTTCCTAGCTATCTGTGTGTCCTGCTTAATTGGATGTTTAGTGGAATAAAGCTGTTTTAGAAACCAAAGCACCTGATCCTTGGGGGAGGGATCCATTTAGAATAAACAATCCCACTTATACCCCAGTGATAGCTTGGGGTAGGGAGAGAGCTTGGGCCAAGAAAGGTGAACTTGACATCCTTTCTCATGTGCACACACTCAGCCAAAGTGGACCAAAGACTATAGTTTGGGTCCAGTGATGCACAAATGGACTTAATACAGTTCTGCTTGCACAAGATCTTGTGCAACACTTGGAGATTTCCTCCGTAGATGTAGTGCCTGGAAATCAGGTGCAGAAGATCTTATATAAGTAAAGCTCAAGTGGAGATGCAATATGCTTAACTTGGTGCAAATGGCTACTGCAGTCTTTTTCTTGGGTTTCTGCTTGTGAAAGAGTTTTGGCACAATTGGAAATTTTGCACTGCATCCAGCCCTATCCCTTTTAGTATTGTACTGTGAAAATAGCTGGAACTTCTCTAGTAGCAGCCTCTGCCTGGGTCTGATTAGATTCAGATCGAAGGCAACTGAACTGGATAAAGTTTTCCCCATGAATCTCAACTCCTTGGCGTATTATTGCAGGTGCCAAGCCTGGCACTGGCAGGCAAAAAGGAGGGAGGTGGTGATTGTGACAAGGACTATTTTTCTGTTGGGAATTTGTACACCACCTTTCTGCTTTAGAAAAACAGCCACAGTGGTGTATGTTCATTAAGAATCAGTAAAGCATCAATGATAAAAAGTCTCAAGTAAGCAATTATAAACATACCAGCACAAGATTAAAAATTGGCCCCCATCAAAGTCCCCTTAAAATACCTCTATGACCAGTTTTTCTAGCACTAAATCCAGAAGTAGTCTTGAACTGCTGTCTCTTAGGAAGACTGCAACCATGTCCAAGACAAGTTGTAAAAATGTTTCCGGCTTTGTTTCTGATTCGTAATACTACTGTCTGGTTTGGTTTAAGTTTTTATTTTCTAGACCTCCCTTTTTAGTTCCACTTTCAGGGGTCAAACCTGAGATGATGGGAGAGCAGTGAATGGATCTTCCCAAACATTGAAAGAGAAATTGCTTTTTAAGAAGCCTGATTTCGGGGGTGTGGCATCGCTGCCTGCGGGATGGATGCATGCTGAGAGATCTCCGATCCTCCCATCCCCTGAATCCCCATTAAAAGCAACACAACGGATCTTTTAAACAATAGAGTATGAGAAATTCAAGTGCTAAAAAGAAGAAAAACGATTCTAGAGCAGTGAAAAACTTACAATCATTCTTTTCGGCATCAAAAGAGACACTACTAAGCGAAGAAGGAAAAACGGAGCAGGCCAAAATGGCCGACGGAAGCTTTACAAATGGGACTGAAAAGGTAAATAATTCTGAAATTATACTGGTTCCACAGCTTGCAAAACTGAAAACTGACATTCTAGACCAAATGTCTAAATTAATTGCCCCATTAACTTCACAACTTGCTGAAATAAAATTCGATCTGCAGTCAGCAAATCAGAAAGCAGACAGAGCCTTGGATATGAGCTCTGCTGCACAAAGTGAAATAAAAACGCTGCAAGAAACCATCGAGACCCAACAAGAGAGACTAATTAATCTTGAAATCAATGTCAGACAAAATCACCTTAAACTAAGAGGAATTGATGAGCTTTTTACACAAAAGGAGGACTTAACATCTGTGATTACAAGCTGGCTTGTAAAGCAAATTGAATTAGAGGAGGGTATAGCCCCCCTAATCACCAAAGCATATCGAGTTGGAACAATCAAGCAATATAGAAATAAATCAGTACCAAGGGACATAATTATAGAAATTCCTGACCAAAGAATAAGGATGAAGATAATCAAAAAGGTTAAAATAACTGGATCATTTTTATTTAATGGATCCCCTGTGCAAATATTCAATGACTTGCCAAGAGAAGCCTTACTGATACGAAAAGAACTAAAGCCTATCACAGAGACACTGAGGAAAGCCAACGTTAGATATAAATGGCTAAACTACGTGAAAATATTAGTAATACAGAATGGGAAGCATCATATTGCTACTAACTTGGAAAATGGAACAGAACTTCTCAACAACATCGGGGTGGAGATCCCTATGGAGACAAGCAAACAGAACCAGAAGAGGAAATCAACGGACTTACTTTCTCCGCAGAAGGGAAGTAAAATTCCCATAAGACATGCTTAAGGTGCCTTGGAAGACAGGATTGATATCTCAGTAACAAGTAGTTTTCGTTGTGTACTAAATATCTTTAATAAATGCCAAATGGGGATTTGGGGGGTGGGAGAAGGGTGACCTCGGCATAGCTCCTTATTTGTAGAACTTTTCATTTGGAAGCTGGGCTGTCCAAGACTAGAGTGGGTATTGATCGCTCTAGTCTGAAAGTTCTATATTGAGCTGGAATTGTTGATATCAGGTGATAACTAGTTAGAATATACTTATATATAAGAATATTTACAGAGTTATTAGACAAATTGGGAGGTTGGGGGGGATAGAGAGTGTTTATAGGGCTGTTAGATAGTTTGGGAAGAGGGGGAGGGGGTGTTGGTTTATAGGGGGGGAATTCATTGTTGGAACAAGGTTCAAAGTGTTTGGAGAAGAAAGGGAAGAGGTGCAGAATTTTGCATGTTTAAAGAAAAGTTAAACTAATAAGAAGTCATTTGTTATTTACAAGTTATAGAAAATTAAGCTTGTTTGAAACAATTTTGAGGAAAATATATATTAGTTTAAAAAGTGGTTAAAAGTGTTAAAGTTGATTGGGAAAGTCATAAAGTTACTTGATATTCTAGGGGTAAGGGAGTGGGGACGGGAGGGGGGACGTTTGAGGCTTGTATTCATTCTTATTGGAAGTTTTATACTAAGGGAAAGAGGGGGGGAGTGTTGTACAGGATAGTTTAGTGCAGGAGGTAGTAAAATCCCAAAGGAACGTAAAACACAAGCAAGGATAACATCGTTTTTGAAACTGTGGGAAATAAAAAAGAAGGAAAAAATACAGAAGCAAGCAAGGTTGATCAATAAGGTATTTATCTAGGGACAAGATTCAAGGTTTGGCTGCACGTATATTGATAGTATGTAAACTTGTAAAATTATATAAAGTAATATATTGTAAGCTCATCGCTGCTGATAATATTACAGGAATTCTGAAACGATATTTTAGTGCAACAGTAGAAATTTAATTAGTATAATATGGCTTCCAAATTTAAAGCAACTACTCTGAATGTAAGAGGTTTGGGAAACCCTATTAAAAGACGAAGAGTGATATCAATGTTAGCTAAGACTAACTCTCAAATAATCTTTCTACAAGAAACTCATGCTAGAAACGATGTTCCATGCTTACTAAAAGCAAGCTGGATTCAATCCCAATATTGTGCAGCAGGTAACTCTAAGTCAAGGGGGGTGGCAATAATACTGGCCAAAGGTCTTCCTTTCCAACACAAAAAAACTCTTAAAGACCCTAAAGGAAGATACATTTTTGTGAAAGGTTTACTGGGGAATCAACCTTATACCTTGGCATCTATATATGCCCCCAATAGTCAACAACTGAACTTCATAGAAGAAACTTTAGATAAATTGGGAAAATTTCAGGAAGGTCATCTCATACTGGGGGGGGACCTAAACCACATAATGGATTATAAGTGGGACAAATCAAATTTTGGGAAAAGTTCCACTCAGAAACATAGTAAAACCAAACTGTTTCCCATAATAATGAAGCATAAAATTACTGATATATGGAGACAACTACACGAAGGGGAAAGAGATTATACGTACTATTCCCAAAGACACAACACATACACTAAAATTGATTTCATATTGATCTCTAATTCAGTGATTGATCAAGTGACTGATTCAGATATTGGTTCAAGCACATGCTCTGATCATTCTTGGGTCAATGTGTTAATAACAACAGAACCACATATTCAAGGCTCTAAACAATGGTGTCTGCCTAAGCATTTGATTTATAACCAACAGTCAGCTGAAGAAATAGGTAAAATTTTAAAAAGAACCGTAGATGAGAATATGTCAGAAGAAATAGGGGCTAGCACTCTTTGGGACACGATCAAGACTGTGGCTAGAGGTCATATTATAGCTTTGTCATCAAAAATAAATAAAGAAAACATGAGGAAAAGGAAGGAATTAGAAGAGTCCATTAAAATATTGGAGGAGAAACATAAACTAACAGGAAATAAAAAGACATACATGGCTCTAACGGCTCAACGTAAAATCTTGGAGACGCTAGAAACAAATAAAGTACATAGAAGTTTAATTAAGACCAAGCAAAGATACTGGTTTAATACTCCAAAAGCTTTAAGGACCCTATCGAAAAGAATAAAGCAGAGGAACACTCAGAATGATATCCATCTTCTTCAAGATGTAAACAAGGTTAAATTTCACGATTCCAAATCAATTCTAAAAATTTTTAGGGAATTTTACACGAACTTGTACTCATCAACGAACCCTAATCAATCTAAAATCATGGAGTTCTTACAATCCCTCAAAAATGTCAAAAAAATAGAAAGTTGCCATAGGACTCTCTTAGACAAACCTGTCTCTTTGCAGGAAACATTAGAAGCAATCAACTTGGCAAAAAATAACAAAGCTACGGGACCGGATGGTTATCCATCAGAGTTCTATAAAAAATATGCGGTTCTTTTAGCTCAACACTTAACCAATGCATGCAATGTAGTTTTGAATGAATGTAAAATGCCCCCTACTTGGAACATGGCTGACATTATCGTAATACATAAACAAGGGAAAGACCCATTAAATGCAGAATCATATAGACCGATATCACTGCTCAACCATGATTATAAAGTATTCACATCCATTCTAGTCCGGCGTCTAAACTCATTCATAAGCAATTATATCCACCCCAACCAGACAGGTTTTATCCCAAAAAGAGAAATCACAGATAATATCTACAAAACTCTCGTTGATAGAACATTGCAAAAACAACAAAATTGAAGCCTTATTTTTGTCTTTAGACATTCAAAAAGCTTTTGACTCTGTGGAGAAAAATTACTTGAGTAGTACCCTCCAATTTTTTGGATTTGGGGAAAAAATTTTGAATGCTGTAGGGGCTATATACTCACACACCTCGGCCAACATCAAAATTAATGGGTTACGATCAGAGAAAATTGTAATAAATAGAGGTACCAGACAGGGTTGCCCACTATCGCCCATACTTTTTGCAATTGCCTTAGAACCACTTGCAATAGCATTAAGGGAAAACATGGACATTCATGGTATTCCCATTAAAAATGACTCCCTTAAATTATCCCTCTTTGCGGATGACATGCTTATTTATCTATCACATCCAGTAAATTCTTTGAAACATCTCCATCCCTTATTATCGGAATTTGGTAATATCTCTGGCCTGAGGGTTAATCAATCAAAATCTCAAATTCTCCCCATAAATATAGCTAAAAATTTAGAAGATCAAATTGGCACACAGTACAAATTCCAATGGGCATCAAAATATCTAACATATCTTGGCATTAATATTCCCTCCAATTTAAATGACCTTATTAAATTAAACCACCAAAGGATAGAAAAACAGATCAAGATTGAGATCTCTAATTGGAACAAATTACAACTTAGCTGGTTTGACAGATACCAACTAATAAAAGCATTCATTTTACCCAAATTTCTCTTCATTTTTAGGGCAATCCCAGTGGTAATTCCCATAACTCTAATCACTCAATGGCAGACATTAATTAATAACTTTCTATGGCAAAATAAACACCCCAGGATCCCATTCTCCACACTACGTCGGAAATCCAGAGATGGTGGTTTTAATTTCCCAGACCTCAACCTATACCAAACAGCAATCAGGCTTCTCAATTTACTTCAACTTATCTCCGAAAATAATACAACAGGCTGGGTCACTCTCTTCAAGACGCTTATAGACACATACACTATCAACGATCTAATGTGGAATAAGCAAACAAACAGGCCCAATAGCATTCATAAAAATAGGTTTTTATTTGCAATACTGAACTCATGGGATAAACATAAAAATAAACTGGTTCCAGACATATCCAGATTCTCTTCCTTCATAAATCAAACCTGGTTTTCTCCAGGTAAAGATCCAGTTTTCCAAAACATTTTTCGACAAGCCAACTTGACAAGATTAATTGACTTAGCGTCACCCGCGGGTCTGCTGGGAAGATTAGAACTAGAACGTAAACTGAAACAAAAACTGTTATGGTTCAGATATCTACAGGTTAAAAGCATGTCAGAACAAATAGGTCTGAAGTCAATTATGAAAGAACCACTGACAGAATTTGAAATGGTGCTACGCTCCTATACAACGCAAAAAAAGGGTATGATATCGATACTTTATTCTATCCTTCTAAACACGGTGAATAAAAAACAGATTTCATGTCAATCCAGCTGGACCAAAGACAGTAAGGTAGACCAATCCTTGGAAACCTGGAAAAAAATTTGGACATCAGACATTTTCAAATCAAATGTTATTTCAACTAAGTTACAATCTTTCAAGATTGTGCACAGGTGGTATCTTACCCCTAAGAGAATATCACATATATACCCATTGGCCTCCCCACAGTGCTGGAAGAAATGTGGAGAGGTAGGAACGTTCGCCCACTGTTGGTGGGAATGTGCACTTATTAAAAATTATTGGGGTAAAGTGCTTGAAGAAATCAGAGTAATAACAGAGTATATAATCCCGTTAGACCCCAAGATTATCTTCTTGAATCAGTGGGGTGATTTACCTATACCTAAAATTAGAAGAGATCTGATTGCAACTTTTCTTGTAGTAGCAAAGAATGAGATAGCTTTGGTTTGGAAGAAAAACTCAGCTCCCTTAATTGAAGCATGGTTGGAAAAAGTGTGGAATTATTTCATTGTGGAAAAAACACACAACGATCTCTATGTAGCAGAGAAGTTTCCGGTGAGCTCTAATTTTGTGGAGAAATGGTTCCCGTTTTTTGAATATGTTGAAAAACATAACATTCAGCCGAAATCAAAAATCCTTCAAACAATAACTATGTCAAAGGGTTTTACACTATAAAGTTCCACAATGTATATAACTTTGTTGACATGTGCTGACTCTCCTTCTGTAACAAAATTCCATGCATTGAATTGATTGTTTGTTTGTTGTACATGTTCAAGTTTGTATGTTGTAATTGTTTTCGTTTAATAAAAAGTTTATAAACAAAAAAAAAAAAAAGAAGCCTGATTTCGATCAGAAGTAGGTTTCGCCCTTCCCCGTTGTGGTCCTTGCCAATCCAAACTGAACACAAACAAGGTATACTGCAGTAAGTCCTGGAAGGAAAGAAAAGTAGTCTCTATCAGTGTGAGCCTAAGCAGGTCTACTCGGAATCCTACTGATGTCTGTACAGTGGGCTTACTCAGATTGTATTGCCTGTCTTTTTCTCCCAGGGCTAATAACAACAAGCGTGGCAGTAGTGATTTTAATGGGACGTATGTATGTGGGAAATACAAAGGTTTAAACCCCTTCCCTTCACCCAACCTGAATCAGAGTCTGGAGGTATTACTATTTCTCATTAAAAATGCTAAGAAGCCCTATTGATATCTCCTGTTTGTTGATATCTCTAGTTTGCCCCTCAAGGAATATTCAAGCAGCACAATCTTATTAAGGATGCCCCTTGTCATGTCATTTGTTGGCCCAGTCTCTTTTATACACAAAGATACAAAACTGGACATAGTATAGCAATGCCCTCAGTTTTGTATGTTTGTCTATAAAAGACTGGAGGCACTGCTATTGTATGTCCAGTTTTGTCTTGAAGTAGCATTTAAAATTATTTGTTTTTATATTTAAATTCGCTTGTGATAAATTGAAATGTGCAATATAATTTTGAGGTTGTTTTTTTTTTTACAAGAATGTCAAGCAATACATCAAAAGATCTGATTTTTTTTTACTCCAGCAACAAGCACTCCTGGAAAAGGAAAACAAAATAATTTCAGTAACACCTTAAAGACTAACACCATTTATTTCATACTTATACATCCTTGGATACAATTGAAAGAAAATTGTTTGCCTCATTTTAAGAATGTTGTAAAAGGGGAGGGAAAATGAGGGTGGAGTTGAGCAGAGAGGCTGCGTTTAAATCAGGTGTGATTAGTTAT
Organism: Eublepharis macularius; assembly: GCF_028583425.1. NCBI lineage: Eukaryota > Metazoa > Chordata > Lepidosauria > Squamata > Eublepharidae > Eublepharis > Eublepharis macularius. The sequence continues at coordinate 129,486,921 of NC_072794.1, forward strand.
ACATAATGGATAATAAAAGAGGTCAGAGGTTTTTGCCCACCTGATGTGGTGAAAATAAAAGTATAATAAAGTAGGGTAAATTAAGGAAGAAGTGCTTTGAAGCATGAATTAACTGACATCAGTAAAGGGATATGAAATAATACAACATATTAAGAAGAGTCTATGAAAGTTTTTAAAATGTGGATCCTGTTAAAATCAGCATTTCCATGTTGCATATGCCTTTTGTTGTTTTTAGTAGAACAACGACTTTCAAATATACAACCCTGTGTCCAGGAAGACTAGTTTTTGAGTATTGCAATTTCTATGTCAGAATGGTGTTCTTTGATTCTTTCACATAGGAATTGACACATTTTCCCAATGTAAATAGTAGAAGGGTACTGTTGACACATGATGGTATAAATTAAATTGGGGTGATATACTAGTGGACGAGTCCAAGGTGGTGTAGCTGATGTGATTAGGTCCTGAGTGTACATGGGGACAAAGTTGCCATCTGTTGCAGGGTTTGGGTCTCTGTTGGGTGCTCCATTATTGTTTTAAATTGGGAAGCTGGCTGTAAGCAAGGAAAGCCCTTCTGCCCAAAGCCTGTAAAAGAGAAATATCTTTATCCAGGAGAGGCTGCCTGTAAGCCATAAATAAATAATGTGTTGGGGTGGTTTTAGTTGTAAGCTGTAGGTGACAACCAATGGGTTTCTGTTGTTACCTTCCTTAAGTCTGGGTTGTAGGCTAGGTCCCTTAAAATGAGGCAAATGATTTTATTTCATTGCTGCTGAGGAAGTGAGCTCTGACTCATGAAACCTCATACTGGAATAAATGTTAGTCTTTAAAGTGCCAGTGGGCTTCCATCTCCCTTGACCTGCTAAATTGCCTTAAAGGAGTCAGAAGTGACACATTAATAACTGAAGAATTTATTTTGTTGTTTGCTTCTGTTATTTGAACTTCAAATATTAAAAGTGCATAAAGTTGTAATGGATAGTCTGTTTTTCAGAACTAGTTTTTCTAAATTAGGTTTCCAAGTCAAGTGACTTTCTGTGAACAATGTATATGTGTTTCCAAATTCAGTTGCTAAGACTGAAAGCATATGACACACTAACATGGACCCTTGCCTAGCAATTGAATCTGTGGAATAGAAGTCAGCCTTGTCACTTTGTGGTGAGTGTAAAATTGTGCAGATATTTCTATAGTAGCCTCCATAATGCTTGGGAAAATCAAGCTTTGTTGAAGTCCAGAATGCCCAACACAGGGTCCAAATCCTGGGGAGATTGGTGTGAGAATTGCAAGCCTAGAAGAGTGGCCATATGACCTGTTTCCCGTAAAGATGATCCTCTGATGGACATGGAATCTTGGGTAACAAATAAGAAATTGGAGTCAAGGACAAATAATCAGATGCCTTAGTCAGACATCTCAGAATCAGAGGATGACGAGTGCTGGCTCTGCCCTGAGGGAGTAGAATCTAGCAAGTCTATCCAGGAGTGCAGAAAAGGCTGCTACACTTCAGTCTGAATAGAATGTTGTAAAGTGAGTACTGACAGGTCACAAAACAGAGTGAAGGATGTATCAGTATTAAGGATTGAGTTGAGGCTTGCACCAATAGACCAGTTGATGCCTGCACTGCTGGTAACATCCAGATGTGTGGCAATGGGAAGACTGAAACCAGTGCATGTATATCTATTGGGCATCATGGTGGCAGAAGGGTTTCAGAGGCAAAGGAAGCACTTGCAAAATGCCTTAATACTGTGGCTACAGATGCAACAGCCCTAAATGGTATACTTTGATATCTTAGTAAGATATTGGGGCACTGTGATGGGATGAGTCACGTCTTAAAGGGGTGGTATATTGAGTAGGATAATACAGGTACCAGTCCCAAGAGAAAAGGCAGCTTGATCTGATTTCCAATAGTACCCTGGGTGCTCAGTAGAAATTGGGTAAAAATGCTGGTGATAGTTGGGAAGGTTTCTTCTCTGAGGACTAATAAGAGTCTCTTCCCTAAAATCAGAATCAAAGTCCATTGAAACCGTGATTGATGAAAGTTCAACCAGGAATCAACCCTGAAAATTTTTCAGAACTGAGATGATGATGGTGATTGGTACTTGAAGGAGTGAGGGACAGGAGTCAGTAACCAAACAGGTTGACCAGGAATCTTCAATCTGGCCTTCTGGTGCTAGAGGTATTGGAGAGGTATCTTTAGGAGAAGCCAGAGTTGGCAATATCCTTGACAGAAGAACATCTAAAACTGAGTCCAGCATCTCCAGGATGGGTTCTGAGGGTGGTACCAAAGGTGTATTCAGCAACAGAGCCAGTTGAGTGCAGAGTAACAGTAATTTCTTCTGTTTTGGTGGAGAGGAGGAGTGATCCTTCCTCTTGGAAGTGTTTCAGGCTACATGGACAAGAGTCTTTGCAAGATAGTCTCATCGTACCAGAATCTCAAGCAGCCTGTCTACTCTCAGGCCTATGCAATGTGCTGTAAAAATGCTGAGTTAGGGTTGATGGAGCACCACAGTATGTCATATTGTCTGATATCAACAAGGATTTCCCTCTCAACAGAGCTCAAAAGCAAGCTGGCGTATTTATTTAAGCTTGACAACGGAGAACAGAAAATGCATGGCTCCTCCCCTCTGTGCACAAGAGCCCACCAGTGTGAGGCAGAAATCACAAAGAAGTAACAATATTTAAAGTCTGTTGAACTTAAAGGAAGAGTCTTTAGTATATCAACACATGAGCAGCAGTTGAGTGTAACATGTCCAAAATAAAAATAAAAGCAGTAGGTGCCAAAGTGATACTCGTGAGCAAGAGGCTGCTACAAAAGCCTCTTTACTCAGTTTATCGTGCTGTGCAACATATACACAAATGGTTCTGGGTAACAGCTTAGAGATTAGTTGTCTTAATTTCCATATTGTATTCTCCTGCAGTGAATCATAAGCACCAAGAACACAATGTTCCAAGAGCCTTGCTCCATATTTTGAACGAAAGCAGTGGTGCTCTTACATCTGGGCTTCATGTGCACTCAGTCTAGTAAGATTCGTGCATGGTTATTTCAGTGCTTCAACCCAGAATTTTTTCTAACTGACTGTGGCTTGTGGACAATAACCTGCTTAAGGTTCTGCATGTTCTTTGGTTTGAGAAGAGAGAACATACCAGAATACTTTCTCTACAGGCCTGGACATTTTGAATAGCTTCACAGGTGAAAAGAATATCCCCAACCGTGTATCCAGCACAAGTCTGTTTATAAATACCCAAGGCAGAAATTAGTGGTTGCCTCCAAACCCATGTGATTAAAAGGGAGGGAATGCATACATAAAAAGACACAGCAATCTGTGCAAATCCAAGGTCTGTGGAAATGCCATAAAAGACTCACATCCACATATATTACACCGGACAGTTCCCTGAAATGGCTCTTGTCAATATTACTGGAAAAAGAAGAAAAATTGTTGTGAATGGATTTCCTATTACTGCAGTAGAGAAATTGTGGAGTTTCTTAAAATTTTTTATACTTTCTTAAATGTTTTTGAACATATAAAATGTGAGGTAGCAGAGTAATCTCAGTAATCTCTGTTATTTTGATGTCCTATAAGCTCACTAAATTCTCCAGAAGCCCATGTCTATAGAATAACAAACAAAATACAATTCCATGCTACCCACTCCCACAGTATATTTAAAACCAGTTCATATAAGCAATTAAAGCAGCAGCAAGTGCAGCAACTACAGTTAACTAATTGGATCCATCTACTGAAATGAACTGGCAACAAAGTACATAATTTAAGGAATTTCCTTCCATAAGATATGGCGATGACTATTAGATGAAACAGCTTTAGAAATGGGCTCGGCAAATTCATGGTCTGTCAACAGCTATTAACCAGGATAGTTAAGTTCGGGACAGTTCACTTCTTAATACTATTTAATGGAGGGTAAAATTGGAGAGAGCTTTTGCTTTCACACCTGTTTCTGGGCTTCCAGTCTGGGAAATAGGATGTTGGACTAGGTATACCTTAGGGATTATTCCTCTGTAGTTTCCAACAATTCCAGACCTGCCACCCCAATCACCAAATATATCTATACCAATGCTTTTTACATTTCTTGCAAAAGGTATCTCTATAAAGTGTAATAGTGCAGATGATACAGAATTAACTCTGCTTATTTCCAGTTAGGGGGCATGTGTTCTGTAACTCTGCCTATTTCCAGTTAGGGGGCATGTGTTCTGTTTGTGGAAATGAATAGGACTTTCATTACTGGTTCTTTTGGGTGCTGTGATATGTAACCCAGACGTCGATGTCATTTGAACACATAAACAACTAAAGCAGCTTACTGCTCTATCAAGGTCAGTATTGTCTACTGATGGAGTCTCTGGTAGAGGTTTTTGCATCACCTGCTACCTGGTCATTTTAACTGGAGATGGGGACTGAACCTGGGACATTATACATGCCAAGCAGATGCTCTGCCAGGCATGGCTGCACCTCTCTCTTCCCAACTTGTGTACGAAGAATTCATGGACCCAAGTCAATAAACCGTAATCAGTACATTTATTATTCATATTATAAAAGTCTAAAATGTGTTTCAGCTAGCTGCTGAAACGTTCATGTCGAGAATTGCATTGCTTTGTGAGTTAATTACAAGCTTGTTTCACATAGATGATTGATAATTTTCAGTCATATCCCTTCATTAATCGGAGTATGCTCATATAAAACATACAAATATAGAAAATGTCCCATTTTTACTGTTTGCACTGAAAGCCCCAATGCTAAAAACCTTTATAGTCACCAAGCAAGTGAAAAAGGGCACTTTCAGGCAACTCATTAGGACTTGTTAGTCACCTGTTAGGACACATGTCAAAATTCCTGAGTTATTGGGAGTGATAATATATCCTGTTATTAATTTCTCATAAACTTCCTGAGATCGGCAGTTGTGGTTCATCTGCTAGAAGCTGCGGGTTTGTATAATTAAGGCTGTGTCCATCGAGCTGCACTACCACATACAGTGTGATTTTCTGCAGTTAAAAAAACAAGAAAAAAGGGGGAAAGGAAAAATTAGTTTTGCTACAAGTTAAGTGACTCTTCCAGTTTATTTTTTACACTGCAATAGATAAATTCATATCAGAATGTTCTGAGATGGACTTCATGTAGAATTCTTTGCCTGTGAAGCCTCTTGATACAAAAGATGAATTTCTTAGAGTGGAATCACTTCTTTGAAGGAAATTATGTAAGTCTTGCTTGTACCCAGAATCACGTGATCATGAGCATGCATGAATCGTTTTCCAGGTGACGTTTGAGGGCGTGCTATCCAACTGAGGCATCTTAGGGCATGTGCATGTGATGAAACAGGTATCTGTGTGCTTGAGCTACATGCAGGATATGAACAGTTTCTACACAGAATTCATATCCATGTGGAAAACTAAACATTGCACTGAAAAAATAACCTACCCAATAACATTATAAACATCTAAACTACATAAAAAGATTTAGAAATATTGTTTTAAGAAAAAAATCCGAATGGCTAGCAAACCCACACTATGTCCTGTTCCACGGGGGAGCGGGGGGAGGCAAATCCGGGGATCTATGCTTCACTGGAGTGGTTTACTAGTGATGTGCAGGTTTGTATGAGGGGAAACACTGCGGCTAGAGAGGGTGGGGGAGGAAACTGGATGAATGAGAAAAGAAGAAAAAGATGAATTCAGTTCACAACTTCAGACAATATAGGAAGAAAGATACGGCTGCAGCAGCAGTTGAAAAGAATCAAGCAGGAAGGCAAAGCTCTACTACTCTGACCATCTGCATTGGTACTTCTCAAGGTGGACAGGACCAATGACAAACATTGCTTTAAGTTAGCTCTAGAAGCTGAAGTATGCTCCTAGGGTTGCCAACTCTGGGTTAGGACATTTCTGGAGATTTGGGAGTGGAGCCTGGGGGGTATAATGCCATAGAGTTCAACCTCTGAAGCAACCATTTTCTCCAGGAGAACTTATCTTGGTAGTCTAGAGATCAGTTGTAATTCCTGGATAACTCCAGGCCCCTGTTCTGTGCAGATGCAGAACTCACAGGAGTACCAGCACAGAGAAAATGAGAAGAAACAGGAACCTACTCTCCAACATTGCGGTTTACTGCTGATATTTTGATCCAACAGCTGTAACCTTAACATATATATTAGGGATTTTATTGAAACCTAAGTACAAAAGGGGAAATCTGGAAAGAGCAAACAAAAATACTAAGCAATGCGGGTGTTCCCAAAATGAGAAAAAGTGTGATAACTCACTAAGAAGGTCTGTAATGCTAAGTAGCAATATATTTTAAATTGGTTTCCATTACCAAAGCCAGCTGTCTAGTGGGCCCAGTAAAGAATTAATGCACTATTTTGCAATTTTTAATAGTTTCTGAAATTTGCACATATGCCAAAGTGCTCTTTTCTTTTTCATCATGTAGATCAGAAAAGCATATAGAAAATAAGCCTGTTGAATTCAATGGACCATGTAGTTTGAATCTCATTAAGTGTTACAATCTTAAGAACACTTTCCTGGTAGTCAGCGACACTGAATAAAATGGAACTTACTTCTGAATAGGATTGTTCCCTAAAAGTGGCCAGCCACCGACAATGAAGGCAAAATATACAATAGTAAGTATGGTATTGTTTCATGTTGGAATTTAGACATTCCTATGTTTGCTATAAACTGAAGATTTTAAAAAAATGATATGTTTGATGGGGGATACTGTAGCCTGTCAAGATTTTCTGGAAGTTTCAGAATCCAAACAAGCCCTGATGCATCTTCTGGTAGTGCCACGGGAGTTCACCTACTGATCTCCCCATCAGCTATCAAATCTTGCTAGCCCAGGAGTAGACTAGGAAGTGAAAATGGCCCTGGAGCAAGCCAAGCTGAGAGACCTCCCTGCTGTGCTACAAGCCAGCATTGTATTGTCTCTCAGTGCAGAGGGGCCAACAATGGACATTAGCTCATTCCCCAAACTGGAGGCAATTCAGGAGGAGACAGTAAGCTGACACCAACTGCCATGGCTGCTGAGGGGGCTGGGCAAGTTGAGAGCTGTAGGTGACAACCAATGGCTTTCTGTTGCCTTCCTTGAGTCTGAGTTGTAGGCTAGGTCCCTTAAAATGATGCCAAATGATTTTATTTCATTGCATCATCCCCCAAACTGGAGGTAGTGCAGGAGGAGACAGTGAGTTGACACCAACTGCCATGGCTGATGAGGGAGCTGGGCAAGTGGCCCCTGAGGCTCAGGCAGAGTTGCTGGGGCTTGGCTCTGTTTTCTTCTGGCCACCAATGGTCCCCATGGCAGTGGCCCACTGGGAGGTTTCCCTGTAAGTTAAATAGCCAGCCTGCCCTTGTACTAGCCCCAAAGTCTCTAACTTAAAAAGATATTTAATAAAGAAGCACTGATTTACCTGGAAGTCACGGATATAAGTAAGGAAAAAGCTGAGGACAGAGAAAGCCAAAGACCATTCAGAGACTGTGCTCATGATGTGAATACTGTATCCCTGTAAAAAAAAATAGGAAAAAAGACTATATAGTCAGAGCGTTTTTAAAGTGGTGGAAGTCTTTCGGAACAGGATCGGTTGTTTAGTTGACAACCTCATCAGAGCCTCATCTCTCTAAAACAAATACAGAAAAGTAGGAAGTTTTGAATTTCTGTAAGATACCTCAGAAAATATTATAAATATCACTTAATGGAATGATCAGTATAGCCCACACTGAATAATGAGCTAACAAATGTTCTCCCCTACCCCCGCTTTCCATTTTTTGCCTCTTTGGTTCACAACTAATCATAATGACTTTCTTAAATGGAGTCATTTAAGGCTTTGTTTTGAAATACTTTTTCATGCTATTAAGCCCTTCTGCATGCGATGACGTTCTTCTGCAGAAAATTCAGTGTTTTAAATAGAAATACTTTTGATATAATAGGGGTTCTTTTGATATCACAGGTAAATTGGCCCAACATAATTATTCTTGCTGATTTTTGGACATCTCACTTTTTATTAAAAAGTCCTGAGTATGCATACTAAGCAATGTCATGCTGAAATGGCCTGCTTCATCATATATCCAGTTCACAACTCATTTCACACATGCCAAGCTGCATCTCAGCTCAGGAAGCTATCTTGCTTCCCAATAGGTGGTAAAGTTGTTCCCAGTATAACATAAAACAGTGATGAAAAATGCTTTCTCAGTTGAATTTCTATCTCTTCAAGACACCAAGACTCTGTCAGCATAAAAATACTAAGCCACCCTCAGTCTATTTTAAGCATTTTTACAATGGTAGATGTGTAGAAACAGATTTTGAGCAAGCATCTATTACCAAATGAAATAGAAGAGGAGCCCTGCTGGATCAGGACAAAGGATCATTTAGACCACTATGCTGTTTCCCCTCCAGCACAAATGCTGTCCAATGGTATACTTACCTGCCTGGGAAACAGGAGTCACGAATGAGTGTTGGAATGTAGGATGCAAGGTCTGACATTCAGCTATTATGGGGTTAATGTGTTTACCCAGTGTGTTATTGTTTGCATTGACCAGGAAGGAAAACTTGGCAGAGAGCCAATAGCCTAATCTAACTCAAAGCTGGGAAACTAAGATGTGTTTGTATACCACTATTGGTCAATTGATCAGGTGATTTCCTTTCTAGGATCAAGAAGATCACCATAACTGGTGTGGTCTCTCAGTGTAAGTTTGTACTGTGTAGTGTCAAGATGTAGGTGATAAATGTCTTTGTTTTGTAGCAACCTCGCACACCTGTTTCCTTTAGAAGTAAACTTTACTTAAAAGCAAACAAAGCATCTGCCTCTCTATTGGTTCAAGATCCATTGCAACTCTGAATTTAAACTATTTTTAACCCTTTTCCCAATGAGGTACAACTAACCTCCTTCAGGCTGCTTATGTCAGGGTTGTCTGAAGGTTTTACAGTTGGGCAGATGAATGACATCTGTTCCACCCTGATATTATAGCAGACCAGACGTCCAACTCACCACAGTCACAACAGCTGGTCAGTTGCACTGAAAGAGCTTTTGAGGGAGTGAGGTGAAATATATGAGGCCTGATCAGAAGCAGAAAAGAAGACCAATGAGCTAATTCTTATTTGTCAAGATAGGGGTGACAGCTGGAAAAGGATGACAGAAAACACTCAACACATTGCACTCAAGAACATTGCAAGGAACTACTTTTCTCCCAGCTGCCTCAGATCACAGATTTAAGTATTTTAATTTTTGTTGAATTTTTTCATGGGAGAAAAAATTCCATTCAAGGATGTTAGTAGGTTGGCAGAGGCTCAGGCAGGGTAAATGTCACGATACAGCACTGGATTAAAGACCAGACACTCCACCTCTCTTGGTCACAACAATCAAGTCATCTATGGACTTCATCCCTGTTCCTGATTCCTTGCCCTCCTTTTCAGTGTCATGGAGAAGTGCTGCTGATAGACAGCCAGTTTGGTGTAGTGGTTAAGAGCACTGGATTCTAATCTGGAGAACCGGGTTTGATTCCCCACCCCTCCACTTGAAGCCAGCTGGGTGACCTTGGGTCAATCTCAGCTTCTAGGAGCACTCTCAGCCCCACCTACCTTACAGAGTGTTTGTTATGGGGATAATAACAACATACTTTATAAACTGCTGGATGACTTAACTGGGTGTTAAGTCATCCTGAAAGGCAGTATATAAATCGAATGTTATTATATATTATATTAACTTTTTGGTGTACAATAAAACATCTGATCCAATTACTCAAATTATATTCTACATGTAAATTTCTTGTTTTCTCTTCATTCGCATTTCCTCATAACAATCCTACTCACTTTCTCATCAGGGTTCCAGTGCAGCTTCTGTATTAAATCCACTCCACACCGGCCGCTGTATAAAATGACCGAGGAAATAAACACTTTTTAAAAAGTTAAGGAATGTCAGAGTCACACAGTGAGCTCTCTCACTTTATGTTGCTTCCACACTACTGCATTACTTTTTAAAAGATTTCACTTGTTCACTCAGTTTAACAGAGATCCAGATAACATCACTGTCATTCTGCTGCATATCTTGTTGCTCTCCCACTATTTTTTATCTCTCGATTTGTGGAGATTTCTTTTAACTCAGTGTAATCATATCCAGTGTGGGCACTTAAAACATCATTAAGGTTTTCACGGCTTCTTTCCCTTCACATTTTGCCCACTCCCTTCTACTTCCAATGAAATTAATTGCTTGCTCTTCATCTGGGTGGCTGAGCCATTTCTGAATCAATTGTCAATTATCAGGTCCTGTTTTATGGGAGGGGAGATTCCCATAATGAAAGCATTAGTTTATATCTTTTGCATATTTCAAGGGTTTTTGTTGTTGTTGTTGTTGAGTTGTCTAAAGTGGCAATTCTGTGAGCACTTTCTCAGGAATAAACTCCATGGAAATCAGTGAACTTTCTACTTGGGTTCCATAACACTAAATCCATTTTTTGAACACTAGATTGAAGCCTTCATCCAGATTTTATTAGAATTAATAGTTACGTTCTCTTGCTGTAGTTTCCCCCCTTCCCTTTTATATGCATTTTCTTTATTTTATTGGTCTATAATTTTATTAAGCGTGAGTAAGAACGCTTGAAAACATGCAACAAATTGTACTAAATTATTTGGTGCACTAATGGTATACTTCCTTGCCGTGGGCTGGTTCACACATTCATATGTATCACCTGATGACTTAAAACACTGAGGCTTGGATCCTATGAATAAATTCCATGTGCACTACAGAAACTCTGCTGTGGAGCATGTTTCCTCTTGTGCTAGAACTTCCAACTGCACAAGATCAATGGTTTCAATGAGATTTGCACAAACACTAGTGCTAGCTAAGGAAGAAGCACATTGCATGGCAGAGGCTGTGTATCTTGCATGGAAATTGTCTGGAGGAACCAAGCCTGAGTGATTACTTGCACGTGGAACTTTCATGTGGTCAAAACAGACTGTAAGACACTGGGCAGGGACCTGTCTTTTCTTTTAATGCCATATAAGTAAATAAACATACACATGTGAGCCAGATTCCCATAAGTGCTTTGCACCATCAGATCATGGGAAATCATCCAACTTGATTTTAATCAGTAAGTTCTTCATGAATGAATGGTCTGCTCCTATAAATCAGTGGGTTTAGACATGCCTAATTTTGCATGTTGGGCTGTAAGGCTACAATTTCTTTGTACATTTATGTCAGAGCAAATCTCACTGTGACTTTCTTCCAGGAATAGGCTGCATGATTGCAGTCTATTCAGACTAAGACATATTTATGCAATTTTAAATCAATTAAATCAATTTAATCAATTTTAAATCCTAATTCTACATAGGATCAGGCTGTATGGCCACAATCCTATGGATACTTAGAGAATTTCCCAATGAAATTGGACCTTTGAATAAACACTGACAGGACTGGACTGCAATCCTATGCAGAAATCCTACGGAACTCACAATTTGAACTCTTAGTTGCTATTTCTTTTAATATAAATTATGCTTCAATGAAATGGCATAAATCACATCCATAGTTTCAGTTTTGTTTCACATCAAAGGATACTGCTCACTATGCTTGCTGCACACCACAACAGAACAATCAATCTGATCCAAAAAACACTCTTGTTTCTGGGTCGCATCTTATAGGAAAGGATGGTTTGAATCAGAATGTAAAAGGTTCCTACTCCAAATGTGAGGCAAGCTCCAATAACATGCATGGCAGTCAGAGTGCTTTTCTAGAGCAAAAGACAAGAACAAAACAGATTAGACATAGGATATCTGAACATTTGCTTGACAAGCACAGTCACCAATTATAAATCAAACTCCAAAGAGAGCTTACATTTGTCCAACATTTTATCCAATGGTAGACAGTTTTCATTGGAAGGCTGCTGATTTGCTGATAAAGCATATAATGGATAGTGAATGATTTTTGAAGTCTACACAGCCTTGCTCAAAGCATGCAACTTTACTGCCTGTCACTGAATTATCTTCTAAGGCTGCAATCCTATGCACACTTCACTGAATTCAACACTACTTCTGAATAAATGTGCATAGATTTAGGAGCTGTGTGATGAATCTTCTAATTACACACTAGCTAAACAAACTCAAAATAAAATAATTATCTATGAACCTGAGACAAATTTTCAAACAATTTTTCCCTTTCTGGGCCATTTGGGGGGGGGGATGTTTATGTGGAATGTGCCTTAAAGGCTAGCAAAGGATAGAGGGTAATTTGATAACAATGTGCTGTTTTTATCCCATCCGTCTTTCAGATGTTTATTTATTACATTTATCTCCTGCCTTTGCTCTGACTCAAATATGGCATCTAGTAATAATATACCTAGTTTAAAGTGCTGAAGTAAGGACGTTTCATTCATTTAATTTTCACTGTAAATAACGAGCTAAGATCTTTGGGTACCAGGACTTTAAGATCACTTATGCAAAAGGCCATTTAGCAGCGATTATCTGTGCTGATATTTCAGAGAACAAAATGTCATTTTCAAAAATAAATTTTAAAATGTGAGCTGAATGTAACTGATACAGATCAGTATGGCATGATATACTTGGAACTAACTCACCTGTAGACTGCATGTGAAAGAGAGAAAGAACTAAAGGTACTTTTGTAATACATTTTGACAAAGCACATGTGTGGCATTTGGGATAGGATGCCAATTATTTTCCTTAAAATAAACACTAGTAGCAAATGGTCTAGATCCTCACAAGAACTGTAAGAACCAGATGGCACCCCCAGCTACAGCCTGAATATCTATTCAATTCAATTAATGCAGGTATTATATAATAAATATCTTTTCTCTCCTCACACACTATAGAAGAGGGATATTGAACTCTTAAATGCTACACTGCCACCCACTGTTCTTTATGCAAACAATACATGGTATTAAATTATCACACCCTGGCTGGGAAAGTCAAAGAATTAAATGCACAACTGAAGTTAATGCCAGCAAAGTGCCTGATTTGCATCCCTTCATTAATCATATTTGAGCAGGTAACTCAAAAGCGGCAACCTTTGCTCTAGCCATATCACATCAGTTATGTTTTCAATTTGCATGCCATTGAGTTTGATTTAGAAGGCTAAACTGATCTTTTGGAGATGCAGAAGTACGGCTTTCTATTGTATTTGTTAACGTGTTTTCTTTGTATTGATTATGAGTATATTTGTGTGTAACGATGTGTCTAATCTCCCCCTGCCCGTTCACTTCACTTCAGGTTGGAACCAAATAAATGTGAGTGGCACTCTGCTTGAAGCAAAGGTCTTTGCTGCTTTCTCCTTCATACTGCAGCCTCTTAAAAATTACTCCTAAGGTTTGAGGGACCCTGAAGAACAGATTGGATGCAAAACAGCAGGTTGAGCAGGGAAAGAAAAACTGGCAGAACTTGCCTCCATTTTATTCTTGTGAAGCAGAAGTGCCTTAACAGCTTTGGAGCCAATTCATCATTTTAATATTTTTGCTTGAGTTATGTTTTTCTTATGGCTTGTAGCCAAAACTACACTGTACTAATTGCTACTAAGAGATTTACTGTGTGCATTGCTTCCTTACAATTGCTGTGTGGTGAACAAAGTCCAGCAGTGAATAGAAACCTAATGAGAAATAAGGGAGGTTCACTCGTAATAAAAAAAGCTTTGATAGAGAATAAGAAAACACAAATGCTCACTACTCTCATCTATGATGGAAACAAACCAATGTACAATTTCTCTCTGAAAAAGGTGTGGGCCATGCTTACAACTGGCATATGTATCCCTCTAATTCCCAGAATATTATAGATGAAACACAAACCTGGAAGTTTGCAATGATACAAAGCCCAAAGCAACTGACTATTCCAAACACAAAGCCAGCCTTATTTAACTTGAGCATTGTAGGTTCTTCAGGGTTCAAATAGAAGACCTGCTTGTATTGGACATAGATGGTAGCAATGCCTGTGAACAAACAATCCAAATACGGTGAGGTTAGAATATGAGCACATGCTTTTCAGCTTGAAAGATGGCAGAAGCCAAGGGCAGTTATCACTACCATATACAAGCAGACATCAAGATCTTGAACTGGTGCCTGGAGGCAGTTTTGGAGTTTAATCCCAACAAGGCAGAAGCACCACTGATGAGGGGGAAGGTCTGACCCAGGATTTAAGGTGTCACCCATTCTCAATGAAGTTGCACTCCCCTTGAAGGAGCAAGTCTGTAGTTTGGGAGTGCTCTTGCATCCAGGCCTACAGCTGAATAAGAAGGTGGCAGCTGTGGCCAGGGGTGCCTTTGACCAGTTTTGTCTTGTTAGCCAGTGGCAGGCTTTCTTGGGCATAAAAGATCTGGTCACTATGGTACATGTCTGGTTACATCTAGATTAGATTACTGCAATGCATTCTACATGGGGCTTCCCTTAAGAAACTTCAATTGGTGTGGAATGCTGTAACCAGGGTGTTGACTGGACCATATGGTCCCAATATGGTCTTGGGACCATATTGCTCCAGACTTGGTCCAGCTACACTGGCTACCGATTTACCAGCATCCAGAGAAGTGGTCTGAGTGGCTAGCTTATACTTAGGGAATATTTTCTCCTTGGAGCCTTACCAAAGCCCAATTAATAAGCATCATTAATAAGCTCATTTTTTCTGCACTTACCTAAAAGAGCAGAAATGTTTAACATTATCCCAAACAAACATCGTTCAGGAGGTACTGTTCCTGTGTCACTGAAAGAAAAGTAATGTATAATACTTTGATTTAAGTTTTCATCAGTCAGCAAATCCCAAATTAAGAATAAATTTGCAAATACATATGCTGATTTCCAAAACAATTACTGGTTAGAAACAAATATGGCCACTGAAAGGGAAGCAAGAGAAGCAGAAAGCATATCCATGTAGCATGTGAGGCATTAATTATTAGTTTTCCTGTTTTCAGACTATACTGAGCAGGTTTTTAGTGCAGGAAAATCTAGCACAATGACCTCTTTTAAAGAATGCCACACTCTTTAAGAAAAGGAAATGATTGCTTACTGAATATAGCTTCTTTTTTTAGCACCAGATGTTATGCATGGCTAAATTTCACTGCCTTCAATGGGACTTTGCTATGCTTAAAAAATACACATGGCAGCCTAAATGTTTATTCTACGTGAATGTGATTAATATTGAGAATCTAAAGTATATCACTATAGGATCAACCTCTAAAATGTTGGCTCTTCCAGTGGAAATAGTATCTTGCCAAGGAGTAAAATATGTCATTAAAAAAATGTTACAATCTCTACCTTTCAATGATGCTTAAAGTCAGCTACCAGAGAAAGCTACCTCATTTTGCCTCATGGTAGGGTTAGTTCCAAATAGGCTTGCCAGCCTCTAGGTAGTGGCTGGAGATCTCCCAGAATTACAACTGGTCCCCAGGCCACAGAGATCAGTTCACCGGGAGAAAATGGCTACTTTTGGGGGTGGACTCTATGGAATTATGCCATGCCAAGGTCTTTTCCCTCCCCAAACCCCACTTTCTCCAGTTTTCTCCAGGTTTCACCCCCCAGATCTCCAGGAATTTCCCAACTTGGAGCTGGTAACCCTAGTTCCAAATCACTGGAGAGATTAAGAAAGTTTCAGATGAGTATGGATGATAACAAGGGTTTATATGCACTGTACAAGAACCTGGATGCCTCAGTACTAAACTGGAAAGATTCACTTCAGTCACTGATAAAGTAACAAAAGGTGAGACTTAAATTGGCTTTTTAATATAATGACATACTTTATACTAAGCAGACTTGCCAACCCCCGCTTGGAGGTGGATGATTCCCCACCCTAACCTACTCCTCCCTTGCCCCACTCACCTGGCTGGCAGGGGGGAGGCATGGGGGGAGAGAAGCATGTGCACGCTCCCACACTCTCCCACTGCACTGGGAAATATTATTTTCTGGCACGATGGAGGAACAGCAAGTTGTGCTGAAGCCCAATTCATTAACAATCACCTCTAAATGTTTAACATTTAAACTTGCATTGGAAAGTTTTCAGATTCAGATTTAAATTTTTCCAGAAAACCCACTTCACTGATTATCACTATATCATATCCTGCAATACCTTTTAAATATACAGCAAAGCCCTATCAGCGTTAAGACCAAATACCATACGTCCATGAAATCATTCATGGAGAACAGTTTGATCCTTCAACTTTTCACTGACATTTACGTGAGGTTTTTTTAAAAAGGGGGAGGCCTTTGTAGAGAGTACAGATAACTGTGCAATAATAGAAAAGTTACTCACCTGATATAAGGCACCAAAGGGTCAACATGATGAAGGACGACTGCAGTAACATATGAAAATATAAATGAAGCAGAGGACCAAATAACAAGGGCTGAAGGCAAGATACTCAGCCCTTGCTGAAACCACCACATGTCAAACCCGAATGCTGTGAGGAATGAATACAAATTAAGTTAATGTAGTATCTCTTCTCTTCCTCCTCGTTTCGCCTCTTGAGAACAAATGGTTCTTTTAGAATGTGCTTTTTTTATTCCTGCAGTCAGGAACATGCTTTTCACTCTATTGTGCAGCTCAACTGGATTCAGTTTCATTTTTGGGCTGTGTTGCAATGCCGGCTTGAATGAGGAAACAGAAAGTATAGAAGCCCACTTGGAAAGCATAAACCTATTTTGAATACATTCAGCAACTTGGCAGTAATATTTTTTATAAGCTAGCAAATGGAGGAAGTGAAAATGTAGGTTCTTCCTTCTTTTCTCAACACATTAATCAGTAGATGCCAAAAAGGTCGCTATTTTTCCAATCATGTTCTCCGTGTCTCCTGTTAAAACAATTTTAAATGTATTTATACCTTTCCTGTTAAGACTCAAGGAAGATTATTGGATATAAAACAGGGCAATCAGTATAAAACAACCCATCGTCACAAAACAGCATAAAACAACCAATGCACAATGCAATAAGCCCAAGATTACAGAATTAGAAAACACTGAGAACAACAAACTATCTAAGGCAAGGGATACTTTAAACAATACATAGAGTGGATTACAATGTATAGGACAATACAGTGGAAGCAGATGATACCTACATAATCATCACAGTAGACTACAATCCAATTCCATTATAAAGAAGGTCTCCTGGGCTGTTCCATTTATAGTTCTAATTTCTTTTTAAAAGATGCCCTCTAGAATGTTTTACACGTTTTGCAGTATGGGCGACCTCCTGATCTCAGGCCGGACATTCCACAAGGTGGGAGCCACCACTGAGAATGCATGTCAACAGGCAGCTGCTTGCAGGATGGCACCTTTAGAAGGCTTTGGGGATTAAAAGTCTGGCACAACAGATATAACACCAGTAAATAATTTGTTCTGTATAATAACTCCAGATTTTTAAAAAAGGTCTGTGTAAACACACAGGCACATGCTCAGATAGAGGTTTTCCTAAACTCAAAGTAATTTACCCATGCAAACAACAACAAAAATAGAAACTACAGCATACAGTAAATCATGACAAAACAACAGCTATGTAGATTTCTATCAGAATAAATGATACAACATACCTGTGACTAGTTAGCCAAAAGTTGACATCCCCTTAGAAAAGACAAGAATTTAAAGATCATTGAATGTCCTAGCTGTTGATCGCACTGGGTCTCAGTGAGAAAGGTGGACTATAAATAAAATATTATCAAACAAAAATCCTGCACTGCCTCAAGGTTGGCTTTAAAGGCTAGATTTAAAGAGTGGGAATTGCTAAAAAGGAAGTGTGAGTTCTGACTGCTGCTGCTCTTACAAGTGGAATGACAGTATCATCAACAACCTTGCAGACCAGATGTTTTTGGCTGTGTGGGTTCATATAAGGAGAGACAGACTGATGATGGAACTTTTACTCTCAAAAGTTTGGGATGAATACATTGTGTTAGCCTTTAGATGCCACTGGGCTCCTGTTTTTTTCCATCAAGTATATAAATCCCAGGCCATAAAACCAGTGCCCTGAATAGGATTGACAAATGAATTCATAGCCAAGGTAACTAATGCAGAGTATGTTGTATGTGGGCATGTTGCCCAATCGCAAACAACAGATGGGCTGCTGCATTCTGCACCAGTTTCCAAGTTGTTTTCAAGGGCAGTCCAACATAGAGTACATTACAGTAATCAAAGTAATTAAAGAAGCTACAATTCAGCAAAATTAAACATATCCAGAAGCAAGGCTGGCTCCAGAAGGAAGCTTCTGCATTTTACTTGATAAGCCAGGATAACATACTTCCTCAAGAAAACCAATCTACTCCAGAACATCAGCATTCCCTACCACACATTCCTTGGAGAGCCCTGGGTGGCATATATTGTTCTCCATTCCCTATTTAATCCTCCCCCCAAAAAACTTGTGAGGTCGGTTAGGCTTGACTGGCCTAGTGTCACCCAGCAAGCATTCATGACACAGAACACTTGAATCTGGATCTCCCGGATCCTAATCCAGCACTTCTAGCCACTATACTACACTGGCTCCATTGGGTGTCATCAGCATATTAATGACTGTCAGACTGTGGCTAAATAAGGCACTCACTACAGGGTTCCCTTTAGAAGCAAACACAAGTCCATTGTTTGGAAAAGGAAACTTTACTGCAGAAAAGGTCCATTATAGTCCACTGTCCTGAATAGGAGAATCAGGATGGTACATGATCATTGTTACCAATGAAGAGCAAGCATAAGATACAGAGTAACAATACCCATCTGGATCAGCCTCCCCCCACAGTTCTCAAAACAACATCTCTCAGTCCTGGGAAGCTGCTCTCCTTCAAGGCCAATGCTTGGTGGAACGGTGTTAGACAAAACAGTCTCCTCCGGTGGGAATGCTGCCTGGGAACTGGTGCACCTGGGAAGAAAACACTCAAACACTAGAAGCATTAGAAAATGGAGTCAGTACAGTTTAGATATACACTGGACCTGACATTCTGCCCCCCTTAAAACAGGTCCCCCCCTGGCTTATATGGGTAGCGAGTATGAAAAGCTTTGGTTAATCTAGGAGCATGAACATGTGCAGAGTTCACCCATTCATCGTAACCAGAATCAAAGTCCTTCCATCTAATGAGGTAAAAAAGCTGATTTCGTTTGAGTTTAGAGTCCAAGATTTGTTGTACCTCATAGTGTATTTGGTCGTCAATCAAAGTTGGAATGGGTGGAGCTTTGACGTGCCATTTGTTGTCGGTGGGAGCTCTCTTTAGAAGACTGACATGGAACGTATCATGCACATGGCGCAGGTTCTTGGGCAAAGTTACAGCAACAGTCACTTTATTTATTATCTTGCGCACAGGAAAAGGTCCTAGGAATTTCAGAGCGAGTTTGCGGCTGGTTTGAGCAAGTTTTAGATTTTTTGTGGAAATATACACATGATCTCCGGGTTGTAATTCCCATTCGGCCGCACGATGGCGGTCTGCGTATTTTTTGTAATCCAGTTTGGCTTTGTCAAGGTGCTTCTTAATAAGAGTCCATTGCTGCGCCGCCTCCCCCCACCACGAAGATACATCTGGCAATTTAGAGGAATGGAGGGGGGGGGGCATCCAACGGGAAGGGATTGAAGTGAGTCCCGTAGACAATTTTGAAGGGGGCCTCCCCCGTTGAAGCGTGTACACTGTTGTTATATGAGAACTCGGCCAGAGGGAGAAGGTCCACCCAATTATCTTGTTGAAAATTAATGTAGCAACGAAGAAACTGTTCTAATATTTGGTTTGTTTTTTCGGATTGCCCGTCGGTTTGTGGGTGGTGGCTTGAACTGATGCCTTGTTCAATATTCAACATTTTCAAAAGCTCCCGCCAGAAGTTGGCAACGAACTGTCCGCCGCGATCCGAAATCACCTTGGACGGAAAAGAATGTAATTTTACGATGTGTTTTAGAAACAAATCTGCTAGTTTTCGAGCGGAGGGTATGGCAGTACAGGGGATGAAATGAGCTTGTTTGGAGAACAGATCTACCACCACTAAAATGCAATTATGTCCTTTTGAGATAGGTAGATCAGTGATAAAGTCCATAGATATTATTTCCCAGGGTCTGTTTGGCGTTTCCAATGGTTGCAGGAGACCCGGAGGTTTCCCTTTTCTGGTTTTGGCGCTGAGGCAAATAGGACAGGAACTAACATATTGGGAAATGTCTTTGCGCATGCCCGGCCACCAGAATTGTCTTTGGATTAGGTGCAAAGTTTTCAGATACCCATAATGTCCAGCAGTGGGAGCATCATGACAGCGCTGCAAAACTTCCAGTCTGAGGCTGTCTGGCACATAAAACTTGCTCCCGGCTAACCAATCCCCTTGTGGGGTTTGGGTCAGTTTGCTTCGCGGAGCCCTATCCCCCTCCTTTTCCACCTCGGTTTGGAGTTTCGATTTCCACTCTTGGCTGGCCGGGAGGGGCTGCTTGGCATGGCTGCGAGTAGTCACCACGCCCCCAAGTTGCGTAGGCGAGAAGACAGTGTCGACAGTCTCCTCCCGTTTGCTTTTATGTTGGGGCATGCGCGATAGGGCGTCTGCCAAAAAGTTAGTTTTGCCCGGGAGATAATTTAGAGTGAAGTTGAATTTGGAAAAGAATTCCGCCCATCGCAATTGCTTGGCATTCAGTCTGCGTGGGCTTCGGAGGGCCTCCAGATTTTTATGATCCGTCCAGACCTCGAAAGGGTATCGCGCCCCCTCCAGCCAATGTCTCCAGTTAGTAAGGGCCGCTTTTACTGCAAAGGCCTCCTTCTCCCACACATTCCAATTCCTTTCCGCCTCCGAAAATTTTCTAGACAAGAAAGCACACGGCCGCAGCCTACCATCCTCCCCCTTCTGCAGTAAAACCCCCCCTATCGCCGTATCGCTGGCGTCAACCTGTACTATGAAAGGGGATTGTTCGTTGGGGTGGGAGAGGATGGGTTCTGTTACAAATTGCTTTTTTAGACAATCGAAGGCCGTTTGACAATCGGGGGTCCATTGCAGTTTGGCAGAGGGTTTTTTAGCTTGGTCCCCTTTATCTTTGGTTTTCAGCAAGTCCGTTAAAGGGAGCGTGATTTGGGCGAAATTTGCTATGAAGTCTCTATAGAAGTTGGCAAAACCCAGGAAGGATTGTAGTTCTTTACGGGTGGTGGGTTTCTGCCAGTCCTGGATCGCCTGTATTTTGGCTGGATCCATTTTCAGACCTTCTTGGGAGATACAATACCCGAGGTAAGTGAGTTCGGTTTTATGGAATTCACATTTGGACAGTTTGATGGGCAGCTTATTCTTCATCAGGGTGGCTAAAACTTTTCGTACCGTTTGAATATGTTCTTCCTCGGTGTTCGAGTAAATTAACACATCATCAAGGTACACTACCACCCCTTTGTACAGAAATTCGTGTAGAACTTCGTTTATCATGGACATGAATACGGACGGGGCTCCCGTCAAACCAAAGGGCATAACTAAGTATTCATATTGTCCGAGGGGCGTATTGAAAGCGGTTTTCCATTCATCCCCTGCCTTGATACGAACGTGGAAGTAAGCATCTTTTAGATCTAATTTTGTAAAGATCTTACCTTGGGCCACGACGTTGAGAAGGTCTCGGATGAGCGGTATAGGATAGGCGTTGTTGGTGGACACTGCATTCAAGCCTCGGAAATCTGTGCACAGTCGAAGTCCCCCATCCTTCTTTTTCACGAAGAGGACTGGAGCGGCGTGGGGGCTAGCGGCTGGGCGGATGAACCCTCGTTGGAGGTTGGTGTCGATGAATTTCCGGAGCTCTTCGCGTTCATGGAGACTCATGGGATAAAGTCGTCCTTTGGGCAGTGAGGCTCCGGGTAAAATTTCTACCGCACAGTCCGTTCGTCGGTGCGGGGGTAGAGTATCTGCTTCCTCTTCAGAGAAAGCATTTAGAAAAGGCCAGTACGGTTCGGGTATTTGGTTGACTTCTTCTTGGGTGAGAAGGGCCTTTTCTTTATGAGTTGGATCTTCGCCCCAGTTTTGATTCCAACGGTGATTTTTGCAGTTGGTATGACTGAAGGTAATACATCCTTGTGCCCAGTCTATGTAGGGATTGTGATCACATAGCCATTTGCTGCCTAGAATTAACGGGTACTTGGCAGTAGAGCTGATGACAAAGGACCTCTTTTCCCAATGTTGTCCCATGCCTGTGATCACTGGGATGGTTTCAGTTGTTACAGGATTCATGTTGGTACCATCCATTTGCTCAAAGATCACTGGATTTTGTAGATCCCGAGTTGGTAGGACTAGTCCATTGACTAGAGCAGGGGCAATGATGTCTCTTGAGCAGCCCGAGTCAATAAGAGCTTGCACTCGAATATGCATCTTTCTCTCTGGGTTGATTAAAGTCACTGGCATGAATAAGATGGACCCAGGCGGCCGGTTCCGTGCAGGGACGGGCTTAGGGCGGATCTGTCGTTTGGGTCCTTTCACGACAGATCCATTTCGTTTCCCGACTGGGGACTTTCTGGATTAGCTTCTGCGGATGGGGAAGCGGGATCGTATTCCATGACTTCTTCCGCTTCCAGCCCTCTCTCCGAGGCTGGCCTTTGGGAAGCGCCGCGGCCTCTGTTTGTTCGTGGTGCTGGAGTCGGGCGTTGGAGCGTAGGAAACGGAGCAAGGGTTGGACGCCGTAATTGGAGCGGAGGTCTTTGCACAGGCCGGTAAGGGCATTGTGCTGCAAAGTGACCAGCCTGTCCGCATTGCAAACACAGCCCTTGTTGCCATCTAGCATCTCTCGCTCCACGGGTGGCGTAGCTAGCTCCCCGTGTCCCCCTCTGTAAGGTCAATGATCTTCTTTGTCCTGTTTGTTGTTGTTGTTCAACCAAACGGACTTCCAGAATGCGATTTTCTACTTCGCAAACAAGTTGGATCCACCCTAACAACGTGGGGGGATTGTCTTGCATGAGAGCTCTGTCCAAAAGTCTCGGGTTAAGGCCTTGTTTGAACAGAATAATCTTGGTGGACTCCTCACACCTAGGGCACTTGGCTGCTAATTGCCGGAATTTTGTGACATAGTCTCTTGCTGACATGCTGCCTTGTTTGATGGCTTGCAATTCTGTTCGGGCCCGAGTTTCTTCTAAGGGGTCTTCATATTGCGCTCGGATAGCATCCACTAACCCCTGAAGAGTATCGAGTTCTGGGGCCCCGACATTGTATAGTCCTACATACCAGTCTGCTGCTTTGCCCTGTAAACGAGATCCAAGATGTTCGATTTGACTGGCCTCACTGCCGAAGAGGTGCCCCCACCGGTTGAAAAACTGTACCACTTGGACTAAGAAAAATCCCAATTTGGATGGATCCCCATCGAAGGTGGCTTCCAGCTTCACCCAGCCCATCGGGAGTTCCTGTCTCGGAGCAGGCGCTGGGTAAAAGTCCATCGGCAGTCTTAGTTGCGCCTGAGGCACAGGAGGAGGTAACTGGAGTCTCGGTCGGGGCAACGGTGCCGGCTGTACGGGTGGCGGTTGAACCGGCAGTGCCGGCTGGGGTTGGGCTGGTTGTGCGGGCGGAGGTTGCCGTGGTTGCTGAGTCGGGGTTGGTCTTGGTTGGGCCGGAGGCTGTAGTGGCAGGCGAGCAGGAGGCGGCAGTCTCGGTCTGGCCGGTAACACAGGAGGCGTTAGTGGCAGCTGTCGAGGTGGAGGAGGTTGGTGTGGTTGAGTGGAGATCGGCCGCTGAGGAGGGGGTTGAAGGTGTCGTAATGGTGCAGGCCGTCCCGGTTGGTTCGGGGGTGGTAAAACGGGCTGGTCCTGGGGCTGCTGCAACAGTATGAGCTGCGGTCGAGGTGAGAGGGGCCGCAGCGGCAAGGGTTGAACAGGTGGAAGGCCGCGCGGGCTTGCCCCTCCGGGCGTTGTTAATCTGGGAAGCAGCGGCTGGCCTCTTGGCGCTGTTAGACCGTCCCCCGTAGGTTGCCCGACGGGGACAATGTCTCGCGGTTGATGAGGGGCTCCCTCCTCGGATGGAGCCGCGTGTGCTCCCGCTTGGTCCGGCCGGACCGTTATAGGAGAAGTAAGAGGGGGTCTCCCCGGTGTATCACTGGGCTTTCCCTCGCCTTCCGTAGGCCTCTCAACGGGAGTCTCGTCTGGCGGCGCATCCCCTGCCTGGTTAGGAAGTTCGGTGGGGGTCTCTCCCGGTGGCTCAACCGGGTCTTCCTTGCTCGGTGGAATTTCCTGCTGTGCTGGAAGTTCCTTGGGTTGCTCTCCCGCTTCGCCCGGATGGGTGTCCCCTTCGCCGGTCGGTGACGGCCGCTGCTGGACATCCTCCATCGGATAGGAGATAACACTTTGAAGGGTAGCTATCTGTATCGCCATCTCTTCAGGGGACAGTCTTTCCCCTGCTCCCATTGCCGAAATTAAATGGATGGCGTGAGCCAAACTTTCTTCCATATCCATCAGTTTAGCTTCTAACTGTTGCATTCGACTTGCCCCCAGTTGCTCGCTTATGGCAGCTTCATTCGTTGCACTCACCGGGGACAAGGGGCCCCAAGGAGGAGGGTCCCCTTGGACGACTCTCGATCTCGCAGCTAGGATTCCCTTGGCCATACCCGTCACGGCCGAGATGCTGGTATCCACCGCATAGGTGCGACCTTGTATCTGCTCCCAACTTTGTTCAGGGACCTCCGTTGCCTCTTTCCACGGAACAAGTTCGGAGTAATCCCAACTCAGGGCGCCGCGGCGAGACGTGTCCCCCTCCGCCTGCTCGGACGTCCTGTTCCAATATCGCCATGGTTGGCTGCTGTCTAGCTCCGGGACGGTTCCTAGGCTTCGGCGCCCTTCCATCGAAACTAGTGGATGGAGTCCACCTGCCCGACGCTCTCTGGTTTCTCGGGGTCTGGCTCCCCACTCCGACGGGGTGGGTACCGAAATCAAAGGGAGAGCGGTCGCTTTCGGCCTTGCCCCGAGGTCGGCTTCGGTCTCGTTCCGAGTACTGAGTTCGATGAGAGGCGGGGTGGAAGTGGAGGCTCCGGTTCCGTTCCCGGCTGCTCCCAGCTCCTGGGAGTCTTGGGCTTGCACGGGTTGCACAGGTTGATTGTCGGGAGACGCATACGGATCAAACAAAGGATCCCTGTCCGGGACAACCTTGGATTCCGCTGGGCCCGACTCAGACATGATTGGTAACAAAATGTCAGACTGTGGCTAAATAAGGCACTCACTACAGGGTTCCCTTTAGAAGCAAACACAAGTCCATTGTTTGGAAAAGGAAACTTTACTGCAGAAAAGGTCCATTATAGTCCACTGTCCTGAATAGGAGAATCAGGATGGTACATGATCATTGTTACCAATGAAGAGCAAGCATAAGATACAGAGTAACAATACCCATCTGGATCAGCCTCCCCCCACAGTTCTCAAAACAACATCTCTCAGTCCTGGGAAGCTGCTCTCCTTCAAGGCCAATGCTTGGTGGAACGGTGTTAGACAAAACAGTCTCCTCCGGTGGGAATGCTGCCTGGGAACTGGTGCACCTGGGAAGAAAACACTCAAACACTAGAAGCATTAGAAAATGGAGTCAGTACAGTTTAGATATACACTGGACCTGACAATGACAACCAACTTCAAAGCCACATTTATCTGGTTCATTGGCTTCAAACAGATGCTGAATAGCACTGGCAACAGTCTTGAACCCTGTTATATCTGATACAATAGATCCTGAGGAGATATCTGGTGTCTGACAGGATAAAATCTTCTAAATCCTGTTCCAAGCCTCTTTAGAATTTTTTCTTATTTGGTTCAAACCAAATGTTTGCTTAATTAGTTAATTCACTTCACTTATGCCCTTTCTCTCCAGGGGGACCCGAAGTGGCATACATGCCACTCCATGTCATCTTCACATCAACCCAGTGAGGGTAGTTTGGGCTGAGAGTATATGACTGGGCCAAGATCCAGCAAGCTTCCAGGGATTTGAACCTGAGTCTCTCAGATTCTAGTCTGATGTTCTAACCACTATACAACACTGGTTCTTATAGCATTAAGTACCGCTGTTTGGGGTACACAACTAGATCTGAGACTACTTAACATTTCTTAAGCATTCATTATGGAGAGCTCAGAAGTGACATAGACTTGACCAGAGTGTCCATGTAATTGTGATATTATTTTTTTCAGATATTTATACCCCCCTTTTCTCCCCAAGGAGGACAATAAGAAGTTTATGGCATCGTTCTTCTGTCTTATATTTTATCCGCACAACAACAACCCTGTAATGGATGTTATGCTGAAAAAGAATGACTGTCCAAAGGTCAACTAGCAAGTTTTCATGGCAGAGAGGGAATTTGAATTTAGGTCTCTGTTCTTTGTCCAACTACTATGTCACACTGGATGGTTGTGAGATCAGTCAATGATTTATCTGCTTAGCACCAAAGGGCTGCACAATTTATATCATAAATGCCGTATTAAATTTACAACATAAAAGGTCCAATTACTAGTACCAAAAACATCTATCACATCAATAGAAGCATCAAGCAAAACATGTTGTTTTTTGTGATCAACCGAGCTTGGTATAGTAATCAACAGCGCATAATGCCTCTGGATTCCACACACACACACACACACTTCCAAACATCGCCGTCATGCAAGTCACATATTTAACTCAGCCAGCAATTTTTTTTTTACCAGAACAGGACAATGATACATAGCTATTAAGCAGATTCCTAGGATTCCTAATACAATGGGCAGTATAAACCATGGTGAATTGTGTCTTCTACTTTGTTTCTACCACAGACAGAAAAGTCTTTTTTAAGGGCATGTGGATAAAATATCCACCACCCTAGCAGTCATCCCCAATATTTTGACCCTTGAGACTTTACTCTGCGAGTTGGAACCCTGCTGCTGTAAACTTGTAGCTGGTTGGAAGGAAGAGGCTGAGGGATGGACTCTTCCAAGGGGAGATTATACATTCTCTGAACACAGAGAAGAAGATCTTGTCCATCTTTCTTTTCTCCGTGGATGGACCCAAGCCATGAGGGACTAACAGTGCAATGTTTTCAATGGGCTTACACTGGAGTAACTGTTTTTAGGATTGCGCTGTAAAGCTTTTACCTAGGGATCCATCTTGTCCACTTGTCAAGGGACAATGGGGAGAAGTTCCAGTCATGAAACTACAGTAATACTGAAAGTCAAACTACTGCAATTTCAAGCAGCACTAGCATGTCCTAATTAAATATCATTTATGGCAAGTACCAATCATAGTGAAAGGGACTGTTTGTTTTCAGCCTTACCTTTGTACCCTTGCTCAGCCTGAATGCTTGAACAAACCATGTGTATTCTTTCTCTTCATTTATTAAATATACTTACATTTTGAATGTTTGGAGCCTAATCTCTGGAAACACCCTGCCCATTCGGTTTTGCTGTTAGAAGTGTGGTAATGGGGAGGGGCAACAGGTGAACTCTCCATCCATGGAGCAGAATAGCTTGAAAGTGCAAGGTTGTGACAGATTGTCCTTGCACTAGCTTTTAGGAACCAAGTAGCAGAGCCTCTAAACAGCAGCCCTGCTTCATGCAACTCCCTCTAGCAGGAGATACTCTCACAGCCAAGCTAGAAGTGATGGCTTCCCCAGTGCTGCTGATAGGGGTGCCATTCCCCTGCCTGGAGTGGGGGATCCTCTACTCCCACCCTTCCCCCTGCCCCCACTTAGCTGGTTGGCGGGGGGTGGGGTGCACATCCCAGGACACCCCCCCTGGGTGGCACGGTGCACCCCCGGGCACCACAGCGCACTCCTGTGCCCACAGCAGCCTGATTTGGGCCAAATTGCACTCACAGTGGGCCCTAATCCAGGCCAAATCACTCCCCACAGTGGGCCAATTCAGTCCCCTTGCGAGTGTGGGCATGCTCCCAGGCCACCCTTTGACCTGCATGATGATGTCACTTTCTGGATGGTGTCACTTCCCATCATCATACGAACCGGGGAGCGTGCACGCAGACACTGCAAGGTAGGTACCAGGTTCCTGATCTCCTGCCGGGGGAGTCAGGGGACCAGACAATCCTATGCTGACACCATTTTAATTGATTTCTAGTTTTTTAACACAAAGTTGCAAGGCCCCCCTTCAGAACAGGTGTGCAATGGGGCAGTCCTAGATATGATGGCTTGCTGGCCAGCCAGCTTGTCCAGAGGCATGGCCTTTCCACCTGGGTGAGGGGAGGTGAGGGATTGCTCCTCAGCCTTGTGTGCCATTTTCCTCCTGTTCTCACATCTTCCTCCTCAGAAAGGAGGTGAGGAGGAAAATGGCACACAAGGCTGGTGTAGTAGTTAAGAGTGTGGGACTCTAATCTGGAGAGCTGGGTTTGATTCCCCACTCCTCCACTTGAAGCCAGCTGGGTGACCTTGGGTGAGTCGCAGCTTCTAGGAGCTCTCTCAGCCCCACCCACCTCACAGGGTGTTTGCTGTGGGGATAATAATAGCATACTTTGTAAACCACTCTGAGTGGGTGTTAAGTTGTCCTGAAGGGTGGTATATAAATCGAATGTTGTTATTATTATTATTATTTATTCCTTTTTTCAAAAATGTAAGGTCGAAGTGTCCATCAGGAATAACACAGCTGGTAGCACTGTCTAGAAATTAGGGTTGCTAGGTCCCCTTAACCTCCTGCCAAGAGTAGGAGGGACCTGGCATTTACCTCCGTGATCTTCTCATGTGCATGTCAAGCGTGCACTCCTGGCAGGTGCAATGAAATCACTTCTGGAAGTGATGTCATTGCACCTTGCAGTGGGCTTGCTCCTGCCTTTCACAGGGGCCAATTTTGGCTCCTGTGAAGGGTGGGAGCATGTCCAATACCAGGCGGGATGACATCATTTCCAGAAGTGATGTCATCGTGCCTGGTGGGAATACACCTGCTGCATGCTGACCCAGGAGGCTTCTTGCTTCCTGGGCCTGTTACCCAGTGCCTACCCCCCCCACCCACTGGCCAGGTGAGTGGCAGTGAAAGGCAGAGGCTGGGAGGGGATATCCCTCATCCTCACCAGAGGACTGGAAGCCCTATTAGAAACATAAGTGTGTAGTGATTAAAGTGCGTCTGATGGTTTTTGCTTACATGTTACTGTAACATATGAGTAGATCAAATGCCAACATATGCTGTAGCCACTGGCCATTGACTCTGAATCTCCTCTTCCATGTTTGTCCTAAAGGAGAACAAGGCATTCTGCAGTAGGCTGTAGACACTTCTACTGAACATTATGAACTGGTAATTTAAATTTGTCTTGTTCCCAAAATCATAACCCCAGTCTTGTAATTTATCACTAGATGTTCTTTAATACAGTACTCGAAAACATCTATCAACAGGTGATTCATCCCTATCTGTGTTACAGGTTACAAATCCTCAAGCCCCATTCTCTCTTATCAGAATGTAGTACTTTCACCTCCTACAGAAGCCTTTTGTCAATATTTGTACATGACTTCCTCGCAGCTATTCCTCATCTTCCATGTCAAATGCTGCCTTTAAGTCAACAAATAACACAGACTGGTTGCAGTTTTTTGCAAGTATTTAAAAACTGTATGGCAAAGAATGAATCCTTATCTATGGTGTTCTTTCCCATTTGAAAATTTTGGCTTGAAGCTTATGAAGAAGTTCTATGCACGCTAGTCTCTACTGTGGAGCACTTTTACTCTAGTGCTAGTGCTTCCGTTTGCACAAGATCAATAGAGGAGAATCCCAGTGTGCTTAATTGAGCCTGTGTTCACTTAAATACAGACAGCTCAACTACAGCCAATACATAACTTATCTACCTCCAACATCTCAGAGTGACCAGATTCCTCACCACTAGGAGTCAGGAAATGTTTGTATTTGTGTGCTTTGCCCTTTCTCACAGCCCTGGCTTTTGGTATTCTGCTTTCTAACCTGACATGGCTAACTGACCTCTGTTTATAGGTGACTGTGGTAAAACATTCTTCTAGTTGTAGCCTATGAATTTAAGCAGAGAACTATACCTTGCCTGCACATGTGCTTAAAAACAAGGTCAATGGCTGCTTTTCCAGGGCGGGGGGAAGCTTTGGGAGGGGAGCTTAGCCCTTACTCTGCCCACCTCTTCTCCACTCCCAATTACTTCTTTCTAATGCCTCTTCCTTCACCCCTCATTTGCATGTAACATACTTAAGCCCTACTCATGCCTGCTTCTCTTCTGTCTGGTTTTGGATTTTACAATATTTGTACCCTGCCTTTCCTCTTGGTTCAAGGCAGCTTACAGGGAATAATTAAAGCATTAAAACATTACAGATTAAAAGCATCTAAAATAAAACACACACCCCCCGAAGATGCATACTGTTAATAAGCCATCAAAAGCCCTGGCAATCACTGAAAATCTCACCATATTGAGACCCAACTGGCAAATATATGGTTTTGGCCATAAGCCTTCCACAACAGTGGATAATTCCTTATTTCTTGGGTATGACACTAGTTTTGCAAATAAGAACCCTCCCCTTCCTGTCACTTGCCTCAGAGCCAGGATCCTCCCAGGTCAAAACAAACATAATCAGTGATCCATCAGTCAGGGCTTCCACATGATTTTTGTGGTCCTCTTGCTAGTTGAGAGCAAGTGTGATGTAGTGGCTACAGTGATGGACTAGGATCTAGGCATCCCTGGTTTAATTCTTCACTTTGCCATGGAAACCTGTTGGATGATCTTGGGCCAGCCACTTACTTTCAGCCTAACCTACCTCATAGGTAGGTTGTGATGAGAAAATGGAGGAGAGGAGAATGCTGTAAGCTGATTCGGGTCCCCATTGGGGAGAAAGGTGGGGTATAAATGAAATAAAATTAAACTAGAACACTCTGCCAACAAACGCCCTCCCAGAGCAACCAGAATCAGAACACCCCAGCAGAGTATAAATGAAGTAAAATAATAACAAAATGGTGCAATTGTTGATCCATTTGTATTTGCAGAGGAGACGCCACATGACCCTGGCTAATTTCCTACTATGGTTTCCCTTTCACACAAGATGCTAGTCTCATCCACTTACTGTGCTGTGGCCATGATTCTCCCCCCTTAAAAAAATCAGTGCATATGTAGCACAGGTCTAGAACACTGCAGTACTACAATCTTTCACTTTATTTGGGGTTTTTTGGTGCATATATGTTAATCTAGAATAGTACTTTTTTTGTTTAAAATTTCATCATAGTGCTAATTAACTGTTGTGTTACTTGCAGTATCCTTTCATATAAAAATTCAGGATATTGACCACAGTCTTATGATGTGCTCCCACATATCCATAGAGTGCAGCACACAGTTGCCACATGTCAACCCACACCAGACAAATGGACTTTATGTTTTGTACTGACATAACTGAAGAACAGTACTGCAATATATTCTTGACAAAAAAAATAAAGCCCTCTGTTGCCAAGAAAATGGCAGAAGGTGGGTTCATTGTGAAAATGCACAGGAGGGGGGTGTCCCCTTTCATGGAAGCACAAGATGTACCTTATCTTCTTAGGCCCATGAAAAACATTGGGTCACCAATGTCATGCCGGAAAAGAAGGTTTTCTGGCTTAAAAAGAAATGATGTTTTCAGCATATGATTTGTGCACAAGTGCAGGAACATGTCATTAAAACAAAAACAAAAAGCACACAACTCAGGGTGCTGGAACAAGGAAAAACCACCATGTGGAAACACCTCGGTCTGCTGTTTCTCAACACAAGCAACAATGAGCACAGCCACACAGGGCCCAGTTGCATGCTGCTATTGTTTTTCAAAGCCCAAGCATTGCTGACTCTAAGTTAAATAATAGAGATGATTATTTCATGTGTGTGCTCCTCATTAAACAAAAAAGCCAAAATTAAGGATTGAACATCCCTAGGTCCCAGGGTTTTTCTGTCATTGTGTCATAATTCTGAAATCAAACATTTATGAAAGGCAAAGTTGAAGAATACCTACCCCTGCCACTGCCCCACTAATTTTAAACATTTAATTAAAGTACGGGTTGTGTATATTTTCTGCCTTTTCCTCATGGAGGACTTCAAGGATTTGTGGAGACTGTGGATCATTCCATACAATCATAAGCAATTTCCTTACTTCCTGAATGTTAAATAGTGGAATGGACTCAGTACATTTTCTAGTCATTTCTAATAAAATTGGCTCACCATTAATCCCAGATTTTTTGTTCTTACTACAAAACATGATCTCATTCTGAGTTTAACAAAGATAAGACAAACATAAGAGTTGTACAGATGCCTGTAACTCACAAGCTTTGTTGAGTAAGTGTAATGAAAGCAAAATACACAAAATCAGTTTTAAGACTAATAGGAAATCTTAACAGTGAGTTGGAGCCAGCAATCTGTAGGCTCAAGGATGGTGGATCTTTCCTGCATTCGACTCCCCCGCCCCATCCTTTCCAACCCTGGGAGAGCTGACTGAGATATCTTTGTGGACTAATCTGTGTGTGCATAATGTGCTGAGAAGTAAAAGGGTGAAAGCGTCCTCTCTTCCCTGCTGTCTCCGCACTGCAGCCACCCAATCTGTGTGGCTGCTGGTCCGTGCACAGTCCACAATCCCAGGAATCACATCTACTGGGTTGGATGGGAAAGTGGAGGGGATCAACAGCACCTTCCATTGACAGACTACTTGATTGAGCTCAGTGAGCTACCAAACCTATTAACATTAAATGTATTACTTTTACAGCCTGAACTTAAATCTCTACTCAGAATAAGTACTACTGAGTAGTATGAGGTTTCCTTCCAAGTAAGTATAGATAGCATTGCAGGCCTAATAAAACAGCATTTAAGAATTTACTAAAATTGTGTACTGTAGTTTTCAAAATGCTTGTAATCTTAGTATCATCACTCCCTCTTTAAGACACATGGAAATATTAGTTTGAAACTGAAGGACTTTACTGAATGTAGGTATAGTCTTTCAAAGTAACCTAGAACTTGAATTATGAACTACTATAAAACTCAGACCTTTTCACTTTATAGCCATTAAAATATATATTTTAGTATAGAAAATTTCCCCCCTCGTGTTATTTTAAACTCCAGATTTTCCTAGTACTATTAACAGGTTTTCAACTCAGAAAGATTCTGATCTATCCACCTACTAAGACACAGGTATGGCTATGTCTGTCACATGCAACTACAGTTACCTGTTGTTGTGTTGGCAAAAGGATACTTCCAGATGCAGCATTTTGTAAACATCAGGGTGTTGAATCAGTGCTCCTGATAATTCAAGACACAAAGGGACAGTCCACAAGAGACTAGCAGTATCCACTCTGGTGGCAAGTCCCAATTAGCTATTATAGCATTAGTTGGTACCTCTTGGTAAAGTATGTCCTCTCGTCTCAAATCTAGTTTAGACCACAATTGTTGGGGAAAGGTTCTATCTGAATGCATCCTAAATCATCTCATCACTGCACAACAAAGGGTCAAAAGTGATCCTTCCCATTAATTCAAGCTCTGCTCTGTGTGCCTTTATTCACAGAAGTGAGATGGGGGTAACCAAAGATAAGGCTTTCTTAGCAATTTGTGCTCTGTCTGTTACTGTTTTCCACTTTCCTGAGTACTCAGTCCCGCCTTGCAGCTTCCACACGCTTCTCCTTTGAACCCTTATCTGAACCTGTTCTTGAACT
Organism: Eublepharis macularius; assembly: GCF_028583425.1. NCBI lineage: Eukaryota > Metazoa > Chordata > Lepidosauria > Squamata > Eublepharidae > Eublepharis > Eublepharis macularius. Next base: position 129,520,338 of record NC_072794.1, read on the forward strand.
TTTAACTGGACTTTCCCCTGTTCTCGCCCATACACACAGCTTAGAACTCTAAGCCTCCTTGTTTCTTTAATCTAAGAACCTCTTGGTTTACAGTCTACTTAGATATCTAAAAGCCACCTGTCCCTAGGCAAAAACATTGTCAAATGAATTATTTATTATTATTATTAATTAGTTTGACTTTTAGCCCTCCCTCCCTGCAAGTGGGCTCAGGGTGGGTCACAACAAGCATAAAACAATAAATATAGATATAATTACACTTACAACAATAAAACCAATAAACCCCTGTCAAACTACAGTTCCCTAAAAATTGCGGTTCTTTCTGTTCATCCCTGCCAGAACCATGCAGAGGAGGGGGTTTCAGCTGTTCTGGTCAAATCGACTTCTCATGAGAGAGTGAGGTACATCCCCCATTTAACAGGAGACCGGTAGGGAAGCTTATCAGGTGGATACCAGACTGGCCTCAACCATATGCCTGGTGGAACATCTCTGTCTTGCAGGCCCGCTGGAAGGATAAAAGATCTTGGTGTGCCTGAGTATTGACAGACAGAACATTCCACCAGGTTGGTGCCAGGACTGAGAAGGACCTGGCCCTGGTTGAGGCCAGTCAAGTCTCCCTGGGGCCAGGGACCACCAGTAAGTGTTTATCTGCTGATTTAAGTACTCTCCAGGGTATGTATGGCAAGAGGTGGTCCCACAAGTAAGCTGGCCCCAGTTCATTTAGGGTTTTATAAGTCAAAAACAAGACCTTGAACCTGATCCAGAACTCCAGGGGGAGCCTGTGTAGCTGCTGCAAGATGGGAGTAATATGTGCCCTATACGGTGTACCCATATGGAGATGCGCAGCAGCATTCTAGACCTGCTGTAATTTCCAGGTCAGACCCAAGGGAAGCCCAGCATAGAACAAATTACAGTAGTCCAACCTGGAGGTGACTGTTGCATGGATCACTGTCGTTAGGTCATAGGTTGAAAAGTAGGGAGCAAGCTGCCTGACCTGCTGAAGATGGAAAAAAGCAGACTGGGCAACTGCCGTGACTGGGCCATTTGTAGGGAGGTATCCAATGTCACCCCCAAACTCCAGACTGATGTTATGGGCACAAGTCGTGCCCTGTCAAAGTCTGGAAGGTGGTTTCCTGACCCCAACGGCCCACAACCTAAGTACAGGACCTCTGTCTTCATAGGGTTCAACTTCAGCTGGCAGTGTTTCACTTATCCAGACATCTAAGTGTTTTTTCCAGGCTTGTCAAGAGCTCCAACTTTTTATTTAAACAGTACCTTGGATTTATATATGCACCCCCACCCCCCTAAACTGCAGCTCCTTTAGAAAAGGAGTGAGAAGTGACAGAAGTCATTACTTAATGAAGCGACAATGGACCATCCAAAGAAATTAGAAACACAGGAACTAACCCCTGAAACATACATTAGTGACTATTCTGTCCTTATTCTGGTTCATAACCATTCTGGATCATTTCCTCTTTTGACTGGATTTTATTTTCAACTGTGCTCTGTAATGCAACTTTCATACCTCTTGGGCCTTCTGACCTCTCTTTGTAATAAGCCTTTTGCCTTGCTGTCTGGGTATAAATTTCTCTGCTAACTGAATGTGATAGTTAATGCTTTTGAAAAAACTGGCTCTAGCTTGCAAAAGCATATAAATGGGTCCATCTTCAAGCTGCCATCACAAGACTTTCTGTAATACTGGCTGCAAAAGACTAACTCAGCTACTCCCCAAGAACAGGCTGGAGCATAAAGGCAGCTTTGACAGGCCAGCAAGCATAACAGAACAGAGCTACCAGCTTAGCCTGTAGAGAATGGAGATGGATTTTTCCTCAATAAGCAGAATCATCCAATTACAAACTAGAGAAAAAAACCATTTACCGTGACAAATAAAGGCCGTCACTTTTTATGTTGAACCAGTCATCTCATCTTGGCGCGCTGACAGGCAAAGGCAGCTGTCACTTGCTCCCCCCAACTGCTTTGAACAGTTGCACAACAGTCTGAAAGTCAACATGGGGACTTCGCCCTGCATGAAGGTGTGACAATGTAGCAAGTTTCCCTGCCATGCATGCGAAGAGTCTCGGGACAGGCGATTTTCAGTGCCGGCTGAATGTTCTATATGAGTTCAGTTTGTCAGCAAAAGAAAAAAGGGGAGACAGACCCTTCCCCTGCTGACAGTACCTCAGATGACCGACTCCCTCCCAACACACATTGAAACTCGACCCTCCCAGGGAGGTTAAGGAGTCGCGCCATTTGCCGTCCCCCTCGGTCCCGCATCTACCTCATCACCTCGCAATCCCTCCGGCCATGGTCGCCTCCCTTCTAAAGGAAGGCCCGAAGGGGCCGGCGGGGACTGAACGAGGCCGATGAAAGACAAGCGCGCTCCCCTCCCATGCGCGCTCGTCAGCTCAGCTTCCCGCCCGCTTTCGTCGGTTGTCGCGCTCCCTCCCTAAGCAACCACCGGCCTCGCTTGTTTACGGCAGCCGCAAAAAGGACGTAAAATCGCCGTCCGGGCGAGGAGGCTGCTTGAGGTAAACGCCGGGTGCTTTTCACGTACTTGAGGGGGGTGGGCAGAGGAAGGATGGGAGGGGGCCTCGGCCGGCACTGGGCTCCCTTTGGGCTGAGCGGAGGCTGATACGCGTCTTCGCCTCACTCTCTCGGGCCCTTCTGGGGAAGAAGGGCCGTAGGGGTGGCTTGCGCTTTCTCCTCTCTCAGCCTGCGGGCTCCTGCTAGGGGGCGAGGGTGGGTTGTGCTGGGCTCTTTGCCCTTGCTTGTCCCTTTTCGCTGGCGGTGGAGTGTGTGGCTCTTGGGCCGCCGCGCAGTTCGTGCCCGGTCAGTCAGTTCTGGGGCCTCTGTAATCAGAGCAGATCATCTTGAGTGCCAGGAAAAGTCACAGCAGCCCCCCCGCCCCGCCCCGTGCATGCCCCAGGTTTTTGTCAGGTACAGGCATGGCACATTCTGAGGAGGACTTGCCCGGTGTCTCGAGCTGTTTACTTTGGAGCCCTTCAAGGGCTAAGGCAGAGATCTTTTTTCCCTATCGGAATTTGAACCCGACACCATACAAGACTTGGGTTATGTCTCTCATTTATGGCTTCTCCCAAATCTTGCACCCTGCCTTGTGTTCCTTGGCCAGCGATAGTGTGATGCTTTCCCTTTCTCAGGATCAATCACAGGATTTCTTCGTTGCTCTTTTGAGAGGTGTTTTCTGTGTTCTAATTAAAGTGGGGGGGGGGGGGGAGAGTGTGTGGCAGTTGTAGCTGTCCTTGGACAGGAGACTGTACTTTCCTTGTTCTTCCACCGACCCCCAATGGTAGTATGCTTTTATGTACTTCATTTGCACTGTGCAATTTACCTTGGATCTCAGTGAGAAAGGTGGACTATTCATAATAATGATTTGTACTCTGTCTTTCTTCCCAATGGAGACCCAAAGCAGCTTACATCCTCTATTCTATTTTATCCTCACAACAGACCTGTGAGTAGGTTAGACTGAGATATGAAGGCTCAGGGATCTCTCTTTCTACTTGTATCCGAAGAAGAGAATTCTGACTCTCAAAAGCTCATACCCTGAAAATCTTGTTGGTGTCTAAGGTGCCACTGGACTCAAATCCTGCTGTTCTGCTGCAGGCCGACATGGCTATCCACATAAAACATCTTTTGTCTTGTATTTTATCTTAGAAAGTTCCAAATTCTTCCCAAATTCTCCTGAATTTGCTTATAGCTATGTCCAGTGGATGCAAGAAACCGTTTCAGAAACTGGCAAACCAAGATGAGAAACAGAGTAACCTGGTACAGAACATATTGGAGATTCTATAGTTGTGTCGCTTTTTCTTAAGAAGTAACCATCAATGATGTGCTCTGACCAAAAGAAACTGTTCCTGAAGCCCAGGAGCTGCAAACCCCCAGAGCTACATTAGTCTGTGATGCTGTCTTTCTTATTGTTATGTGCCATCTGTGTATGTAGTACTTTACAATGTAAGATGAGCAACAAAGAAGTCCCTGCTAAATTATGACAATGGGGGGGGGGCGGGAACACCAGGATAAAAGGGGAGGGCACATGCAAGCAAGTGCAGTTAGGCTTTGTTTTATTTGAGGAGGAGAATTTTAGGGTTATGGCAGATGTTTCACAAATAAAGCTGCCATGCTATAGGAAATTTTATCAGGAAAGAAACCATTGAAGTTTAAACTGAATAAAAAGCTAAATTCTAAATTCATATGTTGTCTGTGTGGTGATTACTATAAACGTTTTTCATAACAAACCAGCAATATAACTTTTCTTCAGTGGGGAATTTCTGTAGCATTTGTTTCCAAAGGCACTGGAAAATTTATTTCTTGCCTGGTCATTGAAAAAAATTGCAAGAAGTTCAACTGTGGCTCATGGTTAATTGTAGCTGGGTACAAAATTTCTGTCTCTATACATCTATAAACAGTGTTCAGTAGAGTTGGCTTGTAGTTGTTTGGATGTTCAAATATGACATTTTTATTATAGTGTTCCTTAGTAGGTATTAAACACTCTTTAAATGTGAAGAAAAGTTTCTCCTTCTGACATTACATTTAAATATTTTTTGTTCCAGATAGACCAGGATCTTATAAGACTTGTCAACAATTGAAATCTGTCAGATATACACTTCAAGGTGAACAAATCCATGAGTGGGAATCGATCCCTGAAGAAACGATGTGGGGAATTACATTCCGAATCCCCTGTGCGTTATGGTCATGTTCCTTCTGCAGGATGTGTGTTAAGCAAGTTGATTCAGTTGCCTACACCACCTTTGACAAAACATCAGTTAAAACGGTTAGAAGAACACAAGTATCAGAGTGCTGGACGGTCCCTGCTTGAGCCGCTAATGCAAGGTTATTGGGAATGGTTAGTTAGAAGAGTACCAGCTTGGATTGCTCCAAATCTGATTACAATAGTTGGACTGATAATAAACATCTGTACAACCATAATTTTAGTGTGTTACTGTCCAACAGCTACAGAGCAGGTAAGCAAAAGGTCTCTGACCATTTCTTTTGAGAGAAAGGATTTTGCTTCTTTTTAATGACGTATTATATTTTTTCTTTGGTATCAGGTATTGGTGTTGTAGATTATCCTTTTATAACATCTGGTCTATTAGAATTTTCAGTAACATCAGTATTTAAGTAACTTTAATTCAGTCCTCAATGATTTCAAAATGTACTATTTTCACATTTTCCTCCTAACATTAGAATCATTGAAATATCTGCTGACAGATGAGTGTGATAGAAGGCAGGATTTGGGGGAAACAGAACAGCAGTCGCAGAACCTGAAAAAAGTCCCAATGTATCAAGTGTACAAATGTAAAATATCTATTTATTATTTTAATGCCACGTTTTTATGCTGATAGAAAGCATAATATGAGGTATTGCTAAGGGGTTTATATTTAGACTATCATTTCAGGAGGCTCCTTCAAAATTATCTCAGCTATACCTTCATCTGTACTGTTACGAGATTTTTACAAGATAAGCTCTAAGCTACTCAACACTGCACTAGCAAAACTTGTTTATGTTGAGATACCTGTTTATCTGCCTGTGCTGACATAGTGCTTAACAGCTATTAAGTAGGATTGGTGATTGTAAACTCACTCATGACAGACTGATTACAATTGATTTGTAAAGGATTATGATGTTGAGGATGTGTAGTCAAGCCAGTGTTTAAAAAACCCTGAATCTTAAAATTTTACAGGGACACTGAACTCATCTTTGTTGCCCTAACAGAGGATAATAATGTGTATTTCAAATTTCCTAGATAGATAATAGATATTAGACTCTCCAAACTAGATGTGATATTAAAGATCTACAAACAGATCGCTTATTTGTCTCTTTCTCTTTTTAAAAGTAGTTGTGGGGAAAGAAATGCTGAGAGAAGGAGATATAACAGTTTCCTCCTGTCTGTCTCAGCACGCATGTTATTTTCTCGATGTAAGTTCCCTAGCTGCTGAGAGCCAGTGTAGTGGTTAGAGAGTTGACCTAAGATCTGGGAGACCCAAGTTCTAATCCCCAACCTATTCAACCTAACTTATCTTACAGGGTTGTTAGGATAAAATGGAAGAATGACTCTGGGTCTCCATTAGGAAGAAAGGTGAGGTTCAAGTGAAGTAAATAAATATACGATTTGGTGCAGAAAAAGATATCTAGCAGGTTGAGGAAGATGTTGGAGATGTGATTATCGATGTCCCACTTCTCTTCTAATTTGGCCCCCTGAGCAGATGATTTGGTGGTTGAGCTGATAGGCTGAATAATTTTGCAGTGAAATCCTAAGCAGAGTTACTCCAGTCTAAGCCCATTGATTTCAATATGCTTAGACTGGAGTAACTCTACTTAGGATTTCACTGTTAGTTACCTTTTTGTACTTTGTACTTCGTCAGAGTTAAAATAATTATTTTCCTTATTTCTTTTCTGTGCTCTTTAAAATATCTTCCTTGCAAATTTTGGTTTTTTCCCAAGACTAACAGTGCAATCCTATACAGAATCACTCCAGTCGAAACCCATTGAAGTCAATGGGCTTAAACTGGAGTAACTCTGCATAGGATTGCACTGTAAATGTACTTGGTTCCTTTATGCTCTTCCAGACATTAATTACCTTTACAGTTTTCCACTGAATCTTTTCTAATTTGTCCATATCCTCCATTAATTGAGGTGCCTACATTATTATAGTAGTATGTTGAATTATAGTCCCAGAGAAAGCAATTCCATTAATGAAAAATAATTTTTTCCCTGGCTCTTTATGCTATTGGGTAAAAATGTTGACATGTCAATTTTGTTATCTACCAGTAAATCCTAACTGCTTCTGCCTAGCCAGATACTAATTGTATCTTATATTTTTGCTTTTTTACTTGCCCACATTCACTATTGCTGTCTTGTCAGCTGTCCAGTGAATTGAAGACACTTTGTAGTTTAATCTGTTCTATAGCAATGTTGGCAGTTCTTTCCAGTCTTCATGTTTTTGATAAACGTTCTGTCAACTCCATCCAAGTAATTATGAATCTGTGAAATAGTACTGACCTGGTGCTGAACTCCACTAGGTATTACTTTTTAATATTACTAATGCTACTTTACAATTACCCACATATGTGTACTAGGCAATTCAAATTGTAGCCGGTAACATTTGCTTTTCAATCTTATGCAGAGTTACTCCATTATAAGTCCATTGAAATCATAGACAGGGTTGGAAAACTGTTGGAAGTCAACAAACGGGGGGGGGGGGGGGAGGGAGGGGGTTAGAACTGGAATATTAAAGTAATTTGATTGTTATAAATGACAAAATATTTCTAATTCCAATAAAAAAAATTTTAAAAAAAGAAATCATAGACAGGAGTGATTCTGCATATGATAATATTGATATAGTGCTAATAACCAATAGTGCTAGATCTATCCTCTGCAAATAAATGTCATGGATTAGAATTCTTGCTTTTTACAGGATTCTCTTTCATACTGTCACTCATTACTGCAGTTAGCATTAGTAGCACTGGCATTTTTCTTTCTTTAACAGTAATCTGAGATGAGTGATATATTAATCTCTCAGAAATATAACTTGGAAACCCAGAATTTTTTTTTTATCTTGCACTGCTTGTCCTACATATTTAAGCTACTTCCTGGAAGCTTGTCTATAGTTGCTCAGGCAAGCATCAGAATTTTGTTTGTTAATGTCTGTCTTGCACATTCTCAGTTCACAAGCATGATTTTATGTTACTTTTAAAATAATGTGAAGAAGGTTGCTTTACATGCTATTCCCTACAAGTTCAAGTATGTAACTTGGCATTTAGCAGACATCCATATGAACCACAAGAAGAGCAAGTTGCCATATTTTGGGTTACAGTTAAAATGATGCTTGAACTCTTGATTCAGTATTCACATTCACACAAAGATCTGTGTTTAGATCAGAGGATTTACTTAGATTTTTATGACGCTTGTATAGAACATGAGGAGATTAACTGGATACATGCCATGGTTACAGTTAGAGCTGACATTTTAGGGAAGGGTGTCATTGAATACACACACAGAGTGAGGAGGGAGAGCATTTGATGCAAAACTGGAAGGTATTGTGTCTTTTTCATCTTTCGTGTCTGACTAATTGCACATCAGGACATAATTTTAAGTTCAGTTCTTACTAACTTTACCACATACTTTTACTGAAATATGGCAAGTTAAGGGGTAAGCCATTCAAAGAATGAATGTCCACCTTCCTTTAATAAAATTAGAGGTATTACTTTATATAGTTATGTTTAGGTAAGTAAAAATGCAAAGTTTGATCATTCTGGTAGTAAGGACAGATCAGATCTTAAGCTTTGGTTTACTGAAGATCACTATCCTGGTTTTTTTTGTGGACCACTATATTTTCCTTGTTACAGTTTTCACATAAGAAATTTTTGAATTAACATTCTTCCTGCAAATATACTGTATTTTAATTAACTAGCCACTTGCAGAAAATACAGAGAAAGGAAAAGCTTTGCTAAGTTTTCACGTCTGTGATTGTTATTATCTTACCCCATTATATTGGTCTCTTACATATTTTTATAATCCTATGTCTACTTTTATAAATGGTTGTGATCAGATGGCAGCTTCAGACAATAATAATCCAGTACATTTTAAGGTATTAAGATAAATGTTGGGATTAGTATCATCTTGTTTCTTTTTAGAAAAATGCATAATACTGCCCTGCAGCTATGTCTTATGCTTCCTGTGTATTTCGGTCTCCTAAAACACAACCCCCCTGATGCATTTTTCAGTGAAATAAAAAGGGTTAGTTATTTTTCATAAATGGGAAAAATTAAATCAGTTTCTCTGTGAAATATCAAACTTCTCTTATATTTAGATTTCTGAAAAACTCCCTTATTGTAATTCACTTCAATACGTATTTGCAGTTCAATATTAGTATTTTCAAGGATGGAATTGGTAGGCAAACAGGTATTTAATAACACTTTGACTGTTACAAAGAATCCATAGTAATATAATATAGGAATCAAACATTTCCACATGACATAGAGTATTTGAAACTCCCTCAGAAGTTTTGAAAATGTTATCAAGTAGTGGTTTAGGTTGCTTAAGGCTCAACTAAAGACCTTTGAAAATCCCTGTTTCTTTAGCTTGGTGACAAATAGTTTGTTTACTTCTGCCACAGTTGACCAAAATAAGGAAGACAGTGTTATGTGATCCCAATAAAAATGCCAGTTCCACGCCCTCTGCCGGCTATATTTCTGAATGCTACAACATATCAAAATACAGATACCCCAGCAGAAGTGATCAAATATTCTTCTAAACAGTTGGGAGAACAAGTGCTCATTGGTGACCTCATTTAACAATGACTTTTTTAAAATCTCAGGAATCTGAAAAGTTCATATAGTTAGCCTGGACAACAAATTACTTCACATATCAAAATAAGTGGATGTGAATAGTTCCTGTCATCCATATTAGGATAAGTCGTGTTCTGCTAAAGCGAATGAACACTTTGACACTTTGCTGAGACCTCAAGGAAAAGACCCTGTGAGATTTACTATGAATTTTTTGATGTTCATTCTGAAAGCCCCAAACCATTTTTCTGCCTTGTTGGCAGAGAGGGAGAGATTAGTGGATTGTTTCTGACATACCTTATTATTTAGAAATCAGAGTAACAATCTCATTTTCCATGTGCAGCCTTTGTTTATCAAACAGCTCACCAAATTGTCAGGTCATTGCAGCCTCTTTAATATTTAATATGTTTTGAAATAATTTACTTTATTCATGCAACACACCACTGTATATTAATGCAAGTGTCAGTATTTGTAGTCTTCTACAGACAATTAAGAATGGATTTGCAGCATATGAGAAATACAGCAAATTTATAATTCATTGCTGTTCACATGTATTTCTCTCAGGCACCTCCTTGGGCATATATTGCATGTGCTTGTGGTCTTTTCATATACCAGTCTTTGGATGCCATAGATGGAAAGCAAGCAAGAAGAACCAATACTAGTAGCCCTTTGGGTGAACTTTTTGACCATGGTTGTGACTCACTGTCCACAGGTATTTACTACTAAAATATATTTGTCTATTAAATTATTTATACTCTGGAGGGTATGCAGAATACAAAACAAGAAAACAAAAAAAATCCTTGGATGATGTTGCAAAATGAGAATAATATGCTGTGGTTATATTGGAGTCCCATAGCACCTTAAAGGCTAACAAAATGTATTACAGCTTAAGTTTTCATGACTCACAAAAGTTTATACTGGGATAAATGTTGTTTGTCTTTAAGATACCACATTTTAGAAATTTGGATTGTATGCATAACACAAGGTCTACATTTGGTTAGCTAATTTCATATTCAGTAATGTACAGTACAGTCTTAAACAGTCTAAATTCATTGAAATACATGGTCTTAGACAGGATTAACTCTGCAAAGGATTTCATTGTTAAATCTTATTAACAATTAATTATACCCTCACTTAAAATATTTAAAGTAGCTGTTTATGCAACCAGTAATATGCAGTCTTCCCCAGTAGACCTGAAGTGAAGCAGCCTTTTTAGTTTTCACTTTTGTTATTGTAGAAAAGCATTTAATTTCAGTTTGCTTTCAACTACCCCTTTGAACCTTTGCCTGTTTTTTGTGCAAGACCTGGAGATTGGTATTAAATATGTAAAAGCTCCAAATGCTGGTCTTAAAGTTTTAAGGAACTGTGTAGTCCCTAAGCTAGCTCATACAGCTTGGCTCTGGGAAGCTCCCAAACCTTGGAAGTAAAAGAATTGCGCAATTCCTGAGTTTTTCCTACCAAGTTTAGGGCAACTGGGCTAAAGCTTAGGCAGAATCCTTTTGTATACTCTTTGTAGTTGGTTGTGCTAACTTTGTACGTTTTGTTGTACTTCAGAAGTGCTTAGGAAAAAAATCAAATCTAGCTTTCAGTTGCACAGACAGCAAACTAATAACAGGTGAAGAGCTGTAACTCTGATTGCGTCTTCTTGAACCATACAACTCCATTAGAGTGTTTTGTGATTAGGCTACCCCATGCCTGGGTAGGCTTTGCATAATAGAACAGAAAGTTTATTGACATGAACATTCCTGTAGCCTTTAAAAGGCGTACATGGCTAAGTGCACTCACAATGAGCAGTGCCCCACTCTTTCAGCACTGCTTTATTAAAATCCATGAAGAGCTTTTCTTCATAAAATTTAGACAAGAAGCTGTTTGAAGGCTAGTCAATTTCAGCACTCTGTTGATTTGGATTTTTAAATTTTATTTTCAAGCAATATATATTGAAGCTTATAACACCAATAATACTCACCAATAAATATTTTTGCATACCAAGCTTTCATTAATTTCTGTTAAACTCAGCTTTAAAAACTGTTTTCTAAAGTCTGTTGATTTTTGTATAGCCTTGTTGATTTCTTTAGAAAGTAATCAGAAACTGAAACGAGTATGCTTTCTATTGTATAACTTTATTTCCCCGTTCTCCTGTTTTATTTGTGGAATTAGTAAACTACTGAAGTTTGTTCAGGATTAATCCCAAGGAGAAGTCACTTCTCTTGCACTGTAGAAATAACTTGTTGCAAGTCTGTGTCGAGGGATATGGCTAGGCTGCCTATTAATTCTTATGATTAGTAAGACTATTGTTAGGATTAATAGTACTAATACAGTTTTTAAAAAATACATTTTATGTTCACTTTTAAAATGTTATAGTGTTGTGAGATGTAACCTGAATCAATATTAATTGATGGAACTGAGAACACACCAGTCCATCCTTATGGTTAATTTTGTTTGTTTGCTCATGTTTGTTTCCAGCTGTACACATTATTTATCTCTAAGAATGTACGTTGGTCTTGGAATGTTGAAATATCAATGCTATGCTTAAAAAAACACTAAGTAAATGAGAGAATAAGTTTTATATTGCAGGATATTGAATGTCATAATGATGAAATAATGAACATATTTATTTCTCCAGGCTTTTGTTCTTAAACCTGAAGTTTTTACTCATTGTAATTGATTTTCTCTGCAGTTTTTGTGGTCTTGGGAACGTGTATTGCTGTGCAGCTGGGAACAAATCCTGACTGGATGTTCTTTTGCTGTTTTGCGGGGACATTTATGTTTTACTGTGCACATTGGCAAACATATGTCTCTGGAACATTGCGCTTCGGAATGTAAGTAAACCAGCTAGGTGGAAAATGAATATTGTTGTGTGTATTTAAGTTATTAAGTCAATGATTATGCATTCACAATTCTGTAATTTAGGACATGGATTGTATATTGAAATAACAGTCATAGCCAAACAAAACTAGTTTTTAGTCTTTTTACTTAGAAGAATATGCTAGAAAAAGGAAAGAAAATTGCAGAGTTAGATAAACCTGAATGACACAATAGAAAATTATTTGCTAAATAATACCAGAACTACCTTAGATGCAGGGCTGGATAGAGGGGGGGCAGGGGGTAGCCTGCCCCCGGCGCCCCCAAAGAGGGGGTGCCGGGTGTGGCTGCCAGCTGCCGGGAGCGCGCTGCAGCTTGCCGCGCAGGAGGCTGAGCGCAGGGTTGGGAGGCCCTCACCACCGATGGGGTGGCTGGCTTGCTGTGCACGCAGGACATCCCAGCCCTGCGCTCAGTCGGCAGTGCACGCCCTCGCCACCGCTTCTGCCAGCTCCACAGCACACTGTGCACTGGGGCGGTCAGCTTGCCATGTGGGCAGCATGGAGCAGCGGAGCAGGCGAACTGCGCAGAGGGCCTCCTAGCCCTGTGCTCAGCTGCCCGCATGGCAAGCTAGCTGCCCCAGTGCACAGAGCACCATGGAGCTGGCAGCGATGAGAGCGTGCGCTGGGGCAGTGGGTTTGCCACATGGGAGGCTGAGTGCAGAGGTAGGAGGCCCTCCGCACGCGGCAAGCCAGCCGGCTGCCCCAGCGCACGCCCGCACTGCCGCCTCCAGCTCTGCGGCGCACTGGGTGCTGGAGCGGCCAGCTTGCCGTGCGGGCGGCATGCCTCCCGCCCTGCGTGGTGACATCATCACGCAGCGCTGGGAGCGCGCACAGAGACCCAGGCAAGGGTTGCACCGGGTGCCTGCGCCCGTAGATCCAGCCCTGCTTAGATGAGAAATATATAATACAAGTGGGGACACGAAAGGACCCTCTCTCCAACCATGTTCTCTTTCCTCTCCATGCCCCCCCATAGCCTCTCCCCATTTTCCTGCTTCCTACTCTCCTTTTCACCCAGTTTTGTCCCCTGCCTTCACCTTTCTCCGCTTCCACCCTCCTCATCAGCCTCTCCCCTATAGCCCAGTTGCATGGTGCCAGCTGATCTAGGTCCAGTTGCATGGTGGGAAACCTGCAAGAACTTGTAGAGGGTACTTCACTTTCCCATATATCCTCTTGCCCACACTATTTCCTCTTTCCTTCCTCATGGCAGCCCTACGTCCTTCTCTCTTTCAGACCCACTAAACAACTTATATTTTATTTGCCCCTATCTTTATCTATATTTCTTAACTTACTTCATTTATATGCTGCTTTTCTCCACAATGGAGACACAAAGCATTCTTGCTGCGATATTATCCTCATGACAATTTTGAGAGGTAGGTTAGGCGGAGTGTGTGTGACTGGATCAAAGTCACTCAGTGAGCTTCTACAGAGGAGTGGTGATTTGAACCTGCTTCTCCCACACCCTACTGTGAGACTCTAACCAGTACACCTGGGGAGGGGGGCTGCTGTTGAACGTTAGCAATCAGCCATGCCTAGGTGAGTCATGCAAGTGGCATGGTATCAGGCCATGTGGTGGTTGCTTCTGAGACTGGCTTGAATGAGTCTTCCCTTAAAGGCCAAAACAGCCCTGCTCCTCCCCCTTCCTGTTACTGACAGAAATCCATCTTGGAATACTGGCTGAACTGTTATGGTTGCCTAGCAACAGCCATTGAGGGCATCTAGTTAAAGCTACAGGCACTCCTTTTGTCATTTTGGCTGCCCCCCAATTTATTTTTTTTATTTATAGTTTTCAGATTTTTCTGCAAACCTGGGGTATTTTTCAGGTGTGTAGGAAAATCTGTCTTGTCTGTTCATGGCTCCAGTCTCTGGTTTATTCCCAGATCTTTGCCACTTGGCTATTAGTATATAAGATGATGCATTCAGGGGGGGAAAGCATGTCACTTGACAACCAGTGTTAAAGCTAGACTGTCTCAAACTGTTTTAAGTCCCTACAAATGTTTCAGTACAAGCTTAGTTGTTTTCTTTAGGTATGCTTATTGGCATCTGCTTAGAGGCTTACAAATTAGTCCAAGGCACGATTTCTCAGAAATAAGCTTGAACAGCTTGGGAATCCACATGGGCTCGTGGGGGAGAATCTCATCCCCCATCGGTCCTCCTCCACATGCTCGTTCCCCTTTCCCTGATTTCTTTCTTCTCTTCCAGTTACCTTTCACAGTTAGTCCCCAGATTTGCCACTTTCCCTTCAGTCCTTCCCTCCACTTTGTAGCCTCTTTCCTTTCTCTGCTTCCTCCCCCACACCTTCTCACCTGTTTTTCTCTATTTTTCTTGATTCCTTCTCTCCCTCGACTCTATCTTTGCTCCTCTACCCCAATTCTTCCTTGTTTCTTCTGCCTGTCCATGTCTTCTCACCCCAGCTCCTCTCAGGTTTCAAAGTAAAACTGCAGCAGCCATTTTGGATTAGCTAGGTAACTGCAGTCTGTAGTTGATCAAACTACAGACTGTAGAGGTAATCTCATGAGAACTTGTCTTTTAAAAACTTTAAAATTCTATCATCTCCTTTTTTTCTATTTAAGAGTTAAATAGAACTCTGTAAACCCAGAGTTACCTCCAGATTTGTAGAAGCATCTCCCCTTTGTACAGCTGCCCCCATTTTGTAGATTTTTGATCTACATTCTGGGGCCAGGTTCAGAATTAGCTATGTAGATTAATTCAGATGGGTTTCAGGTAAGTACACATTGGCTTGCAACATTTATTTTCCATCTTCTTAGAGTTTCTCTAGTTTGGCTCAAGATAAACATGATCTTTGTGCCTTTCCATGGTCTTTGGCCCACTGCCTTGCTGTGGTCTTTGGCCATGGTGTGCTTACTAAGCTTCAGGCCAGGGATTGGGTGAACACTTGTTTAGTTAGTGCCTGTCCTGAAACCTGAGCTAATGTAATATGATGCAAGCTCACAAACCTTCTGATGCTTAGAACTTTCCAAAGCAGTAATGCTAGTTGGTTGCTGTGACGGTTGATTTTTTTAAAAGGATAAACCATTAATTATGAAGATAAAAATAGCTGGTTTTGAATCTAGACTACATATCTACATGTTTCAAAACAAAGTGTTTTTAAAGCAAAAAATAGACAATTTTAAGCAGCAAATAGAAAAGGCATGCCAGAAAATAACATGGGGGTCTATAAATAGGTTCAAAAAGAAGAATGAAAGACGCTCACACACTGCTAGAAAGACCTGCTAGAGTGTGGGAGCTTCAAAAGTCATGAGCATGTTTATGGGCCCAATATTAAATTGTATTTAAATTTTAAATGCAAAGCCTTTGTAGGGTCATCTTATGGTTTGTCCTATATATAGGTAAAATAGAGCACAGTAAGTTCTTAAACAATCTGTTGATAAAACTTCCTTCTTATATTTTTTTCTTCTTCTCATGGGATAATTCTTAAACAGAGTTATATACACGTTCAAGCCACGTACTTGCAAATCTGTGATCTTGGCTGATGATACAGTATTAAAATAATGCAATCAAAATATTGTAGTAAAAAATATTGGATTGGAGCCTATGAGCCATGAACAGAATAAGTTAATGGAAAAGGTCTCTTCCTTTTCTCCTTTCCTTCTGAAAAGATTATCTTGTGGGTCAGGGATCCTTGGGAATAGAGTATAATGCAGCATGTAGGGCTGCATGCAGCTTGATGAGAATTCAGTAGAAATCAGATACACCTCCGCTTGCATGAACTTATCAGTGTGTAGAGTTAGTCCCTCTTAGAGTTAGTGTGTAGAGTTAGTCCCTGCTACAGCTTCCATGCCCTATCCTACTCGGTTCCTAAGAGTCCTCTGACCCTGTCAGGCTGCTTTGGGGAGTGACTTACAGTGGGAAGGGGGAAAACTATTCCATTAACTCACTCAACCCATAAAAACCAAGTTCAAAGAGCATTGCAAAGCCTAAAGGATATCCTGATCATTGGTTTCATGTAATTGCAAGGATCAGACCTAACAATGCTGCAAGTTCATTACAGCCAGTTCTGCAATCATAAAGGAGCCTTCTTCAGGCTGTATAGCATAATTTGCATAGAATTCAGAATTATTTCTCACTTCACTCATTTGGGAAAACTTAATGTAATTATGGCTTCTGTTCTGTGCGTTAGATGTTCATTTTTAGTGTTGTATGTAAACTGTTTCAGAACTGCTATTATAGATTATGTGTAGGGTTTACCTTAAAATGAATGTTGATGTTGAAAATGTAAATCATTTGTTTTATTTTTGTTTTTGGAATATCTTCAAACTCCTTTTCAGGAACACAATCCAGGACCATTGAACACAATGGGAGGTTTGCCATTGACTTCAGTTGGACGTGGATTGTACTCTTTACTGCTTTTTAGGCCATATACTGGCATCTCTAATAACTGTTTGCTGCATTTTAAAAGAGCTACCTATTATTTCAAGTTCATATTGTTAATTGTCAGTGAAAATCTGTTCCATGGAACTGGAAGACCTCTTAGTAAAACAATTTAAAATTTTTCTTTCCCTCATGCATAGATTTGATGTTACAGAGACTGAGCTCATTATTATAATAACTCACCTTCTCACAGGAACTCTGGGACCTGAGTTTTGGAATGACATGGTAACAAGCAGAGCAGTGTTACCCGCAATGAACAATGGCATGAGTTCTGCAGAGACAGCACCTTTTGTCATGCACAGTGTAATGGGAAAATTGACAATCGTTATTTCATGTTTATTTCTATAAAAGGCAATCTAAATTGGTAATAAAAATTCACTCTGGTTGTGGAGCTTCCCCCCGTTTGCTCTAAAACATAGCTTTGTTTTGAAACTGTGGTGTTGTTTTGTTTTTTCCCCCTATTGGCTATTGTAAAACATGCAGAACTGACTTCACCTCTTTGAAGAGAAGAATGCCAGAGTGGTGGAAGCATCTCTTTACATAAGGTCTGGATTACTTTTGTTGGAACCACTTTTGGAATATTTCCTTCCTCTTTTACTAGAAACCTTTCCACCAGGAAAAAGAATTGTTTAGCTAGCTAGTTATCATGAGATGTTAATGTTAGAAAATATATTCTTAGTGCTCTCCTAGAGTTCCTTGTCCTCAAGCTTAAGAAAGATCCTATAGGGCTCTTTCCTAAGACTGTGTAAAAGTGATGTAGTTCCCTAATAAGACAGTTTCATCATTCAACTCCTTATTTAAATATTAGGAAAAGTGCTAATGTGAGTTTTTAAAAGCTTTCTGTTGCTTAGTAAAACCAGTATACATATTTCTTCAACACTTGCAAATGGTGTTTTCTTACTTAAATGTAATTTTATTAACATTAAGCATCTTGGTCTTCTGAATCTTTCAAGATCTTTCATCACTTCTGTCCTCTCTTTGAATCTGTCTCTATTGATAATATATTTGAAGATGGAGGAAATTTCAGATGGAGGATTTCCCTATCTAGTTTGAGTGTACAACTGTTGCTTTTAGTAGTTGTTGACCATAGGAATTAAATAATGCTTTCAACTTTATGCAGCAGTTACATTTGTTGCAGCAGCACTCGTGTGCCTGCAGCAAACAGGTAAAATATGAATGGCAAGGTACAGTACAATCAGCACTCTTAGACACGTGCTCTTAAGTGTTTAAGGATATGTGAATATTGGTAATAGTATATATTTGCTGTGGGCAGCGCTGGTGAATATATGGCAGACCTGATTGACATGTATGGTGCAACTGAAGAGTTGTGAATCAGGAGGACTGTGACAGGAAAGAGTGTGGGGTGCCAAGAAAAATGTGTAGAACCAGTAACCATCTAAACCAGAGAGGGAATGATAAGTCTTAATACAGTATGAATTTTGACTGAGTACTTTATATTGCTCATTCTATATAATCTTTGCAACAAACTGTAAGATAGTTGGTGTTGCAGATGGGTTGGGGGGGTGGGGCTAAGACTGAAAAATGGAAGGTTGCCTAAGTCCATGTACTGAATTAATGGCAGGGGGTGAGATTTTAATTGGGGTCTTTTGGTTTGAGAAAAGCATGGGGCAACCCAGCAAGATCCTTCGTATCTTTTCACAAATTTGGTAGCTGACGTGCCACTGCTCCATACATAAGAGAAGCTGTTATTTTTACCATCAACATTTGTGTAGCATTTTCAAGTATATGTTTGTTTCTGAAATGATATGCTACCAGGTAATATGAGGACTGGAACAGATTAAATAGACGCTTGGAATTACACTTGTATATAATTCTGGTCCTCCTGTACTGTATGATCATAGCTGGGAGGGGAGGGATACTACAGAGTAATGGTTAGTATGCAATATGATTGGCTCATCGATTGGCTTCCCCTTCCTGCTACAGCCCCCTGGACCTCCCCCATTTTGTTCCTGGGGCTCAGCAGACCCTCCCGAACAGCATAGGGGGCAAAGAGTGTATTTGCAATGGGAAAGGAGAATTGGCGAAAATACCCTTGAATGGCAGAAACCCTTGATGGCAGAAGCGCCTTTGCATTATCAGAAATGAGTGGTAGGATACAAGCAGATAACTAGAAGGCAACAAAATAAAACTTAATATATTGGGACAGATCAATGTTGAAGCTGGCTCCAGATGTTTCATGTTACGGATTGTTTAGATTTGACGTGGCTACATGTGTCAGTTGTGTGTGAATTATTTGGAGACAAGCTGATTTTAGTAAAGTAGATCAGGATTTCTGCTGCTGTTCCTAAATTCATTTAGAATTTTACATGGAGATGTTCTTTTAAGCTATTACACAACCAGAGGGGTTGTTTTGCTGTCATGGTGCAGAAAGCCCACATGGAGACACTGTTTACTACTGAGAGCATTTTGTCCAGTCTCTCAAACCATTTGGGATAATAGTTTCTTGACCATTTCATAAGGATGAGGACTTTTTAGGGAATTTTTTTAAAAAAAACTTTTACTGAATTTTTTTCAGTGTTTAAAATGAAGATAGAGAAAGCTTAGGATA
Source organism: Eublepharis macularius (assembly GCF_028583425.1). NCBI lineage: Eukaryota > Metazoa > Chordata > Lepidosauria > Squamata > Eublepharidae > Eublepharis > Eublepharis macularius. Next base: position 129,539,456 of record NC_072794.1, read on the forward strand.
AACAGTTTTTTGTTAACTCAAAAGAAGTAGCTAGGAGATTATCATGGTTGTTCACAAAATAACTTAATTTTTTCTTGGGTATGTAAAAAACACTTAACATGCATCACATTTCAAAGGTTTTTGATCTCTTCAAACATCCAATACTACCTAATTCTTAAAATAGGTTGATCAATAATTGTTTTAGTAATGGTACCCAATTTCTTATACTGTGTGTCTGATGTCAAGCTGTGTTTTAAATAAAGGGTATAAGATTCAGGAAACATCACAGCACACTTTCTGTTTAATCAGATAATTGTTTCTTTTAAATTTAAATTTTTAATTTTGAAATCTTGAACCAGTCTCTGTAGTATTGGTATGATTCAGGTATGCCACAACAATTAACAGTGGCATCAGCTTCAGCAGGAGCTCAGGTGTAAAAGATCTCTCTGTAATCATTCTTTCTGTGAGGAAGGGGGGTATTTTAAAGTCTGCACCACAGTGAAATATAGCATAGGTTTAAGTTTTCACTGTATTCCAGGGATTTTTATCTGTCCCTGGTAAATCATTGTTCCTGTTTTTGCTTTTTTAAAAAAATGCCTTTTTACAACTGTATTAGTATTAATTGCTAAAGTTGTCATTCCTCAGTATTCGCTTCCCTCCACAGGATCTCTAGAAGCTACATTTCTGAGTGGGGTAGTGAGGGATGCACCTTGTCTCTAGTGCGCTTGCATATAAATGCATGTGCGTGAATGCTAAGACACCAAACAGAGCACATCCTGCCATTTCATGCACAACAGATACTGAGGTAAATTTTGAATTGTGATGGCATATTTTCAGACAGTTGTGTGTTTTAAATGTAGCATTAACCAAAAGAGCAAGCAGCTTGGCATTTAAATCACTGGAGGGGCAGGCTATTGCAGAATAAATGAATAAAACATAAAGAAGGCATAGTACTGCCTTCAGTAGATCATAATTTGGAGGACAAGAAGTTAGGACAGTGAGCATTGGCATGAAAATAGCAGTGTTACGAACTTGTCCCTGTTTTCATATGTGAAATATTGGAAGATAGAACATAGTAAAGTGTGATGAAGGAGAGGTCATTCCCCCCACCCCCCAAATGCTGTTTAATATATGGGTACACATGGCAACCGATAATGCATGTGTGTTTCTTAGAGGCTGACTGTGTAACTTAACATACGTTGTAAATATTGTAATTTTTTAAAAATAAATATAATAGTGACTTTTTATGTGGTATCATATGATAACGTATCATATGATAACCCATCATATTCTTTTATTAACTCTACCTTGTTCTTACTCAGTTATCTTTATTATAATTTATCTATCATTTCTACTACCTTAATTTTTCTACTACCTTTATTTTTCTGTTTCTCTAACAGTGTGATTTATGCGAGATCACTTAAATCATTTTTTTCCTGCTTTTGGGTGTACATATTTTTCAGCTATCATAAATGCTATTTAACTGAGCATTATATTAGTGGATAACTTGGAGGCCACTGATGGCATCTGCCACAAGTGGGCACCATTTGAGTTCCATATATTTATATCACATGATTAGCATCACAAACAATTGTTTTCTAGTGTTTGTTTGTTACATCTTAGGAAGAAGTGGAAGGCATGAACTTGCTATTTTACAGTTACAAGGTTGAATTTGGAGTGCGTACAGAATAGTTTCCTATGTTACTGGCATTTGGATCAATTAGAGAGATGCAAGCATAAATAAAGAACATAGAGCAGGGGTCCTCAGCCTTGCAGAGCTTGCGTGGGCACATTTGGAATTCTGAGAAAAGCTGATTAAATAATGTGCTGTTGAGTCACAGCAGACTCAAGGTGACCCCATTCACAGAGTGTTCAAGGCAAGAGAGTGTTCCTAATCTTCCTTGATTAGGAAAAAAGACCTTTTGCCCATGGGTGCCATGGTAGGGAATCACTGACATAGTGGTTGGAATATTTTATTCCTAATGCTGTGGTCTACATGCTGAATTATCTTGTTTATGTTGTGGAGAATATGAACATATAGGAATACATACTGATTGGTAATGCATATTGAAAAGAAAGCATAAAAAGGATATGCTGAATTATGAGGGGACAATATTTTTCTTAATATGCTTAATATTAAGTATAGATTTAATTATTATACAAACAGAACATGAACAGAAATGTAAAGTTTTCTAAATTTTCTTCTTAATCTCTTTTGGAATCTAGCAGAAACCCTTCCTATAAACAAAAATGTAAATTGGAATTATTTCCAAATTACATATGAAATCATTAGTTTATATTCCTGCAACTAACGAGTGGTTGGTGCTGTCAGTTTTGACAGTCCTGATCAACTTTGGGTATAGAGAAGGAGGTGGGTGGCTTGGAATCAATGCTCCCAGTCAATAGCATGATCATGTGCTTGACAAGAGTTCTGTGCCCCACAGCCACTCATGCACCTGCATGATAACATGTTACGGTAAACAAGCAATCGTTGCATGAAGTCATTATGTTGTAAAGTATATATATTAAAAATGTAAAGCATCAAGTGATCATGAGGCACAAACCCAGAAACCTCAGTAATGCAGTTGATTCCAAATTCTTTGCTGCTCAAGAAACAGCAACAAAGAGATAGCAACTGTGGTGGCTGAGGATTGGTGTGATGTAATGCTGCCAATCTCTTAAGAAATCACAAAAAGGGTGTAGCTCATAGTTACCTGTCTTCCTCTCTTTAGTGCTACTCCCCCTTGTTTGCTAACTGTGGCTTAGTTTTACATCTGCACCATGGCTAAAACGTAATCATAGTTTGCATATTTTCTTCAAACTGTGACTTCAAACTGGTTACAAGGAGAACTCCGGTTAGTGCCAGTACAGGTGGGTAACACTAAACCATGGTTAAAGCAAAGGGGGCAAGGGAGGCAGAAATCCACACCTGAGAAGAGGAAGAAGTTAGTGTGACCTTGTGGCCCTCTCCAGATCTCTTGGCCACATTTGACAGATTGGCAGCATTGCATATACTTCAAGCCTTGTGTCAACTGCACTGTAGAATGAGAGAAGAAAAAACTGTGGTGAAGGTAAACATTATTCTGCAGAGTTAACTCTAAATTCTTTTTGTTGGTGGGCAAGGTTAATGTTTAAGTTTCTACAGCTATTTATGGCCAGTTAAAAGAAGTAAACATGTTCCAACTACTGCTTTTGGCCACAGTTCTAGACAGTCATAGTGTGGGTGGGGGAGAAGAATTTGCACAGCCAGAGGGGTATTGGAAGGAACTTGTAAGCCATTTGTGCAATTAAAATCAGATTGCCCATATACCCGATACTCTAGTAGAAACTTCTGAAACCTCTCTAGTTGTGGGTGTGCTTCTCTGCTGCCTGTTCTGTGGCTGTATAGGATTGATGCCTTTAATTGTAGCTCTGTTTTTCTCTGCTGTGGAGTTAGACCTACAGCACAGCAAGGGTATGCAAGAAACACATTTTCTCCTTAATTTTCAAATTTTCTCCATTTTTTTTCATTTTACCTTGTGCATGAGAAGAGAGCTGCCAAGCTTGCAAAATATGGTTAAAATTGCTTTGAGTAATTCTGCTTTTTTGGCTTTTTTGTACCTAATCAGAATTGATGTGACTGAAGTGCAAATCTTCATAATAATCATGCATTTACTGGCAGTGATCGGAGGACCAACTTTTTGGCACACTATGGTAATTCTGTTCATCTTGTATATCACATGTATTTATTTTTTTTTAACTTGCCATTTTAAACATTTTGTTATTCATCTAGAATAATACGACTTTGCTTGAGCTGGAAAAATCTCACCATTTTCCAGTGGAGTAAATAACAATGTATTGTATTAAAGTGTATATTGAATACAGAGCCCTGGTACATTCCCCTTCAGTGTTTAGAGAGTTTCATTCTTTTGCTGTAATTTATCCAGAAGAACCTCGGCCATCTCAAGGCATTATTTTCTGTGCCAATTGAACAAAATATTCACAACTTGGTGGGGACTGTATATTTAGTCCCAGATCAGCAAAATGTAGCTGCTTAGGTTGGAAAGGCTATTGTACCCAGCTGTAGATCTTGAGCCATAAGCAATTTAACAGAATGCCATTTAAACGCTGGTTTTAAATTTTTATGAATTTTTTTGGCCAGAAGCATTTATCTAGGACAATTTGGCTGCCACAGATGCTTGAACATGGTATGCGTGTTTACTAAAACATAACATTTTCATGCTATAACACAATAGCTGTGTGTCTTGTATGTAAATTACCACTTAAAAAGAAAGCTAATTGGCTACATCAACTGTCTTTGCTACAATGTAGTTATTGCAAAAATAAATAATTGATGGGCTTGCAAATATACCCTCTTTAATATTGACTGTACTGAAAAACAACTGTTGCTTCAGAAAAAGTATTTTATGTATTTAAAGGAATCTTAAGATTTTTTAAAGTAGAAAAGACATAGTATTTTGAGGGAAATGTGCTATTTTTATACCACTTAATGTGTAGTGTGTCCTGACTTCTGTATCTTCATTCAGTAATAGGTTGTTTCTAACACTAGAAAAAACTTATGGCTCACCTTTTATAGAAAAAAATATACCACTGGAATTTATGCTTATTAAAAGAGCATATCTACTCAAACATTCCACTTTTTTTCTCTCTCGGGCATTTCTACACTTCAGCATTTGAATAATTGTTTTACAAATCTCTTTACAATAATTTTGCAATATCTTGTCAGCACATAATGGAAAGAAATCAGCTAGCTGGCAGGAAGGTGGGGGGCCCGCAGGCACAGGACACCTCTGCTGCTGTTGCTTCCCATCCCTTTTGCGAAGCTTGCTAGATGTGCATGTCAACCCAGGAGATAGTAAGCGCACAGTCTCCAGAGAATAATGAGATTAATGTATAAGTGTTTGCAAAATGCTGAGTCACAGAGGGGAGACAACCATGCTGCTTTTGTTTTTAAATAACAAACTGGTGGATGAGTGTACACATGTTGGAGTTGCACACAGTGCTGAGGGACGTAGTAACTGTAGAATTAAAAGTTCAGAAGTGGTGTGGGAATGGGAGACTTGTGTTGATCATTAAAAGAAACGAACTGTGCATAATCAAGAAACAAATGTCCATTTATTGCAGAGTAAAAGACAGGATAATTATTGTGATGTCTAGAAGTAAGTTATTGCTGTTACAACCTTTGGAGCCCACTAAATTGATTATATGGTGTGGTGCTTTCCTATTTATTTATATGCATGGACTTTTAAAAATCTAGTTGAAGCACCATTGTATTAAATTATTGAAAATGAATTTTAGCTACAGACAGGACTTTCGGTAGGTAGATGAAGGTGAGATTGTATAGAGGTCTTAATGTGTGAGAGGGTCCACTGATATACAGGCTAGATACTATATGATCTGTAAATTGGAGTCACTATTTATATTATTTTGTCTCAGTATTTATATAATGTTTAAGCACCATACAGCCTCAATTTTTTGTGCAGCTAATTTCCATTTTTTTATTCTAGAGTGTTTGTAGCTCTTAAGATTATAGCTAAAGTTGAAAAACGTGTAGACACGTGTATAAACTTTTGGAAATTAAACAAATCCAAATTTATGGTGTTTCATTCCTCTTAATATCTAAGCTTATATTAAGTTTCCAAAAACCAATCAGTTGTCACATTTGAGAGGATAAATTCCAGAATAAGAAATTTGTAGAATAAGTATCTTATGTTTCTTAGTGGTATTTTGCACTATTAGGATTTTGAAAATGACATGCAAATAGTCATGGTGATTCAAAACTGACAAAAGGAAATACTTCACATAATGCTTTTGATTGAGAGAATTAACTGCCACAAGATAGTGATGGCCAGAAGCATAAATGGCTTTAAAAAGAATTCATGGAAGATATTCAAACAATAACAGTTACTCATGATAATATAATTGCCATGTTTCAGAGATGCTGGAGACACCAAATGGTGAGAGATGTCTGCATAGTTTTGCTAACGAGCCTCCAGCATGGGAAATGTATCACTTTTTCCTCTGGCATTGCAGTCTTACGTTCTTATTGATTCTTCCATTTGATTTACTTCATCTCTAACTTTGGAATTTGTGGAAGATAACCCAACATACTCTTTGTACTAACTCTTATTCTTCCGTTTGCCTTCCTTTGCCCATATCCAGTGTAGTCTTTTGTTATATCAGATTTAACCTCAAATGTAACATCCAGTTTAACTTCATGGATTCTGGGCTAAAAAGTTTTTCAAAAAAAGGGAGCCTAAATATGACAAACCTTTCTTCCATCCAGTATTATGTACTCTCTCCAGGGGGAACTCAAATGCTGGTATTTTTCATTTTTGTCACTTGGATACAAGTCTCTAGCTTTCTGAAAGGTAGCGTGAAGGGAAAATATTCTCTCTTGTCTCCAGGTAACTTCCAAAAAAGTGGAATGTTTGAGGGTTGAGCTAGATGCTGGAGATCCATGACTGGATCCTACCATCATTTTTTAAAGCTATATTATAGCCTCCTGCATGTAGCCCTAATTCAGATTGGGGCCATGCAAAGGGCTTTTTTGTTCCACTTCCACGTGGTTTCAGTGATCAAAAATGCCCTCTCCATGCTACTGTTAGCTATGGAAAGGGAAAAAGAGGAGCGAAAGATGAAGGCCTATATTCCCTTATTGGGCTAATGGTAGCACAGAGAAAGTTTCTTTTTGGTAGAAGAAAAAAACATGCAGAGGTTTTTCCTCCTATGTATTGTCGACGGCTTTCACAGCCGGAGAACGATGGTTGTTGTGGGTTTTCCGGGCTGTATTGCCAATGCCGACCACGGCAATACAGCCCGGAAAACCCACAACAACCATCGTTTTTCCTCCTCATTTAGGCTTTATCCAAATTGGGGTGATACACAGCTGCAGCTTAGCTTTAAAAATGTTGGGAAGATCTCTTCACAGATATCCCGGTTTCTTGTCTGTTTTGGTCCTGAGTTTACATGGCAGCTAGAAAAAATATTTCAAGTTGACTGTAACTATGTTAATTTTCCTCCCCTCTCCTGTCAAGATTCCAGTGCTGAACATCCCAGTGAAAATACTTCCTCCTCTTTGTACAGTAGCAGGAACTATATTCTCATGTACAAACTACTTTGGTGTGATCTTCACAGGTGGTGTTGGCAAAAATGGATCAACGATAGCAGTGAGTGTTTCTCATTATTATTATATTTTCTTTTCCTTTGAGCAATTCAGTATTTTTTTCCTGCCACACTTCAGAGTGTTGCCATATGTTCATACATGGTCCCATTTTATTGGTGTCATGTTTTACAGTTGTTTACCAGCCAAACGAAAACACAGTTCATCTGAATGAAACCTACAAAACAATAGACCTATGATTTTCTAACATTTATTTAGCTACTATTAACAAAGCCCGTTGCGGGAAAAAATACAACAGGCTCTAGAAAGGGTAGGGCGGGCAAGCGGGCATCACCACCTGCTCTGTGCCTAATCCTAGCTAGGTGAAGGTGTCAGGTGGGCATTACCACCTGCTCCGCTTCTGATCCCAGCAGGGTGAAGGCGGGGAATGGGCATTGCCACTTGCTCCACTCCTGATCCCAGCTGGGTGAAGGCATGGGGCGGGCATTGCCATCTGCTCTGTGCCTAATCCCAGCCTGGGCTTCCCACCACAGCGTGCTCTTTAGAGGGACAGGCTGCCTCTCCTGGTTTTCCCTCCATGGCAGCACCCTCTGGTGGCACACCAGGGTAGGAAGTGAGTTGTCTGGAACACGCTTAGCCTTTTATATAGTAGGATTTATAGCTGCCTTCCTCACTAAGAGTCAAGGTGGATTACAGAGTACGGGGGGGGGGGGATCCTACACTATAGGACATCTGTCTGTCTGTCTGTCTATCATTTGTATTCCGCCCTCCCTGCGGATGGGCTCAGGACGTATTAAATGATCAGTGCAATAGGACCACGAATACAAAATTGAATGATAAGACAAACAATAGTTTCATATTATTTTGCCAACTGGACATTCTTAATGCATAGATTGAACACAGTAATGAGTATACTCCATTTCTTAGAAGACAACAATTTGTTTGATCCTCTGTACTTTTTGTCTGTTTGAGAAGTCTGTCATTCCTGACAGTCTTCCAGAAGTGGACCAAAGGCAAATTAGTTCTTCTCAGAGTTCTTTTTGGATGGATCTTGTGTTTCAAATCAAGACTTTATGTAGTGGGTTAGATATGCTTTTGTTAAGCAACACCCCCCCCCCCCCAAACCCAGCTTGTGATATAAGTGAACAGATTTGGACTTCCCCTGCTTTAAAAATTACATCTGTATCAAAACCGCAGTTCCATTGTAGCATTTTTTCCAAATTGCTTTAAGCCTGAAATTATACACAGATAGTTAACGCAGCATCAGCTTGTGATGCTTGCTTCTCTGTCAGAGATTTCAGCCACAAAGGCAGTTGATGCTCTTTTGTACAATTCCAGTATGCCATATGAGCAGGTTCAAGGTTTAATTAAAATGTAGTATCAAAGATTTTCTGCCCTCATATCATTTGGGCACACCATGTTGACATTTGTACATATATAGTGTGACCTTCTTGATAAAGTAATACTGAACTTCCTCTTTGCATAGGGAACAAGTGTCCTCTCACCATTTCTTCACATTGGATCAGTCATTGCATTAGCTGCCATGATCTACAAGAAATCTGCTGTGGAGCTCTTTGAAAAGCACCCTTGTCTCTACATACTAACTTTTGGTTTTGTATCTGCTAAGATAACTAACAAGCTAGTGGTAAGTGCTTCATCTTCCTTGTTTGTTCAGCTTTTTGTATGTTTTACTTTGTCATTAAACATGTACTTCCAATCTTCTACTGTAAGCACCGATTAGCCACATCATCTCAAATATTAGATTTCTGAAAGCAGCTTTTCTCTTTCAGTCACTGGTGCACATATTGATACTCGTCATTTGCCTCCCCCAAATACTGACCTGAAGGGTTGGCCATAGTTCATGAACAGAAATGTTTAAGACATTATAATCAAAATTCAGTTATTTGTGCCATAAAAGTAAAACTGTCGTTCACTAGAAATACTGAAACAGAATATTCATCTGCATTATCTCATTTCTTCCTGCAGGTTGCACATATGACCAAAAGCGAGATGCATCTGCATGACACAGCATTCATAGGCCCAGCGCTCTTGTTCCTGGACCAATATTTTAACAGCTTTATTGATGAGTATATTGTACTTTGGATTGCCCTGGTAAGTATTTCCTTATTTTTCTTGCCATGAAAAAATATATTTGCACATTCTTTTCCATACATTTGTACAATTTTAGTTTTGCAGTGGCAAGTTAGCCAGAGTGAATTGCAGAGAAAACCCTGTCTAGTTTCTCCATATTTATCAGGGTTTGTAACTAGGGCATTTGTACACATTCTTATACATGCAGAGATATCATTGGATGAGTTGAGTAGTGCTCTGCTCATGCAGTCTCATTGCATATATAGGATGTTCCATGAATCTATGAAGAGAGCTCACTGAGCTCCATGCATAAAGGGATTGCAGTGCCTCTCAACCTCTGTCACAATCCAAATGTCAACCCCTGTATATTCAGCTATGTTAAGCTGCACTGAAATAATGTTCCAGTTTGTATCCTTTGTCCAGAGACTGGCCCATCCCCAGACTCCTTGCTATTTCAGTCCCAGTGGGAGAGCAGTAGGTAGAGGCTGTGGGAGTTCCAGTCCTGTACTTACCATAGCAGGCCAAGGAACCCCTAAAGGCTGGCCCAGCAGAGGTGAGGGCATCAAAAGCCACAATGGCACCACACAGCCGGGAGGAGCAGGTAGCCAGCAGGAAGAAGAGCTGGTGGTGTTAGCAGTCTTTAGGAAAGGGCAGGCCTGCAGAAACAGGCCCAGGCCAGCTGACGGGGAGGCTTTATCCAGCAGGTAGAGGCCAACAGGAGATCAAAGTAAGGGCTTATCACAGAGGAGGCTACTCTTCCCTTCTTTGCTAAGCCAGACCATGGGGGAGGAAGCATTGGGCCCTGCTCCAAGGCTGTGAGAGCAAAGTTTAGAGGAGAAAGAGGAACCAGGTGGTGCAATCCCCTCCTCTCCAAGTTCTGAGGCCTGGGGATCTTGGGGCTGATCTCACACAGTGGCTGGACAGACAGTAGACCCTGCAACGGGGGGGAGCATCACATCCTCATTGTTTTTAAACAGGCCACTGTACAAGAGCAGACATATTATTAGTGCAGATGAGGGGAGAGGCTGGTCAGTTTCACTTCTTGTCCTTAAGGTAGGGTACCTTAACATTTTTTAGCCTGTGGGCTCCTTTGGCATTCTGGCACAGGGTGGTGGGCAAAATCACAAAATGGTTGCCATAGGAGGCAGAGCAAGCCACAAAATATCGGAGTGAGCTTATGCAGAACTCTGATAGTAGATCTTCAGCATTTTAGGCAGAACCTTTGTGTAACAGGATGCTTTTTAAAATTAGCATATTGGTTAAAGTATCTTCTTGCATACACAAAATAAGTATACATATAGGGCTAGCTATGAAACTCTCATCCAGCAGTATTTGTCTTCATGTTGCAGGCATCTAAAACATTGGTGCAAAAAGCAAAGGAAAAAATGCTGCTTTTCTTGGCTATCTCTGCATGAGCTCTTCTCTCATGAGCCCAGCCATTTTTAACCTGTACTATTACTTGTAACAACAGTTGGTGCTGAAGAGCTAGTGAGAGTTTGTTGTACATCAGGATTTGAGTCTCGTGGCACCTCAGACACTAACAAGACTTTCAGGGGATAAGCTTTCAAGAGTCAAAAATCATGTTGGTCTCTAAGGTGACCACCACCTGAAAATTATGTCAGTCTCTAAGGTGCCACTGAACTCAAATTCTGCTGTTCAACTGCAGACCAACATGGTTACCGATCTGAAACTATTTCCTTGTACATGTGTATAGTAAGAGAGATTCTATCCAGATTATGATAGGAACAATAGATCAATTTTTGCGAAAGACTGAGGATAGGCTGCTACTTGCAAAAATTAGAGATTGTTGCAAGACAATAAAATATATGTTAATACTTGGAGCGAGAAATCCTGGTGTTCTAGAGAGTGGGCTTGAAACAAATGATTTTGAGGCTTTTATGCCTAGATTTTGCATGTCGGTGTGTTCTCCTTTCAGATCTTCTCTCTTTTTGATTTGCTCCGGTACTGTGTCAGTGTGTGCAATCAGATCGCTTCCCATCTTCACATCCATGTCTTCAGAATCAAGACCCCTTCCACACATTCTAATCATCACTAGTTCCTTGGTCGTCACCACAAACAAGAAATAACTGACAACTATTTTCTACTAGAGAGGATTCAAGCATACTGAGGAGACTATGAAAACTGGAGCATATAGGAACAAGTCTAATTTATAATAATGTTGTATAACTTCTACTCTTGGTTACTGACAGCACTCCTTAGCTAGCCTTCTCCAATGAAAGGAGAATCCCAAGCAGTCTCCAATCAAACATGCACATTTTCCACTCTGCTGGTTGTGTGCCCTGGAAAGCATGCAGAGAATAAAGCTTTGTCTTTGTAATTACCACAACAGAATAAACTCTTGGACAAGTGGATTTCTGACAACAGAGATTTCTAATACAGTGTAATTACAAGCTATAAGACAATTTGCTTTCTAATTTTAACCATCTCTTAGTAAAATACTCATTTAGTACCCATCCCAAATTTATTTACTAAAGAGTTGAGCTTGTAACACACAGATATCCCACTAGCGCTTGTGGCTGGAATATCTTGGACTTTTGAGTCTGGACTGTGATCTTCTTGTTCACCTGTTGCTGAAAACTGAGGTAGATTTTTAGAAGTTCAAAATGAAATTAAGGCACGTTACTCCCATTGTCTCTGGAAACTGGGTTTATAAAAGTGCCATCTTTTGAAGCAATCCATCGTGGCTGGACGAGCTCTGTTCATTTCAATAGGAGTGGTGCAGGTCGGCTAGATGCAAATTATTCAGCCTCTGTGCTTGATGAATTACACCTTTTGTCTTTAAAATTCTACCCTCAGTGCCCTGTGAGATGGGGAGGGTGGGGTGGTGATTGTCAGCATGCGGTATAGTGTGGTATCTGTCAGTTTGATTTTTTTAAATAAAAATTTGAAGAAATTTATTTCTCAGTTTCTTCAGTGGAAAGTATATACAAAATTTACAGTTACTTTTTGTATAAAATTTATGCAAAAATTATTTCTGCTCTTTAATAAATAAGAAAATTCTCATAGCTATGATAATCCTTGTATTTATGTGCTGATTTGAGCCATTTTGCAGAAATGTTAATTTGAACTACTGAAATGTATTCTTGCTGTCAAGCATCTCCATACCTTTTTACAGATTTTATAAAGGCAAGAAGTCTCTTTCCTCATAGGATAGATTGGGAAGAAGGCATTGTAATCCTTAGGAGGAAGGGAAGTTATAGTTCTTACTCACTGAGTAGCAGGGGATACTAGAGGAGTTCGTAGTAAACTTAAGCAATTCTTTGGGGGCCTTCAGCAAGGATATCATCAGGGATAAGTCAGTTGTTCTTGTAACTCAGTCCACACATACGCTCTTGAGCAAAGGGAGGTACATGCTAATATGATTATTTGGGAGCATTAGGGACCTAGAGAACTTCTAGCAGAGTTCTTTGTCAGCTTAGGAGACTGAGATGAGGAAAGGAAAGCTGTTGCTACTAGTGCAACATTTCCAAGGGCACAGCAGCTGGGCTGCCTCTGTGCTATAAATGAGGCTAGTGTCAACAGATGTGTGAATGGTAAGCTGCCTTGCATTTCCTCTTGGTAGATGTAATGGTCACCTTTTCTTTTTGCTTCATTATGACTCACGAGAATTTAGGTCTTTGTGCAACCAAAACACCTGGCAGAAAGGAGCACACTATGCAGCTCAGAGAATGAACCTTCAGACTGGCACATGAAAGCTATATTTCCACTAGGAACAGGTCCATAATTTGGGGAGCTGTTAGTCTTCTCTAACCTCTGTAGCAGCATAGCATGTATCCCTTCATGCAGCACTGCAGCCTAACAATGAAGGCAAGGGACAACCGCTATTACCAGGAGAGGCTGTTGTGCTGATGTTAGACCACAAACTAACATTCAAGAACTTTAATGGAAGAGGAAGAATTTTCCAGAACAGGTGTTACACACAATCCATTAAATCTCCACACAAAATCCTTACTCTTGTGCTTTTAAATTTTGAAGGGGAGTACTAATTCTTACAGAAAATACTTTTTGTGTACAAACAAGGGATTTAGCCACTGTGAAGAACTCATCCTAACTAGGGCTGTGCACGGGTGGGGATATTCAGTATTCCCGCTTCGGGTTTACCCAAAGCAGGAAACCGATTCGGAATACCCCCAAATCCAAAGTGGCAAGCTGCTTTGGATTTGGGGTTCGGGAATCGCTTCGGTATGCTCCATAAAGATTCGGAGCATACTGAAGCGAGGGGGGAACTCCCCCCCACCCCCTGGAGCAACCCCTCTACCCACCCCACCCCCCTATGGAGACCCCCCCACCCAACCCTGGGGAGACCCCCTCCAACCCCCACCAACTTACCTGGTGGCAGGAAGGTTATCAGCTGGGCAGCGGGCTGCCGTCGCTGCCGAGGTGGCGGCGGCACAACGCAGCGCGGCCTGGAGCCAACCGGCTCCTCTGCCATCGCTGCGCTGCCGCCCGAGCCTGCGGGGTGGTGGGGAAGGCCGGAGCCGCCGCCTCCGGCCCTTCCTGCCCCTCAAATGGCCGCCCGCCACCAGCACGCCATGGCCATTTGAGGGGCAGGAAGAGCTGGAGGAGGCAGCTCCGGCCTTCCCTACCACCCCGCAGGCTCGGGCGGTGGCAGAGGAGCTGGCCCAGAACCACTGCAAGGTAGGTGGGGGGGTTGATGTTTAAAGGGGACCGCTGCTGCTTGCCCCGCATGCTGGCCCCGCTTCGGGAATACTGAAGCTTTCCGAATCGGGTCTGCTTTGGGTATCTTTACCCGAAGCAAAACCCGAATAGCACAGCCCTAATCCTAACTATAGAAGCAGTGACTGGAGCTGCTATTGCACCTAGTCTTGGGCAAATTCTAGTGTGTAGTTTATGATTGCTATGAATTTGTGCATCTTGTACAACTGAATTATTCAGAATGGCAGTGAAAGCCACATTCTGTACACTAGGTGAATTATTCCCCTAGCAGGTAGAGCATGCTGCAACTATTGGGATACAATAGGATTAGCCTGTATGCTCTCCTTTCTTGCATGCATGGAGGTAAGATATTTTGCTTGATCTGCCCTTTCCTCTGTTTCTCTATTCCATTGCATTCTATTTCTCTTTGGACTACTAATTTCCTAGAGAAATATTTATGAAGTGAGTGGAGCCATTATTATTTGGGTAGATACAGAACTGCATCGTTACAGAACAGAAATAAGGGAACCATCAATGTCTCAGCAATGGAGAACCCAGACATTCAATATGAAGCCTTTGGAATGGAAATCATTTTAATGCCAATAAAATTGTTTCCTAGAAACGTAATTAGTTTCACCAGTTTCTCTACATTCTTTTTTATTATTTACTACCCCACAGTTCCTCCATAAAACTTTATGTCTAGAGCTATCTAGAGTCCTGTGTTGATCAGGATGATCACTTGGCTCATTTATTTTACAGTGTCATTTTGTTTAAGAGCTGCAGCTTTGTTCTGTCAGTTGGGCTAAATATCACAGCCAAAATAATAAGAAGAGAGGAAGGTGGAATAAAAGTGTGAAGCCACTCTCCCCTTTCATGCTTGACAGACGAAGTTGAGATAGTACCATGAGCCCATCGAACCAGCAAAGCCAAGGTGCTCCTGTTCTGAGGGAGCTGTTGTCTTGGTCTAAACAGATGTCGGCTCTAGGTACAGGCTTGCCTATCTGGTGGCTGCCAACGTACCTCTCATGTAGAACATGTATTCAGGAGAGTCGTCTTTGCTTCTTTTGTTCTTGATATTCATTTAATTTCTGTTGAAAATACCCTGTGGATGAGAAAAGAAGCACCTGTCACTACATCCTCCATTTGTATTTCCTGGCAAAGGGCATCACTGGCAAAAATGCTCTTTCTGAGTGGCAAAGCCGGGAATTGGCAGTGCAGTAAATTCAAGTAAAATGCTACCCTATAACAGAAGCATAGGAGCTAGTAGGAGCCAGTAAATTCAAAGGACAGAGATCTAAAGTCAGCGAAGTGTCATTTTTTTAGACCATTGGTTGCAGAAGATCCAGATGTTGCAAGCAATGGGCTGGATCCAGCCGACAGACTAGCTGATTTTAATCTCCTGAAAAGCAAGTACATACAGCTGCCCCAGGCCACTCCCTGGCCAATGCCATCCAATAGGATAGGGAGCCTCTACTACTTGGCAGCACTGACTACTGTGAATAAAGAGCTAAAGAAAAACCAATTTGTTTCTAGTTGTCTAGAAAGGCTTGCACGCAACCTCCCTGTCCCTGACTGATTTCAATGCCAAAGAGAATGTGGACAGGCAGGGTACAACCCTCCACCCCCTGCCAAGACAGCTGGTGACAATATGAGAACAACCTCTTCTACATCAACAAAAAGAGCCAACTGCTTTTCAGCTAGAAGGAGAAATGTGCAATGGTGCTATATCAACAGTACCTGATCTAGGCCCAAAAAGACTTTTATCCTTTTCTGTGTAGGTGGGCCAGAACCAAAGCTACCAACTTAAAGCATACTGGTTTAGACCCAAATAAAAAAGGAAGTGGAAAATTAGAATTAGCCAGAAGCAAGGAATTGAAGGCATGCCAATGTATGTCTGCAATAACCAGTGGTGGTTGTATGTGGCAAGTGAGAATTGAGCCACTCCCCATGCAAAGAAAGCAGACATATTTCCCTTTAATGACCACCACCTCCTATATGAACTTACCCATCCTCTCTGGTGAACTTTGGAGGCCCTGCTCTAGGGGTCCCCACCATTTGATACTAGCCGTGTGGCAGCATGAGAAAGGGCTTCTCAGTCATAGCGCCAAAACTGCAGAACTTCCTTCCCTCTATTGTGTCTTCTACCAGCAGGTGAAGACTTCTTCGTATTTATGTATTGTTTAGTGTGGTGGTGGTGGAAAGTACCCTCGAGTCATAGCTGACTTATGGCAACCCCTGCTGGGGCTTTCAAGGCAAGAGACTAACAGAAGTAGTTTACCATTGCCTACCTCTGCATAACCTCTGGTCTTTGTTGGAGGTCTCCCATCCAATTACTAACCAAGTTTGATTCTGCTTAGCATCCAAGATCTGACGAGATCAGGCTTGCCTGGACTATCCAGGTCAGGATTGGTTGGCATACTTTCCACTAAATGTTGGATCTCCTCCCCAGTTGTGGTGGTGTGTGTGTTTTATATGTTTTATTGCATTGTTTATTTATATACACTATTTTGAATGTTGTTTTAATGTTTGCTGCCTTGGGGACCCTAAGTGGATGAAAAAAACAGCATAGAATTGGTTGTTGTGGGTTTTCCGGGCTGTATTGCCGTGGTCTTGGCATTGTAGTTCCTGACGATTCGCCAGCAGCTGTGGCTGGCATCTTCAGAGGTGTAGCGCCAAAAGACAGAGATCTCTCAGTGTCACAGTCACAGTGTGTCACAGTCACAGTGTCACTGTGACACTGAGAGATCTCTGTCTTTTGGCGCTACACCTCTGAAGATGCCAGCCACAGCTGCTGGCGAAACGTCAGGAACTACAATGCCAAGACCACGGCAATACAGCCCGGAAAACCCACAACAACCATCGTTCTCCGGCCGTGAAAGCCTTCGACAATACATCCAGCATAGAATTGTTTTAAATAAGCAAATAAGCAGTTCTCAAACTAGCCTCTGGAGGCCTAAGAGTCCTTTAGGAGGACACAGTGTGAGGCCACTCATGCTTATCCAACTAATGTGAAAATGGAGTCCTCTGAATTTTCTAGAAATTGGGGCAGGAACTCTGCCTCAGAGGAAGGAGTTGTGAATTTGTAAAGATGCCATCACCTGCAATCACCTTGCTTCCAAGAGCTCTAGTCAGATAATTGCTGATTGGTTGTCAGAATCCAAGAGCTTAGCCCTGTGAATTCTAATTGGCTGAGTGGCACTAAGCAGGTACAGTCCTAATACAGCCATCATAGTTACTTCAGGTATAAAACTGAACTGATTTTCACTCTATTTTCCAATGTAAAGGATTTCACCATACAGATAAAACATCACTGCATTCATAGACACTAATAGCTTAATAGTGAAAATTAATGTTCTGATGATGCTGATCTCTTTCTGTTTCTACAGTCAGCTCTAAATATTTTCCTAATCCCCTTCTCCACCCCTGTTCAGTCAGTTTCCGGTTAGAGGTTTTCAACCAATAAAGACATTTCTTTCTGTTTCTGGCACAAAGCCCATCAGTTAAGAGGTGAATTTGATTTAAGACTTGGGATCAGGGCATTTTGAACTGAGGCCTTATAGAATCTGCTGCTCTCTGAGATCTGATTCTGTAGGCTAAGTGCAGACAATACAAACATCTTACTTAAACTTCCGTTTAAAATATAGCCATTGTGGTTTTTGTATTGTTTTGAGGACAGAGGCCTCCATATGGCATTTCTGGCTTACCACACACTTTGAAAGGAGGCTGTTTGGCATCAGTGAGGGGCAAGGGGAAGGCAGGGGGCCTGTGAAACAAATATGAATCAAAATTGGGGTCCTTGTGTTATGGAAGTTTAAGAGCTCAGGGCAGGCCTTGACGAGCCTCGGAGCAAAGTGTTCAGCCATTGATGGCTGGTGTGTGTGTGTGTGTGAGTGAGAGAGTGAGAGTGAGTGTATGTTTTGGCTATGATTGCTCTGAGCAGTGAATGGAGTGTGCCCCAAATACTGGTGCACATTAATTTCAGAGAGGGCAGAGGCAGCAGTAAGCTGGTGAAAAGCTGCATGTGGCATTATCACCCGATGGTTCCAGTCCAATCAGAAGTTCTATGTGAAGTGCCCTGGAGTCCTCTGCAATCAAACAAGGGACAATGGGCCTCACTCCAGTTTTGTATACCCTCCCCCTCTCAGCAAACTTGTGGCTCAGATGGAGGTTTCCCCAAGCTGGCAGAGGCAAGAGGGGTTCCACCACTTACCACCCTTTCTAAGAGTCCCACAGCCAGAATTAATTGCCAGCTGAGATTCTTTCGAAGGTAACCCATGCAGAGAGTGCAGAAATGATACACTGTACAACTTCTATGGTCTGTTCATCAGTACTTCATACCCTGAGCAAAGTTTTAAATAGGAAGAGGAAATGCAAAGAAAGAACTATGATTGTTCCAAAGATCTGGGCTTTAGCAGACATCACTCATAAATAGTCAAGCTTTCCTCAATATCCTCAGGGACTAAAAAGTAGCTTATTTTAACCCCTATAGCAGTGATGGCGAACCTTTTTGAGCCTGAGTGCCCAAACTGCAACACAAAACCAACTTATATATTTCAAAGTGCCAACACTGCAATTAAACCTGAATACTGAGGTTTTAGTTAAGAAAAAACAACTCATACAGTTGTCCGAACTAATTAACATCTCTCTCACTCACTCTCTCAGGAGCCACAAATGAAAATAAAGCAAGTGAAATCAAAGCAGCTTGCCCTCTGTTACACCAGCAGCCCGGCTTGCAAGCTCTCTCTCTCTCTCTCTCTCTCTCTCTCACTCACTCACTCACTCACTCAGGAGCCACGAATGAAAGTAAAGCAAGTGAAATCAAAGCAGTTTGCCCTTCTTTACAGCAGCAGCCCAGCTTGCAAGCTCTCTCTCTCACTCAGGAGCCACGAATGAAAATAAAGCAAGTGAAATCAAAGCAGTTTGCCCTTCTTTACAGCAGCAGCCCGGCTTGCAGTCAGTCAGTGTCTCTCTCTCTCTCTCACTCACTCACTCACTCACAAGTCACAAATGAAAGTAAAGCAAGTTAAATCAAAGCAGCTTACTCTCCTTTAGAAAGCCAGCCCCAGCAGCCCGGCTGCTGCCTCTGCTTCCTGCTGCTAAAGAGACGGGCAGCAGGGACGCAGCATTGAGGAAAAGGAATCACGTGGACAGGGCCAAAACCCATGTGATCTCTGCTCAGAGCTACCGGAACGCCGTTCCAGGCGTTCCCCCTCCAAATGAGCCCTGGACCTAGCAATCCGGCAACTTGGCTCGCATGCCCACAGAGAGGGCTCTGCGTGCCAGCTGTGGCACGCGTGCTGTAGGTTCGCCATTGCTGCCCTATAGTGTACTTAATGCATTAACAGGCTGCTCACTCCCACTGTCCCTCTCCTGGCTCTGGTACCCACAAATGTGAACATCTCATTCATATATAGGTAAGACCATACTAAGTGCCTCTTTACTCCATCAAAATACAGTGCTTCTAGGTTTATTACACATAATGGGTTGCTGATTTTTCTACACAAAAAGCACTTCCAGTTAGGATGATGCATGAAAACAGCATGTAGATCATCCCATTTGATGATAATCACATACACACTCCTCTCTGCATGTGCACATACTTAGAAACTGCAGCTGGCCATGCTTACCAGCTCTTATCTCCTGAAGTACAGTGAAAAAGACATCTGTCATTAGCTTATGGGACATGGAACTGTAACAGAAGGTTGGATCCACCCAGTTTTTCTGCTCAATCTTGCCCAGTTCTCCACCTTACTTCAGCTCCCATCCCACATGCCTTTGCTTTTTTGGGGTGGTCCTCCTTCTGAGTTTATACTCAGAAAAGCTCGTGGGATCTAACCCATGATTTTCCAAATAGATAACATTTTAACACCTGACGCAACCCTAATCAGTAATGTTCTATAGAAATTTGCTGATACGTCAGCTATCATTAATCAATGAGACTGGGTCTGCTCATCACAGTAGGGTGAGAGTCTGTTTACCTTCTACACCCTTTCTGTTCCTTTCTGCTTCCTGAATAAATAATGAGAACATCTGAGTCTTGACAAATTTTTTCAGAAACCTGCGGCAGGTCTTCGAGGTGAGGGCTTTGCAGAACGGCCGTTCCTGGAAGCAGCCTTGACCGCTTCTGTTCCATTTGATGTGCACTGGGTAATGACCAATGATCTTGACAAAGAACTGCACAAATGTGTCTGAAACACGTGCATTGAGTTCCTCACATGCTGGAAAAAAAAACAAGTATAAAATTCACTTGTGGGAGAAATGTTGTCCCTTCCAAAGTATTCAATGTCCATATTTTAACTATGCTAACTTTCCCCCAGCTCGCTGATAGAAAATTCTCCAAGTCGCTTTGAAGTCACATTTACCTGGAGATAGTGCACACAAAGTCTGATTTAAATAACTCCACCCAGTGAACTGTTTGTGTGCAGAGGATTTTAGTAGAGTGAGTGGCTTTCTGGACACTACTGTAGCCATTTTCTTAATTCGCATGCAAAAAGTCAGCGAATTAATCCAGTGAATCCTTGTACCTAACTGGCTCATTTCATGGGAAAAGCACCTCACATGTCATGATTTCATTCATCTTCTAAATGGTGTCTGTTTCACATACATATAAGCATTAGTGAGCAAACGTAACTCATCTTGGCTGGTTTTTTCCCCAGAGTTCTCAGACACTAATGGTGATTGTGCGGAATTAACGTGAACTAAGATACTCTTCAGTCTTACGGAACCTTTAATCAAAGAGCTGTATATGCATTTATTATTGATGAAATCTTTGCAGCTTATATCTCTACAGACAGTGTGGGGTATTAACTATTCAAGTAATTGTGGTGTCCTTGAGATATAAAATCCAATTTCCTGAGATTAAATACTAAGAGGCTATAATATCTGCAAGCATATGGCTCCAGAAGGGAGACTTTGCCTACATTGCTAGCTTGCATAGATCACAATAGTAGATGTTTAAAAAAACCCACCAAAATCCAGATGCTTCCTATTTTACTAATCCCAAAATGTGACAAATGTCACCCACCTCTGAATAGTGTTCTATCAACACTGGCTTCCCTCCCACCCCTACAACACCTCAAGGAGCAGGTGCTGTGAAAGACATTTTCCTGCCTGAGACTCTGGAAGAATACTGCCAAACAGAGCAGTCAGAGGTGAGCTAGGAGCCAATTGTCTGATTTACCGTGAAATCCTAAGCAGTTACTCCAGTCTAAGGGCTTAGACTGAAGTAACTCTGCTTAGGATACCACTGTTAGTATTGGGCAACATAACAAACTGAGGCTGAAATGTATCCTGACTTGGTTGGCCAGAAACCAGAAGATCTGGGATGAAATCTGAAAAAGACTGGATGTTTTAAGTCATCCACCCCCCTGATATTTTTTGGGATTCTCTGCATCATTAACAGTCCTGTGTTGCACTTCCTGTGGGCTAAGATATAAATGGAAAATACCAGGGGAAAGGCACATTCCTATGCATTTTACACAACTTTTACTTCCCCAATGTTCTACCTGCAGACGTACTGTGAGGAATATCATAAGATTAGCTTAACTGGGATCAAGGTCATCTTAGCTCAGGGTTAGCTGACATGTTTTTTAAACCTTATTGGCAGCAGTTTAATACCATGCCAGTCTTTTATTGTCCTTATTTGCCACTACAGCAGTTGCAGATACATGTCCCTGAGCAGGAACGACATGACAAAAGGCAAACTTTATCAACAAAATTGCTATGGAAGAATGGGCTGAGCCTGGCACACAGACCCACTATCTCTTCCACCTGCGACACCCTTAGAACAAGGATCTCCTTTCTTAGCTCATTTGCCAAAGGAATACCAGTCTGAACAAGGGCTGCATATCAAATTTGCACCTTCATTGCCTGTATAGCTTGCACAAAGAGCCCAATTTTCCATGTATATAGAGAGGAGAGCAGTCAGAAGGTTGCGCTTACTTTTTATGTTGTTGTTCAGTGTTGGCAGAGAGGCCAACATCTCATTTTGTAGCTTGCTAGGCAAGATTTCTTCTTCATCACCAACCTATAGAATTATTAATGGAGAGGTTATGTGGAAAAACATACAGTCTTTGGAGCAAGAAGGCATGCTGGACACCAGGTGTAAATAAAAGAGGGTCATGTTTAAAAACTCCTTTTCTGACTGCGCCTTCAGGTCTAAAGGGGAGAAACATAGCTTGCCACCAGCTCTTCCAAGTCACATTCTGCAAAGCTTTTAGATCTGGCCATTTGATTTACTGATTCCTCTAGAGTCTATTAGCCATTATGTAGAGCCATTAGCCATTCTCTGATACAATAAGGAGCACTAAGAAGGCAATTACTCTATGGAGGAAGGGAAAATGGTGTCACCAAGAGATTACAAGACAGGTGATACAACAACCTGTGAGATGAATTTGCAGTCAGATCCTGCTGTTGTATCCTGACAAAGGAGGGCCTGACTAAAACAAATTTTAAAAGGTAGAATAATGAAAACTAAGGCTGCAAGCTTTACTTGATTAACCAGAGTAACTGTTCAGCTGAATTGTGGTTGGAGATTAAAATCCTTGCCTACACTTCATTTGTGCAGGATTCTGTATGAGTAGAGGATTCCGGGATAATGGGGCAGCCAGTGTGCAAGACACCTAGGTGTACTGATTCCTATTCTTACTGTACTAAACACCTGACTAGGAAATTTAAAAAGTGGCTTTTCCTTCTGATCTGCATACAAAACCTGACAGAGCTGAAAGAAAAAAAAATGGCAGCAAAGCATCTCATTCAGGAGTCTCAAAAAGACACCTTCATCAAAGCTTTGTGGTGGGCCCTTTAAGGACTTGTCTGACTCTCACCCAGCTGACAGGAAGGGGGATCAGATGTGGGCTGTGGTGGCAGCATTGGTGCAAGCTGAGTACAAGCCTGTTGCTGGGCTAGAGTGGCCTTTTGACCTTCCCCAGAGGCCTAGCATGGTGGCAGGCCAAGAAAGGGTGAAGAGGGGATAGGTAATTTGGTGGCAGGATGATGAGAAGCCAGGACTGATCATCTACAGCCCAGACAGGGCTAGACGCCAGAGTAGGACTTTAAGAGCGAAGCTCCCAAGAAGGTGATTTGCTCCAGACTTACATAGGATGAGAGCCTATCATGAGAGGGTAGAGGGAGGGCCAAGGTAGGAGAAGAGAACTGAGGTTAAAAAGGGTTAGAAGCCTGCAGATGAGGACATGCCAGCACTTAGTTCCACCCTCCCACAAGGAGATTATCTGTGATTTTAGCCAAGGCAGTTTCATTAGAAGGGAATCAAGAGAAGCTAGATGAGAAAGTCAGGACAGTGGAACTGGATGGAAGAAATATGGAGGAAAAGGGAAGAAGGAGTATCAGTTGTTGCTTAGAGGGTGAAGCTGGGCCAAGGGAGGTTTTTCTGACAATGGGAAATGCTTGAATATCATGAGGTGACAGATATAGTCAACATATAGATTAATACATATAGATTAATGAAGTGGTTGTGGGAATAACAATGGAAGGGGTGGTATGTAGGAGACAAGGTGAAAGAGAATTTGTGGGGGGCATAGATGTTCACTGAGGAAACCAGAGTGGCTCAATGAGCACATTAACCTGCTTTACACAGTCAGACTATTGGTCTATCAATGTCAGTGATTTCCATATTGACTGGCTGTGTCTCTCCAGGGTCTCACTCAGAGGTCTTTTACATCAATTAGATGACCCTTTAACTGGAGATATTAGGGGTTGAACCTGGGACCTTCTGTGTACAAAGCAGAGGCTCTACCCCCGAACCATGACCCTTCTCAAGAGAGAAGAGGAAAATATTGAGGACAGGAGCGGGAAAGGATAGAAGCAGTGAGATTGCAATGGAGGTTATCACTAAAGCAAGAGATAAAGGACAAGGCAGAAAAAGAGAGACCTAAGCAACAGAGAGGTGACGAGGCAGGCTTTAGTAGAGCATTGTTGCCTGGAAATTCCCATCAAAGCCCTGCAGTTGGCAATAAGATGGGATTGTACTTACGAGTTTCAAGAACTTGCCTTCACACAGATCAACAAGGAGCACCTAAAAGGACCAAAAACATCCATCTTTAATATCCAGTTCTACTCTAAAAACTAGCAATTAAAAAAAAGAATTAGATGTTATATTTTAGGTTGTTTTATGACATAAGCTGCCTTAGAAGGTCAAGCATGCTGAAAGTTAAAATGTATACTGATTGACTGATTAAATAAATATTTATCTACCAGCTGATTTGTAATGCATATACTGAGAGCATTTGGCTGTAAATACTGGTGCCACTGAAGCATTATTTGGCTGGTGCAATCTATAGTGGTTTACTAAGAGGTAAATGTTTAGGCCAAACTTTCAAGAATACATGAAGCTGGTTATGAAGTTGATGATGGTCATGGTCATCCATTTGCCAGTGTAAAGACTACCTAGGACAGTAATCCCATGGATGCCACTGTGCTCAATGCACTTCCTCATGCCCATTTTGTTTCCCCCAAAAACATCTCCATACCAAACAGCTAATCCTGGCTTTCGCCCATCTCACTGAAATAGGTGGTGCCTCACAAGATCCCAAGAGGAATCACTTTCATGTTTGCAAGGTACACCCACCAACTACTTCCATCACAAGAGGACACCTGGTTTGGAACCTCCCAACCATCTGTGATAGGCCCCATGGCAGCCATTTTGTGGTCAGCTGTGCTCCATGGAGAAGCCATTTTGTCTTGGTACTCACTATATGTACTCAAACTATAACAGTGCCTACAGTTGCAACAAAGTTGGGGGCAACTGGTATAGTGCATAATCACAACTGCCAATCATAGATGCTGTCTCTGAAGACACCATAACATTTTGCTGTCTTGACCACTCAAAAGACACATAAGATGAAGACATCACCTCTTCCATGGGTTGATCGAGAACCTCTTCCAAGTAGCGCTTTTGGATGCCAACCATGAAGGGTGTGGGACAGCAGACAGTGCTGAGGAGCTTCTCTGGAACCACAGGGATATATGTATGGGCCCATGTAAAGGGGTAAAGAAGAGCAGCTGCTGCATGGATGCACTTGGAGAGGGAGCTGAATGAGAAAAACAGTAATGAATAGAACAGAATAGAATATAGGAAGACACTAAATGGTTAAGGGGCATCTCTGAAGAATCAGTAGTATGCAGTACAGAAATGCCTTGTGGATCTTTATTATGTCACTATTTAAATATATTGCCTACTCAGTCTTAAGGATTGGAAAAACTTACAATATTATTAATTTCAGAAACATAAAATTTCCCACGGAGAGCCAGCATTAATTGCTAGATTAGAGTGTCAGACAAGGCTCTGGGAAACCCAGATTCAACTCTCCAACATGGAAGCTTGCTGAAAGCCTAATCTACCTCACAGAGTTGTTGTAAGCATAGAGTGGAGGTGAGGAGAACAGTGTTGTAAGCTGCTTTGGGTCCCCATCTCAGACGTTTTTATTACCCTGCTTCCTAAAGCCAGCATCAAATTTAAAAAGAAATCACAAAGGGTTTCAGACTTAAGTCTGTCTTGCAAAAGATTAGGATTGTGGTTTACAACGCAAAGAATCTTCCTGTGTCTAATTTCCTAACAGCCACAAAGGAGATGCAGCGGCAGCTTCTTCTGTTCATCTCCCCTGGGCCCCTTCACCTTCCTTCCTTTCCATTTTGTTGATTGATCCAGCAGGCAAGCATGGAGAGTTAGTAACAGGAAATAAAAGAATGTTGAGAAACCCCAACTGCAGGCTGTTCATTAAACAGGGAGTTCTCCAGGCTGCAACCCAAGGGGAGAAAAGTTCTATAATTCTAAGGCAGCCATAGATAATGCCTCTCTGCACAACCTTACAATCCACTTGTTTTCCTAAGCAACCTGTAAAGGTTAACAATCCTGAGCAACATCATCATATGTATTATTATTATTTTAAAATTAACTTGATTTTATTCAGCTTGGTTAAACAGATAACAAATAATAACATAACAATTATTAACATAACAATGCAACAGAACTATACAAACAACCAGCATATATGATAAAGTCATCTCATCAGATTAGAGCATCAACATATTGTCATGTTTACAGTACTGCTCAGAATAACAAGTCTTTTGATACCAGAACCAGTTTACGACGATTCAGGGGCTCCAAAAAAAAGACAAGTGTTTAGGGGGATGGATATCATTAACAATTAGAAATTCAAAAAATGGGAACCATTTAGACTCAAAGTTATTTCCTTTTGGGCAGATGAGTGCTTGGTTGGTGGTTTCCAAAAAATTTTCTTCATATGTATTATGATGGTTAACGGATAATACCCCAATGGATGCATTAAGGCATTATCAATTTTAAAAGAACAGTACATTAAAACCATACAAGAATCCACAACAAAGAAAATGCATGTTAACTGGCTAGCAGCAAAACCAGACAGCAGTAACCCCTACCCCTGGATCCACGATTACCAAATAAGTAAAAAGGACAGGCAGGAAGCAAAAGTAAAACAACCAAGGTCAAAAGAACTACAAAATATCTGGAAGAACAGAGATATTTTCATTGGGCATCAAAACCCAAGTAAGCCTGATGCTAGGCAAATCTCTGTGTAAAACACATTCTACAATGGAGTTGCACTTGCAACTGCAGAGAAGGCTCTGTCCAGCTGTTTCATGTCAGATGGTGGCGCACAGAGCAGGGCATCTGAAGCAAACCTTAGCTGATGGACAAGCCTGTATGGAAGCAGGTGATCCTTCAATACACCATGCCTAGGCTTTTTAGGGCTTTAAAGGTCATCATAATCAACATCCTGAATTATATCCAGAAGCAAAATGGCAGCCAGTGTAGATCTCAAAACTGGCTCAATGGGGTCTTGCACCAATGAAAGCTTCCAAAGTCTTCAATAGCAGCTCCACGCAAAGCTTGTTGCAATACTCTAACCTGGATGTGATTAGAGCAGGGTTAACCATGGGCAGATCATGCCTCTCAAGGAAAGGATGCAACTAGCACACTAACTAAAGTTGGTTATGGGTGCTTTACACCTAAAAGGAGAAACTGCACCTCCATCTGTAGCCATGAATCTAACAGCTCAAGCTGCAAAAGCGGGGGTGGTGGTTATGGAAAAGAATCTATAATCCTTGACTGGCTGTATTGTTGACCAAATGAATGCCTGGTCTTATCTGGATTGAACTTCAGTTTACTGGCCCCTATCCCATCCATTAACACCTCCAGACACTTGTTCATGACATCCGCTTCCTCACTTGACTGTTGAAAGGAAGAAAAGCCATGTGTAATCATCATACTCAAATCTGCAGATAACCTCTTCTTAGTCATTTCATATAGGTATTTAACAACATAGGGGTCAAGATGGAACGCTGTAGTACAATGGTCCCAATGGACCACTATTTGGTACTGGCCGCTCTAATAGAACTAGAACCACAAGCACATGATTCCCTTGTGCTGCAGCCAAAAGTTACTGAAGTGCAATTAATTTTCTTGAATAGGGCCAGAGTGTTTTTACCTGAGGTCTTCTGCCAGGAAAACTATCCGTCGCTCCAGAGCCGCAGAAGCAAATATCTGGAGGATCTTCTCAGGACTGAGGCGCTGTAAAAGTGCCTGAAATTCCACATGTTCCAGGCGAGAATCCAGGGGCCGAGTGAGCTCAAGGAGCTGTGGGGAAGAAACCAAGACCCAGTGGGATAATGATATTAACATATGTAGAAACAAGAGGGTGAAAATATTCAGTTTGACAAGGATAATCTTTTCCCCCAGCAAACTATTCATGGTAATTAGAATTTATAGGCTTGTATCCTAATCCATGTTTCCACTGCAGCCCCTTTTAATCTGTTGTGAAGGTGGTCCTGTACTGCAGAGCACATTCCTCTGGTGCTAGACACCTTTAGGCTCATTGAGAGACGTTAGTCTTACGTCAGCAGAAATGCCCAGTGCTGGAGAAATGTGCTCCGTAATGGAAGACTGCCTCTGCAATGGAAAAAGGCATTGTGCTAATGAAAACAAGGATTAGGATTCCAAAACATAGGGTTTAGGGCTAGGACAACTTCCGTAAAATGTAAACGATTGTTTCCCATATTGATCTTCTTTTGTTAAATGCTTCATAAAGAAACATCAAGAAGCGATCCCTACCTCTCTGTTAAACTGTTCTGTACATTAATTATCCTTGTTTGTAGTCAACACCTTAGATCTAATTTGATTTTGGAAAACATATTGCCAAGCCAAGATTTTTATTACACTTTACAGAACCCCCGTCATTAGGCAACTCGTGAAAATAATTAAATTTCTTATTTAGGAGCACAATTTTAAATAAGCATGAAAGGACTCTTGCCAGTCAGAGAAACCCAACAATCTGAGGCCTTGCACTCCACCCACTTGTCTGTGGCATCAAACAACCTGGCCTGTGTATACACACAATACTTTTGCTGGGAACAGGGATAAGTTAAGTGCACAGGAAGACTTTAGCCATTTGTTGTCTCCTTAAGAGCAGTGGGGGTTCAGCAGGATATCCTGTGAGTGGGAGTGGGTGCAGAGAAGGTAGCCTTTGTGTGGGGATGGCCTTCACTATTTGCTGCTCATACTGGTCAGTGAACAAGAAGAGTGGAAAATGGAGGAAGGAGCATGCAAACTCAGATTGCAACCCTATGTACAACACTTGGGGCCAAGCCCTATCAAAGTCAGTGGGATTTACTTCCAGGAAACAAAGCCTAGCATTGCTCACTCCACCTACTCATGACAGCCAGTTTGGTGTAGTGGTTAAAAGCGGCAGGACTCTAATCTGGAGAACCAGGTTTGATTCCCCACTCCTCCACTTGAAGCCAGCTGGGTGACCGTGGGTCAGTCACAGCTCTTCCACAGCTCTCTCAGCCTCACTCACCTCACAGGGTGATTGTTGTTGTAGGGATAATAATAACATAGTTTGTAAACTGCTCTGAGTAGATGTTAAGTTGTCCTGAAGGGTGGTATATAAATTGAATGCTGTTGTTGTTATTGCTCCTCTTTATTTGTGTACAATACATAGATCCTTAGCTGCCATTATTGAAGAAAACAAGTCCTTACTTCAAATGACCACAGACAAAATAGATTGGGATTATTTGCTGCACTGCAGGAAGTTGCTCCTGTTAAGCCACAGAAACAAATGTTTGCTTCCAGATTTACCTGATTTTGCTAGTTCATCTTGTCAAGTTTCATTCCAGCTTTCCACTAAGGACTTACAAAACCTCAGGCTATACGGCCTAAATCCATCCTGAGCCAGAAAAGGCCACACAAATTCATTTTTCTGCAGTGCTTCAAATCCCAAATCTCTTTAGAAACATACCCACCAATCAGTACTTAAATGCAGTTGTAACTCCTCCCACCAGATTTCTCCAAGCCTTTGCAATGTAGACTAACCAGCTAATCAAGCACAAGCTGAGTCAGTGGTCTATCTTGACTCTCTCCCACCCCCCCCCCCCCACCCCAGCACTTCAGGCTGTCTGCCTGTTTCTTTTTACAGCAGTGTCCGCACATTTATTAACTGAAATGTATACCCACATACATGCACACCCTTATATTTATGCATTTTCTAAAAGCAGAATCAGTTTTTAAAACACTGGAAAATTGATCCAGGAGGAGAAGTGTATTAGTGATGTCACTGGTTTTCCAGCCAATGGGTGCAGGGCACAGCCATCTTTTACTACAAATACACAGAACTGGTTTCCTGGAGCTTGATTCTGTAGAGAAAATGTGGTAGTTACATGTTCGCAACAGCTCAGTTGCTGAAATGATCTGTTTTCTGTACAAACTCTTCCTTTCCTAGCAAGTCAAAAATTGTCTGGTGGAAGCAGATAGTGCTTATGTCCATTTAAGGGCAATGAGAAGAAACTGTTTTCTGATGCCTTTGAGGAATATGCACTCAACATCCACTATCTCATTCCTCCAGCTGCCTAGAACATTAAGCAAGCCAGGAAATCATACCAAGTCTTCATTCTCTGGCAACAGAGATGCTTTTGACATATGAATAGGAAGTCAAAGTTATGGGTAAGTCAGCACAGAAGGAAGAACAGCAGAGCAAGTCAAGTTCTGCCCTACGGCTTACCACTTACGGAATATTGTTAAGTAACAAGGCATCTCCCCAGGGAAAAAGTCAGCTGCTTCATGCCCCTATAGTAGCCATGTGTACTAAAGACTGGGCCCCTGTACCTTCAATAGCTGCATAGAAAAAAAAAACAATTAGAGTAGGTGCAGATTGCTGTCACAGTAGAAAAGATGCATCTGCCCAAATTACTTTTTTTATGCAACTATTTAAAGGTAAAGAAGATGTGACTCATTGTAAGGATTTGTTGGCACTGTGATTCAAAACACAATGCCAATGCCAACACCCTAGTTGCCAAGCCCAGACAAGCAATGCCAGAAGGACAACCATATGCAAAATAGGATAGGGCTCCTGTACCTTTAATAGTTTTATATGCTACCAGCCATGAGGGTTGCTGACTCCAGCTTGAAGAATCCCTGAGATTTGGTGCAGTGCCAGGGGAAGGCAGAGTTTGTGGAAGGGAGGGAACTCAGTGGGAATGTGATGCCACCAATGTTCCCTCTAAGATGTGCATTGCTGTGAGCCAAAAATGTATTTTGTGAGCTGAAACGTGCATAAAAATTTGTTTTGTGAGCTGACTTGCATAAAATTTTTGAGAGCGCCTTTTTAGAAAAAAAATTGCAATCTACAAACATACAAACATTTGGCTACCACATAAATCAGTTTGTAGAAGCTTATAACTACAACCTTATAAATATCTGAGAATTAATTTTTAAACTGTATTTTAAGCATGTTTTTAAAGAATGTTTTATACATTATACCTGTAAACGTAAGTCACATTTCATTACAGAGACTTTCAATTTAACATGGTCATAGATGCAGAGGAGTTAGCCGTGTTAGTCTTTGGTAGCAAAATCAAAAAGAGTCCAGTAGCACCTTTAAGACTAACCAATTTTATTGTAGCATAGAGAACCTGATTCTCGAAAGCTTATGCTACAATAAAATTGGTTAGGCTTAGAGGTGCTACTGGACTCTTTTTGATTTCAATTTAACTTCTCTCTTCTTCCTTTCTCTGTTTTCCAGAACTTGAAAACACTGGTATTTTATTGATATTGAGCCAAAGGAAGCTGGAGCAGAGGGTTCAGAGGAGTTAGCCGTGTTAATCTGTAGTAGAAAAATAGTACAGTCCAGTAGCACCTTTAAGACTAACCAACTTTATTGTAGCATAAGCTTTTGAGAGCCACAGCTCTCTTCATCAGATGCATCTGATGAAGAGAGCTGTGGCTCTCGAAAGCTTATGCTACAATAAAGTTGGTTAGTCTTAAAAGTGCTACTGGACACTTTACTATGGAGCAGAGGGGAGTCTGGGAGGAAAGCTACTCACGTGAAAAATGTACCAAGCCAAACAGGACTGAAAAAGAAGGGGGTGAAAGGACCAGATTATAAAATACAGGACAAATGTCTTCCCTGGCAGCAGAGTCAAGGAAGAGGGGATATGGGCAAGTCAAAGAGAAAGGAAAGGAAGGAGAATGAGAAAGAGACAGAGAGCTAGTTTTGTGCTTGCAACAAGCCACTGAAGGTGGATTTTACTTACATTTAGACAAAAGGTGTCAGCTTTATGCAGGCAAAAAAGGGGACAGATATTGCTCAGAGAAATGCCCTGATGCTCAAACTCAAAGGTGGCAGAGGAAGAATTTCTTCTACATGTGCAGAAGGGGAGTAGGCTTGCCATTCTCCTGGTGGTGGCTGGAGATCTCCCTGAATTACAACTGATCTACAGGCAACAGAGATCACTTCCCCCGGAGAAAATAGTTGCTTTGGGGGTGATCTCTATTGTACTATACCCTGCCAAGGTACCTCCCCTCCCCAAACTCTGCCTTCTCCAGGTTCCATGACCTAAATCTCTAGGAATTTCACATCCTTTACCAAGAAGCCCTCAGTGTCACAGGACAAGCCTACCCCACTGCTATCTTTTGCCATCCTTCATTCCCGGGCCCTCATTGTCGCAGGCCAGGCCTGCCCCGGTGCTATCCTGTGCCATCCTTCATCCCCAGGCCCTCAACCTCATGGATGAAGCCTGTCCCAGTGCCATCCAGTACCATCCTTCATTCCTAGGACCTCATTGTCACAGGCCAAGCCTGCCCCAGCACCATCCTGCTCCATCCTTCATCCACAGGCCCTCATTGTCACAGGCCAGGCATGCCCTGCCACCATCCTGAGCCATCCTTCATTCCCGGGCCCTCAACATCGTGGGTGAGGCCTGATCCAGAGCCATCCTACACAATCCTTCACCCCCAGGCCCTCATTGTTGCAGGCCAGGCCTGCCCCGGCGCCATCCTTGACTCCGGGCCCTCATTGTTGCCGGCCAAGCCTGCCCTGCGCCATCCTTCACTCCGGGCCCTCAGTGTCACAGGCCAAGCCTACCCCAGAACCATCCTTCATCCTCGGGCCCTCAGCATTGCAGGCCAATTCTGCCCCAGTGCCATCCTGCTCCATCCTTCATCCTGGGGCCTCAGTGTCGCAGGCCAGGCCTGCCCCAGCACCATCCGGTGCCATCCTTCACCCTGGGCCCTCAGTGGTGTAGGCCAAGCCTGCCCTGGTGCCATCCTTCACCCTGGGCCCTCAGAGGTGTGGGTCAAGCCTGCTCCAGTGCCATCCTGCCGCATCCTTACCGTTCAGAGGGCACCAGCTGAGCAGGAAGTCAAACCATCAGAGAGGAATCATCTCTGCGCTCCTGAAGCAATCATGTGCGCAATTGCGCTTTATCTGCAGTCCTAACAAGAGTTACACTCTTCTCGGCCAATTGACTTAAAAGGCTGTGACTCTGTCACTGGTATTCTCCTTGATCTTGACTGCACTATGCTCACGGTCATCAGGCATTCAAGTCATTTCCCAAAAGGACAATCTGCAATTTTGTACATCTTCGTGACGTGCAAAGTTGTGGTCTGTGCTCATGACAAACAATTCACCCACCAAGAGGATGTTGAAACCTAGACAGTTAAAGCAAGGCAAGCAGCCCAGAGTGTTTTGAGAGCCTCAGCTTTAGCATTGCTGCACTTGCAGCTCAGTTATTGCCACTGTTGACTTGTTTACTAACTGTGACAGAACAGCCAAGATCATCAAGTAGGCACAAACCTCTGTCCCTGAGTCAGGGATGAAGCTCTTAATGGTGACTGTTTTCCCAGGCGCTGGAAAGGGGGATTCACGCAAACCCTGCATGAAGGGATAGATCACTGCTGCAGAGATCTGCCGCCTTTTCTCCACCTCGTCCAAAATCTAGGGGGATAAGAGGGACACCAGTCAACATATCTACCTCCACTCCAAATCTGCTCCTGGAGATGGGGGGGGGGCATCCAACCAACTTTTTCACTCAGTCTTGCCCAATTCCCCTCCTCACAACAGCAGCTGTCCCACATGGTTTTATCCACTGAGGTTCCATGATCCCCAGCATAAACTTTTTGGGTGGTCCGTTTTTGTCATTGGGAAAACTGGTTGGATCTACCCTAGTGACTGTTACCACTAGAGGGTGTGACCTAGTGAAGAAAGAGGTCGAAATGAGAAAGCCACCGCACAATGGGCAGGGCAGGGCAGTGCTTGCTTCTTTTTCTTCAATATCTTGATGCCTCCTGTATTCTGCTTTTCCTTCAAGAGCACTGCAACTGCACCGCAAGGCAAACGAGTCCAAAAGATACTAACGCTCCATGATCTGTCCAGTTTGGTTGGGGAGGGGGGTGGGATTTGAATTTTTTTGCTGTATTGTTTGCCAGTATGGTGCAATGGTTAAAGTATCAGACTAGGATCTGGAAGACCCATACTAAAATCCTCATTCTGCCGTGGAATCTTGCTGGGTCACCTTGGGCCTATCACATATTCTCAGCCTAGCCTACCTCACAGGGTTATTGTGAGGATAAAATGGAAGAGAGGAGAATGATGCAAGTGACTTTAGGTTCCCCTCTGGGGAGAAAGTGGGGTACAAATGAAGTAAATAAATATCTAAGCTGCTGTATAGCCTTGGCTCTTAGTTCTAATAACATGCCTCTGTGCATGTGCAAAGAGCATTTTTCTTCATCACAGGGGAAAAGCAAAGAGCGTCCAATTACCTAACATTTGACATTAATGGCCATAGCTTTAAGGTAGAATTGAGCCTTGACTTTTGTATCCCAAAAAAGCAATACATATATCAGACATGTTTTTATTGTGGAACAACCAGTTAAGTAACTCTGGGCCAATTTAATTGCCATGTAAGTAGACAACAAAAGATTGGGGTGGGAGGGGAAAATGAGAGTGAGAGGGATGCACACAGACCAGAATGCCTACCTTTGCGAAAAGGCCGAAGCAACCCAGGCAGCTTATAATGCAGTAAACCTCTGGGAGACGAGGACCCCGTCCAGTTGGCTGGGGGGAAAAAATTTTTTGCATGTAAAAAGGCTAACCACTACCCCATTTTATTTTTTTGGCTCTTTAGCTTGATATTCAAATGCACAAAATGTTCCCATAAGGCAGTAGGAGAGGATGCCTGAAGTTGTACACAAGGTTAAGCCCCTGAAATTGACTTTGGCTACAATGGCCAAACAAAAAATGAAGGGCTATTTGGAAGGAAGGGTATATTTTGTCATCTCTATAGCAACTGTATCTTTGTAGCCACCAATTTGGTCAGCCAGAATTTATAGGGAAGGACAAAAATAGCAGCCAAATCCCAGATCAGTACCCCAGCCACTCTGACCCCCCCCCCCGCCCCGCCTCCTGTTTCCCAGATCAACAAGCGACTGTGCAAGGTGAGCAGGGGAAATTCTGGATGGCCTGGTCTTGTAGAAATCTCTTGCAGAATGTACAACTTGGATTTAACAGCATGGAGAAAAACATTCTCAACACACCTACAGAGTGAGCCAAAAAAGCTCCCATTTTTCATAAGTTAGCTAAGTCCAGCAGAGTTTATTTCTAAATATAACTGAGTCCTTCATATGTTACCGAACCCATCTCTTCTGAGAGCACAAAAAAGCCTCAAATGACCCAGTTCACAGGCAATCTATTTTAGAGCTGTGAGAATTCAGAAGACATGGAACAAAATGATAATTAGATGGTGAACCAGGTATTTGTTCTCAGAAAAGAACGTAAGCTGCTTGGGTACCTAATTCATTTGAGCAAGGATGAATGTTGAGAGAAAGAATGCCTGAGAGCATTACTGGAGCTCTAACATATAACGAGAGCATCCCAGCATCCTATCATTGTGTACGACACAACACCATAGTATACCTATGGCAGGCCATGTTTCCAGTCAGGGAATATCAGTTTGGGAACCCCAGTGCCTTATCACATGACTCCTTCCAGGATCGGCCTGGGATGTTAACACAGCCCTGCAGCAAGTTGAGCCAAGTGGCCTCTGCTGTGTTGGCAGTGCCTCAAGAGCCACTCAGCTTGGACTTCAGCTGTAGTGATGATGGCAATGGGTAGACAAGCCTTCACCTGTCCCCATTTTCAGCATGGCCTGGGCCTGAGCTAAGCAGACCCTGAGGCACTGCCAACACAGCAGGGACTACTAGGCCCAGCCTATTCCTGACCACTAGTGGTCCTCTAGGGCAGTGACACACAGAAACTTTCCCCATAAATTAAAGAGCTGCTACTCCCTTTTTTGAATATAAGCACTGTTCTCTGACTTGGCTGCTTCTGCCTCAGGCCGAGAAAGTATTTGCCAAGCAGGTCCACATGGAAAAGAGACACACAACATAAAAGCCTCATGAGGGAGGTCATTCATAGAGATTAACTACACATGATGCATACTTGCTCATCCATGGAGTCCCAATACCATTTTTTTTAAGTGAAAAGTATCTTCAGGGTGTGGGGATTTGAGCAGAGAAACAGAAAGAGATACGTAACACTTCCTGTGCTCCAAATTCTCCCTTCCCCCTCCCCTCTGGCGGCCTTTTTTCTACCCAGGGTTCAAAACAAGTGCTTTTCAATCCTGAGGGGAAGAAACCATGAATATGCACAGAGAATCGGAGCGATGAAATTATGTGCAAGGAACACATTCAGCACTCCCTTGCCACCCCCCTTTTCTCTGCTCAAAATCTTGCCCTGCCCTGTCTTTTTTTTAAAAAAGGTGTTGAGGTTCTGTGATACATTTGTGCATTATATACAATTATCTCATTGATCACATTGTAGAGGAAGGTTCCGTGACTGAAAGACAGCAGAAGGCGTTTGCATCAAATTTCCCCCAGTTGTGCTATAACACGCTCTTGGATCACAGCCACAAAAGACTCAGATGCCCGTTCATGATGATAAGGAACAGTTTGAGGTTGCTCCATGATTGCTTGACAGTGTTTGAGACATTTGAGTTTGGGGACAGAAGCCTATACATTGCATCACAAAAACTGATTCGGATCTGTGTTAGTTTCCCATATTATGTACCTAATGGCAGAAAACATATTAGCTGGCTGTGGAAGCAACACACTCAAGACATAATGGAATGGTGTGATGCTGTACATTAGTGTAGGAATAGACAAAGCCGAGCTGGATAGTCACACAGATTAAATAAAATAGCCCCAATCTGGTATATATGCTCTATGTACAAGGAATGTCTTCAGCAAATAATGGCTTATGACTTGACACCCAGAAAGGAAACAGCTTTGATGCTACTTTTAGAATCACAGGGTTGGAAGGGACCTCCAGGGTCATCTAGTCCAACCCCCTGCACAATGCAGGAAATTCACAACTACCTCCCCTCACACCCCCAATGACTGCTTCATGCCCAGAAGATGGCAAAACACCATCAGGATCAACAGCCAAACTGGACTTGGGAAAATTGCTTCCTGATCCCACGTGGCAATCAGCATTACCCTGGGCACGTAAGAAGGGGCCACGAGAACTAAGCACTGATGTAACCCTTCCAGCCCTCTCTCTCATGATCTGTCTAGGTTCACAGAAGCAGCCTCCACTGAAAAAAAGAGATAGAACAACAATGTCCAATTGCAAATGGTGTATACTGTATATATTATTTTTCCCAGATCAAAGGAACAAACAATCAAAACAAAAGTTATTCAGTTGGCTGCTCTAACAAATAGAATGCCAATATGAACACCGCAGAGAACAAAAAACTCCCCAGAGCTAGATGGCGACAGGCCACTTCATAAGATAACTGTCTTATTCTCAGAATAATGCAAACAAACAAACAAAAACAAACACAAAATATTCAAAATATATGCAAAATCCAGACCAAAGAGTGGCAGTGCAAAGTATGTTATGAGAAAAATTGAGGCAAAGAAACACTTTCTTGTTCAGCTTCTCAAAAGACACAGAAATACACAAAGTACATTCTTAGATTATTTCGAGGTCATAATCTTAGTGCAACAAGGAAAAAAAATCTTCAGTCACTGGTAGCGTAGAAAAGAGTGCAGAAACTGCCTTGTTTTAAAAAGGAATAAATCACTGTGCATGAGAGTCAGGAAGTTCAAATCTCAACATTGCACAAAAATTTATTTGGGAGCACCCCAAAGTGGCAAACTTGAATGTTGCATGACTACTGTGTTCCTCCATAAAGTTTTGCTGCTGAGTGTTCATTCACAAAACCAAGGGGCAGCTGAAATCAAGTTTTTCCAGGGATTTCTGTAAGGTTACTGCGGAGGCAAGAAACCAACCAACATGTACAGACGGTCAACAAAAGTCTTCTGTTTTATTTGTGGAGGCCATTTTAATGTGATCTGAGAAGGACTGATAAGCAAACCCAACCTCGGAAGAAGCAGGTCACCTCTGAGAGCCAAGCTACAAGTGACGAATTACACTTGCTTGGCAAGTGAACAGACTCACGTGTATTCCTCCCCGTTCACTTGCCATTCACTTGTGCTCCACGTGTAATTCGTCACTTGTAGCTTGGCTCTGAGAGAGATAGGAATCTGAAGGTTAGGGACAAAGGGTTGGGAAGAGAGGAAGCTTGCAAGCTTGAAGAGCTGCTAGAATGAATTAACTGAAAGAGGTCAGTGAAGAGAGATACAAGACAAGGCTGAAATAGCAATGAAGTGCATTTTTATGGTACATTTCCACAGTAAACTCCATAACTATAAAGGAAGACACATGCTTATTGTACTACATGTTCTCAGCTACCACACGCTACAGGAAGCCACAAGTGGGCCCAGGTTTCCGCAGTGTGATATTACGATGGCTATATGATAACATAAATTCTTGTGGCTGCCTCATGCACTGTAGAGTTCACTCTGAAAATATGCTGTCATGTGCTAAGCAGCTCTGAGAAAAAATGTGGGGGTGGGCAATGGATTTGACAGCTAGTCAACACAGGAAGTGGATCTAAAAGCATGCCACGAACTGCACACCCAACTGCCTCTCCCCTCTTTGGTGCCCATGGCCTTCTAGAAGGTAATTTGGCTCAATAAAAGGAGATGTCTGGTAATATCGTGACAATAATTAATAAATCAACTATCCTCAAGTAATTCAACAGCTACTGTACTTTTTTTCAAGATGAGTAGCCGTGTTAGTCTGTTTGTAGCAGTAGAAAAGAGCAAGTGTCTAGTAGCACCTATAAGACTAACAAAATTTGTGGCAGGGTATGAGCTTTTATGAGCCACAGCTCACTTCTTCAGACACCTTTTTTGTTGTGATAAAAACCACTTTTGTTTTTTTATCTGCCCCAGGGCACCTCAGAATGGAGGCCAAGTGCCTTCCTGAAGTAAAGGGCTTTAAACAGATGTAGAATATGTTTTTTTCTGTTTTAATACTTCACATTCTGCCCTTTATGTCCTATGCAGCTGCTTCT
Source organism: Eublepharis macularius (assembly GCF_028583425.1). NCBI lineage: Eukaryota > Metazoa > Chordata > Lepidosauria > Squamata > Eublepharidae > Eublepharis > Eublepharis macularius. The sequence goes on from NC_072794.1 coordinate 129,578,073, forward strand.
CCAGTCTCTTTTCGTTTCTGCCATCCCCAGTTCTTGCTCTATACTCTCCCCTCTCTCTTCTTACTTTATCTCCTCCTAAAGAAAAATCCTAACCAATCCCTGCGTTTTGAGAAAGAAACACTTCAAACCCCACATTCTCCCCAGGCAGAATATCAGCTGCCTGTCCCATGGGCCACTCAACTCATACTCTTCTCCTCTCGATGCCTGTCTTGCCTACTCAGACAGTGCATCCTTCCAGCTCCTTTTCCCTCAGAGTTTGACCAACTTTTTGCACAACAGAGCTGTATTCTTGTTTGGTCTCTGGAATGAATAAACATAATAATTAATAAATCAACAAACCACAAGTAACTCAACAGCTACTGCCCTGTTATTGTTATGATAAAAACCGCCTTTGTTTTGTTTATCTGCCCCAGAATGCTTCAAAACGGAGACCGAGGGCCTTCCATTGGTAAAGGGCTTTGGACATAATCCAATCAACCTTTGTAACATACAGCACTAGGCTGATCATTTTCAACTTCTGCAGAACTGGACAGGATCCAAGCCACTCACCCAGAAAGAACGGCCTCATTCTCTGTCTTGCACCCTCTGTCCCCCTCACTCCCTCAACACTCCGAGCCAGCCAAGCCCTAAATGTAGCTGTGCATTCTTGCTCATTTCTGTCCCATTCTCTTTAGAAGGGGCTATCTGAATGCTCAGAAGCTCAAAAACTTTATAGAGATCTATGGATGTTTCGTGCACATACCATGGATGCTTACATAGTTACAGACTTTTAATGCCACAGGCACCACTGAGATAACTTAGTGGAGAGCAAAACAGAGACTGTATGTTACCCTAGTACTCAGCAGGGCTGTGGTCTAGTAGGGACCTTTCTGTGCAAGGGTTCACTTGCAGGCAGAGGCCCTTCTCCTCTCCCCTCCCCCTCCCCACAAAGAACAGCCTCCCAAAGTTTTCAACATGGGATGTCTGCAAGGAGGGGGAGGAGCAAGCTAGGAACTTTCCAAACACTGTACAGCAGCAGGCAATCCCTGTACTAAGATGCACTTTATACAACTTATTGCACTATGTTTCAATAACAAGATATTTTGCAGAAGCATGTTCATTTGAGGAGATGAGTAAAATCTCCCTAACTTTTGGCAGCCTGGTCCACTGTCCTCGCTATCATTACTATTTTGTATCAGTTTTCTCATTTGAATTTCGTATAGTTTTTACAACTTGACTTTCATTCTGTCTTTCTCTTCTAAACTGAAGGTTCCCCCCCCCCCTTCTGCAGTCTAAAAATCAGCAGATCTTTTAGAACTTCTTTTGGATAAGTAAGCTCTATAAGGAAGGTTCTGGTCCCATATGACAAAATCTAGTGGTTTTCATTCAATTTCTGCAGAATCCTATCAACAGTCAAATTCACTAGAACTTGGTGAAGACTATGAACTTCAGTACTTCTAATTTATTTATTTATTTATTTATAGTCTGCCTTTCTCACTGAGACTCAAGGCAGATTACATAGTGTGAGAGTAGTACAACCATTATCAAGAACATTTCCATATAGTATCAAGGCCATTTCCATGCTTCACCAGTTGCCTGCATCAACTGCTTAAAAAAAGCCACAAGCAAGTCAGTAATAGATCCTTTCTACTATATTTTGTAGAACTGTTGTGATGTGACATCTCCCCATGGGTTAGTAATGACTCGGTGCTTGCACAGGGGACTACCTTTACCTACCTATAGCTTCACTTACTGAATCTGTCGTCATTTTATGGTACTAAATTAAATCACTAAATAGCAATCCAAAATAAAACATCCTTCATGATATGATCAAGGATTAAAAGGGTGATTTGCTTCATACGATAAATATCTGACTAGATGAGACACAGGAGCCCCACTGCTGGATACACTTCTACAAGAGCAGTTAAGAGTCAGCTGCAGGGGAGTTATCATTGTCCATAAAGAGTCTCTTTGCCTAATCAGATGACTAGTTTGAGATATCATCCACTTTGAATAGTGGTTGGGAACTCAGGACAGGACAGGGATTTAGTTGGGTATGCTAACCAACCAACTACCATTCAGTCTCCGGAACTTAACTGATACTGATGGTTTCAGGTGTGTATTAGGGATCCTCAGGCTTACAGATTTAGGGTACGTTAACTTCCACCTTGAGGCTTCCTTTATACCTCAGGATTTCATAACCACTATGGCATACTAACAAAAGGCAGGTCAACAATAGATCTGGTTTCCTGTTCTAAGTGACCTGTGAGTGGGAGCTGCTGTTTATCCCTTTGCCTTGGATGGATCACTATTAATTAAGCCTGAACATGCAGCACAATTAACCTCTGTGAGAGTGGAGGACCAGTTTCAACCCTAAAGGACTAACGGGACTGGATGGTTTCCAGATGCCATTAGCAGAACAGTTAGTAGACTCTGCCAGTAATTCTGTCCAAGCGCCACAGATTTCTGGAATAGGGAATAATCTTTAGATGTTGATTCGCACACCAGCAGGCAGACCAAAAGGATGCCATGTTTGATGGTATCATAAGAAATTCCTGGGAATCAGTAAGATCATATTTCCACTGTCTCTTTTGGTACAGGAGGTCATCTACCTGGGAAACCAAAGCAGTTGCCCTCCCGAATTCTGACTGTAACCTAGTTTTATATGGATCCAAATATTAAAAAATGTCAGCAGAGATTCAAAATTATTAACAAAAACAATGAAGGGTCTTGGACCATGACTGATCTTCAAGGAAATACCATCAGTTCTGATTCTCCGCGCCACTGATTTTTTCTCTTTGTTTTGTATCCACCTCTAGTTATTCTTCTGCACAATCTGCTATACGCTTTTTCATGATCACTTTTCTTGGCATGAGGTCAGTTCCCAAAGTAAACAAAAGGTCTATGAGCTTGGTGAAAGTGAAGGCGAGAAATTTGCTTATGTAACCATTGGCTTATGTCCACTAGTCAGGCTCTGTGACAGAAGCTCACTCTGGGACACAGCTATGATGGCCCCTCTCCTACATGGCAACCAGGCTGAAAACTGCGGGGTCCAACCAAAAATCCCATCTCCCTCCCCAGCTGCTTTAAACCCCAGTTAGGGGGAAAAGAGAGATGCAATGCACATGTGTTTGGAAAATAAACTTTAGTTACAAGAAAATGGTTTAACAAGAAAGAAAGATGGGGAGGAAGAATGGAGAAGCTGGCACCATACTGATTCTGGGCAAGAGACAGATCAAGGATGAATGGCTGACGTATTTCCATATGAAGGGATCTGTGTGTGTACAGAGAAGCATTCAGCCATGTGAACCTGTCTTTGCAAGCTGAACTGCTACAGTCCAAACACTGACAATTGGAACAAGGCCTTTGATTCAAAAATGCATTAGCCACTTTCTTCTTCTGTACCCATCCCCTTTGGACCAAACAAATGATCAGCCTCTGGACCTAACAAATAATCTAATAGTAGCAAAGTAACGTTTTTAAAAAAGGAATATTCACCAACAGTCGCCTGCAGTAGCCAATCTTTCTACTCCCATCCACGTTGGTGAGGACAAAAGAGAATGTTTCACTGCAAAGATAAAAGATGTGGAAGTCAATGGCCTGCTGAAAAGCAGAAAGAATCACACCACGGCCACTGAAATGAAGGAAGAAAATGCTGTTAGAGAAGTCAATGTTTCATGGCACAAAAAAATGATAACCCCCTTAATTTATGCTTACCTGTCACTAACTTCCCAACCCACCTTTGCCAGCCACACAGCAGCAACATCTGCTTGCAAGACAATTCTAGTCACAATTATTGTTTTATCAACACGTATTTTGGGAATTATAACGTACAAGAAATGAAACCATGTCTTGCTGTTGAGTAGGACAGTGGTACTGGCAGGAGGGAGGGAGTACACCTACAGCAGACAGATCTGAACCCCTGAGAGAGTGACTTGGTGTTACACGTGACATTTTCTGCAATTGTTTGCTATCTGAATTCAGCTTAAGAATTCAGCTTTAAGTAGGATTTTCTTCTCAAGACCTTCAAATTAAGGAACAAATTGTGATACCATAAGAAAGTAACATATCAGAATATTTACAGTACACATGGCAACTTTAATTATCAGATGGTGCAAAGAAATGGACTGTCACCAACAGTCTTCAAAGAGGAACTACAATGACTTCAGCCCTTTGTAAAACAGCAATACCAACACTCCCTAAACACTAGGAGAAACTGGCTAAACCAGAGTCAGATTGCAAAGTTTTGCCACTGACTACAATGAAGGCCCAACAATCTCATATCCTGAGCTGGCGGTTTTGCAAAATTCCTAATAGAGAGTTCTGTTAATCAGGGCAAAGTACGAGGGTGACTTTTTGCTTCCCTGTGTGTTGATATGTGCCTACATGTGTATGCCCTATCTCCTAATCCACAACACCAGCTCCTTGCTGGCAGTAGATCACAGGACACTTACCTGGTGTACTCCGTGATGGGTGCCCATTCATTACCATCAGGGAAGCAGAAAAGAGGGATGGCTTGCAGTAATCTCTCTTCCTCTTCACGTTGTCCCCTCAACAAGTTTTCACGCTATAGAAAGAGGAACACTATCAAGCAAGAGGAAGTGCTATAATAAATGCCAGGTATTATTATTAGTGCATGCGGCTCACCAACTTCCAGAGGGTTTTTTTTTGTTTCCTAAACATGAACCATTGCAATGAAACATACACACACCACCATTTTCAAGCTAGGGTTGTTTGCACCATAAATTTCACTCCAAGGAAAATCCATCAAGATGCCCACAAAATGTGTGCCTATGGGCTGGAGCCTAGAAGTAGGTTGCCACAGCAAATGTGTCTTTCCTCATGTGAACTCTCCCGCAGCTTAAGATGGGCCAACCTGCTCACAGTTCTATTATATGTGGATCCTTCCATGGCTGGCATCCAGTTGGAGCTGGGTGGGGCCTTCTCAGTAGATGCTCCTGGAGGTCTACTTGGCCTCATTTCTTGTTTTCTTTTGGAGGTAAGTGAAAACATGTCTTTCATGGAAGGTCCTTGGAAGTATGACCCATGATAATTAAGTTGAAAATCTGTTTCCCTGTGGTCCATTTTAAAGTGTGGATTGATTCTTAATTGGATTATATAAATTATATAGTTTTACGTTTTATTTTTATGAACTACACTGGAAGCCTATTTATTATACAAATAATAAATAGAATATTAAATATTAATATTATAAATAGAATATTACATAAATAAGTGAAAGGATTAAAAAAATCCCACTGGCCCAATTAAAAACAAAACATCTAATGGCTCGTCATGATCAGGAGCACATAGCTGGCTATCTTGCTATGCTCACACACCACATCTATGAAATGGGAGAAGGTGAGAATGAACAGCCCAGGTCATTAGCACTGGAACCTTCCTCCTCATTCCACTGGGCTGTGGAGATCTAATTCACTTATGAACATGAAGTCAAGAGACCTCTTTTTATATTACTGAATGTCTCGTGTGCAAGGCTGGCTGTGGGACTGAAGAGTATCTGCAAGGCTATCTATGCAGAGGTCAGCCTGGAGATAGAGCAGCAGGCTGCATATTAGGCATAGCTGATTCACATCCTGTACTGTACTGAATGGTGGTTGGAGGTTGGTGTCTCTACAATGCCTAAAGCACAGAGGCAAAAGACACATTTCTTTTACTGTGAAGCAATTCTGTAACTTTTCTCATGGTACAGATTTGTGGTACAGACTAGAGAAGCTGAAGAATGTCAGCTATACTGAAACAAAGGTCTCAAAGTGATGCTGCTGAAGTGTAAAATGAAGTTGTACAAAGTAAACCCACACAGGATGTTATTCTGTTGTGCTTTCAAAACAATGCTGAAGCGCAGACTTCTGCATCAGGAAAGCAAGGATATAATAAGCCTGTTTTTATACTTTTCAGTGCAATGGTTTGCCATCTCCCAGAGACAAAGATTCCAGCATGCCACGTACTATTAATCAGGCAGGATGAATTTGTTTAACCCAATCTCAGGCTAGGACAACACTGGATTCAGTGAAAGGGTTGGATCCAGCTGCAATTTCTGCTGATAGAAGGGATTTTGCATTAGCTGAATGGTATGCTTACTACAATCTCATTCTAGCCTGGAAAATGGCTTCTTATCTCGACATGGCTGACCTGGCCACCTGGATCCATGCTATGGTAACATCAAAACTTAACTATTGTAATGAATTATACATTGGTCTCCCATCTAAGTTAACTAGGAGGCTCCAATTGGTGCAAAATGCTGTGGCTCGACTATTATCAGGAGCGAGCAGGAGCTTGAACATCACTCCCATCCTACAGTCACTCCAATGGCTACCTATCAGTTACCGTGCTCAGTTCACGATATTGGTTACTACATACAAAGCTCTTCACGGCCTTGGTCCAGCATACCTATGGGAATGCCTCTCTCCCTATGTCCCTCCACGGCAGCTTCGCTCATCTGAACAGGGTCTCTTGCAGGTGCCAGCCTGTACATGGGTGAAATCAACAGCAGCCCGTACACGGGCCTTCTCTGTGGTGGCCCCTACCCTATGGAACGGCCTGCCTGAGGTCAGGAGAGCCCCACCCTCCTGGCTTTCCACAAACAAGGCAAAACTGAATGATTCATAAAGGCCTTTTTTCTCAGCTAAGAGGGCGGTATTGTAGGAAAGGGATCCCAGATGTTTCGCTAATGAGTTAGAAACCATAGATTTCACAATTATGTTGCCTTACATATTATCTGTTGCTTTAAATATGTACTCCTATATACTACCTATGCTTTATGTTGTTCAATGTAAGTCCTCAACCCCATACTGGATCCTTGCTAATACTCTATCTTTGTAAACTTATATTCTTTTACCTCCATTACATAGTTTATGGAAATGTTCTGGACACTGTACTCATTTACCCTATGGCATTGTTTATGAAAATGTTCTTTATACTGTATGGAAATGCCTGCCCTTGTCCTTGCCACTGATTGTACTAATCTCACACTATGTAATCTGCCTTGAGTCTCAGTGAGAAAGGCGGAATATAAATGACATAAATAAAATAAATTGTCTTGCCTCCCCCATCCTGCTGCAAGCTGAAATCCTGCTTCTGGGAGCAGGGGACCCCCAAGAATAGCAGAAAGTGTGAGCCAGTGGTTTGCAGTGAAAGGGGAAAACTGGTGCAACTCCTCCCTAATCCACCTCCCTCTACAGTTCTATTAGAGGCAATTTAATGCTGGATCCAATCCAACATTCCCTGCATTTTGCTCATAGATCAGGAACATCCTCTAGACTTAATGAACCACTGAGTCTCAGTGCTGTAGCATTGTGGAAGAACAAGAAATAGGACAATTTCAAAAAGAGGTAAATTAGAAAATCTTCAGTTAAGATGCCTCAGCCAGCAGATATGGTTTTAACCCACAGACGGCTGGCCTACAAGCCTGGTACTACCTCCCCTTGGCACACACTCCCAAATACTAAGTACCCTTTTTCACTGCCTCTGTCTTTCAGTTCTGGTTTGGCTACGTTTGCAAATCTATAGGCCAGCTCTCACTGAGGTGGTAAACCTCTGTCTGGATGGTACTATATCAAACTGAATGTGAGGGTTCACCTAACTGAATGCTCCTCCCTATTTTTAAAAAAACCTACATGCAGAGAAAATTAGCAGGACAGGGAGAAAAAGATTCAGCTAGTAGTTTCCCCCCTGACTCCTAATATGAAGGTATTCCCACCCCCAATCATGTAAGTGGGCAGGGTCTGGAGGTGCTGGATCAGAAAGAAGTACATATGCAGAGAGCATGGGTGTCATGGAGGGCCAGCATGGGGTAGCAGCTAAAGTGTTGGACTAGGATCTGGGAGAACCAGGTTCAAATCCCCACTCTGCCATGGAAGCTTGCTTGGGTCAGTCACACACACTCAGCCTAACCAACCTCACAGGGTTGTTGTGAGGATAAAATGGAAAAGAGAGCCACTTTGGGTCCCCATTGTGGAGAAAAGTGGGATAAAATGAAGTAAAAATGAAAAGAAATCTTAAAAATTGGTGTAGTGCTGGGACACAAACCAGCAATGGAGGCCCAGTGCCAGCATAAACACATACAACAGTCTTAGAATGACTCGGACCATTGGTCTACTTTCTTTGCATACAAAGCTGGCACTCCACCACTGAGCTACAACCGGCCACTGATTTTGCTTTACAAATGACTGGAAAAGAACCCTTTGGTGCACCCAAAGCTCAATGGAGATCAATTGCCACTGTGGGTAACTGAATATCCTACAACATAGTAATCCAATAAAGAAAATACCAACGGAGATTCTTTGCTTTTGAAAGCTATGCACTGCTATTGTGTGTGTATTATGTACCATCAAGTTGCTTCCGACTTATGGCAACCCTATGAATTAACAATCTCCCAAACATCGTATCATTAATAGCCTTGCTCACATCATGCAAACTAGAGGCCATGGCTTCCATTATGGAGACTAGCCCCATCTCATTTTGGGTTTTCCTCTTTTCCTGATGCCTTCTGTCTTTCCAAGCATCACTACTAATTAGCCTATGGAAACACAATTTCAGTAGTAGTAAAAGCAGTATTACTATAAACATCAATTAAAATATCATCATGGCAGGCTTACCAACAAGTCTTATTTCTCATGTTGCAGTCTGGGCCTGACATTCCTCCCTTGCCCTATCAAAACTACGGCTCCTGCTTTCCTCACTATTGAGGGAACCTTTTCTCTAACACAGCTTTAATAGATACAGAGAAGATGCATCACAAAACAAAACAACAAGGGAAGCTTCAAAGAGAAAGATGCAGCGGATATTGGCTTTTGTAAGCAGGATTTTCTGCCTCGCTGAATATGAATCAATTCCACTGAAGTTTCACAGATTACATCATAATTCAAGGGAAACTCTGTGGAACAAGGAAAGGCAGAAAAAGAGAATTTAAGAATTGTAGGCTCAGAGCAAGCATACTTTTCAGAGTTTGAAAGTGCTGGAGGGCCTTTCGTTTTCTGGAGGTAGTTGGGCCTACCAGACTGTGGCAAAAGTCATAGAATCATAGAATCATAGAGTTGGAAGGGGCCATACAGACCATCTAGTCCAACCCCCTGCCCAGTGCAGGATCAGCCTAAAGCATCTCTGACAAGTATTCATCCAGCCTCTTCTTGAAAACTGCCAGTGAGGGGGAGCTCACCACCTCCCTAGGCAGCTGATTTCACTTTTGAACTACTCTGACCGTGAAAAAGTTTTTCCTAATATCCAGCCGGTACCTTTGTGCATGTAGTTTTAGCCCATTGCTTTGCGTCCTACCCTCTGCTGCCAACTGGAACAGCTCTTTGCCCTCCTCCAAATGACAGCCTTTCAAATATTTAAAGAGAGCAATCATGTCCCCCCTCAACCTCCTCTTCTCCAAACTAAACATTCCCAAGGCCCTCAGCCTTTCCTTGTAGGGCTCAGTCTCCAGACCCCTGATCATTCTCGTTGCTCTCCTCTGCACCCTCTCGATTTTGTCCACATCCTTTTTGAAGTGAGGCCTCCAGAACTGCACACAATACTCCAGGTGTTGCTTGATCAAGGCAGTATAGAGAGGGGCTATGACCTCCTGCGATTTTGATGCTATGGCCCCTTTGATACAACCCAGGATTGAATTAGCCTTTTTTGCCACTGCATCACACTGATTGCTCATATTCAGTTTACAGTCCACTCTTACCCCAAGATCCCTTTCACATATACTACTGCCCAGAAGTGTATCCCCCATCCAGTATTTGTGCTTCCCATTTTTGTGGCCCAGATGTAATACTGTGCACTTGTCTTTGTTGAATTGCATCCTATTCACAGCTGCCCACTTCTCCAGAGTATTCAGGTCTTGTTGAATTTTAATTCTATCTTCTTGGGTGTTTGCTACCGCTCCCAATTTGGTATCATCAGCAAATTTAATGAGCAGCCCTTCCACTCCTTCATCCAGATCATTGAAGGAGTGGAAGTGCTCAAAGATTCAGTCATGTGACTCCCTGCTTTGAAGTAAGTCAGTGTAATAGACACCAATCACTACACAGAGTTATGTGAGGGTTTCTTACCTTGGGAAACTGGTAAGTAATCTTAGGCTCATAATTTCCCCCAGAATTCTTTTTAAGCGAGACCACAACTAAATACTCAAAAAACAGCTGTCCTGTGGAGTAAGGGAAGCTGGATCGGTCTCCTGGCCTCCTACCAGCGTCAATTTTGCTTTCTGTAGAAGAGACATCCTGGGGTTCATCTGTAATGCAAAAATCACAGTCACACAAACCAAATTAGGCCTGACTGCAGCATCTGAGGGGCACAAAGGACCCCACTTCTGAAATCACAATGATCCACAGAAGTATATTTGATGAAGTGTGTTAGGTCCTTTAAAAAAATTATTTATGCTGTTTATAGCCCACCTTTCTCACTGAGACTCAAGATGGATTACATAATGTAAGTCAGTACACCAATGGGATGAGGAGAGATATGACCATGTAATGGGACTAGGACTGCAGAATCTAAAACAAGGTGTATGTATTAAACATGACATGTTAAACAATGCAAGAAATGGTATTATGTAAGTAGAAATATAATGCAGTGAGAGCAACAGAAAAAACATACAGCAACAGATAGTACATATTAATAGAACAGTGCACAGTTCATTCTGTATTGAAACATTTTCCTGGATCATTGTTACAACACAACCCTATTCCTTTATAAAAATGACCATCTGAATAGAGTTACCAGGTTCTTATACCTTCCTAGTGGGAGGGAAGGCAGTATTTACTGGGAGGCTTCTTTTCTGCGCCACTCCAGGCACCAACGTGATGGTGTCACTTCAGGAAGTTACAAAATAATAGAGTCCAGTAGCACCTTTAAGACTAACCAACTTTATTGTAGCATAAGCTTTCGAGAACCACAGCTCTCTTCGTCACATGCATGCTCCATGCATGTGATGAAGAGAGCTGTGCATGCTCCATGCATGTGATGAAGAGAGCTGTGGTTCTCGAAAGCTTATGCTACAATAAAGTTGGTTAGTCTTAAAGGTGTTATTGGACTCTACTATTTTGCAACTACAGTCTAACATGGCTAACTCCTCTGGATCTACTTCTGGAAGTGACATCATCGTGCCAGAGGTGGGCATGCTCCTGTGCTTTGTGCAGGGCTAATTCAGTCCATTGGGGGCAAAATTGGCCCATGTGAAGAGCATGATACCACAGCCAAGCTCAGCTATAATAATTAATAATTAATTGTATGCTGATGGACATAATACAAGTAGTGATTTCTTATGTGTTTGCAATAAGCAGTTCACAACTGCTTAGTAACTTTGAAAAACTGTGTTTAGTTACATTGAGTATTAAAAGCAAGAATTCAGAGCTTTGTCTCAGAAGATAACAGTATAATAGCATTGTTTGTTTGCCAGATACCCTCGGTCAGAAAGGAATTCTTCAAAGGTAACAAACTCAAGACAATGGCTTATTCTGTAGTGTCACACATGCACAAATGTGATATGAGCTGACTTTGCACTAAAAAGGCGACATGCGTACTGAAATTTCTAACTGCAACATATACTATAAACCAATCATATTGTAATTAAGTACACTGTTATGATGTCAAAAATGCTATAAAAACTCTGCTGCTCAAGGGAGGAATCAGAGGGTAACAATTTGGGGGGCCTCTAAGGCCTGGTTTCCCTCCCACTGTTGCAACAATGAAATAAATCTAACCCTCTTCTTACTCCTGGCCTTCAGTGTCTTATTGGGGGGGGGGCGGCACTGGAGGAGATAGCCTTTTTCAGGCATAACATGAGGGAGCAGGCCTGCTGCTTGCACGATGACATCACTTGAGGAAGTGACGTCACACCCCACTGAAAGCATGCTCGCTGCATGCTTGCCCTGCAGGTTTTTTGCCTCCCAGGTCCATTCCCTGCACCTTCTGCCCTCCCCCCACAGCCATGTGAGAGGTGTGGGGTGGGGTGGGGGGGTGGAGGCCGGAAGCAGGGGATCCCCCACCCCCACCAGGGGAAAGGGATCCCTACTCCTGAATAGTTCCATTTTACAAAGATTGCAGAAAGCCACAAGTGTGAGAGCCTTCGTGACCTCCTCAGGAAGGCCATAAACTGAACCCATACAGGACAGAATTGATGTTTATCAGGAAGGCAGAGATCTTGAAGGACATTGTACTCCCCACTTTCGAAGGAGTTCGTCAGACCCTTAGAGTCTTGGTTAAGAGCCTAGGTGTTATACTGGATCCAGTGCTACTACTAGAAAAACAAGCTGCAAAAAATACTTTCTGCAACCTCTCTCTAGCCTGGAAGATGACTTCTTACCTCGACATGGTTAACCTGGCCACCTGGATCCATGCTATGGTAACATCAAGACTTGACTATTGTAATGCCATATACATAGGTCTCCCATCTAAGTTAACTAGGAGACTCCAGTTGGTGCAAAACGCTGCAGCTTGACTGTTATTAGGGGCAAGCAGGAGCATAAACATTCCCATCCTGCAGTCACTCCATTGGCTACCCATTAGTTATTGTGCTCAGTTCAAGGTATTGGTTATCACATACAAAGCTCTTCATGGCCCAGGTCTGGCATACCTATGGGACCACCTCCTTCCCCATGATCCTCCATGGCAGCTTCGCTCATTTGAACAGGGTCTCCTGTAGATGCCACTCTGCACATGGATGAAATCAGCAGCAGCCTACACATGAGCATTCTCTGTGGTGGTCCCTACCCTGTGGAACGGCCTGCCTGGGGAGGTCAGGAGAGCCCCCACCCTCTTGGCTTTCCATAAACAATGCAAAACCGAATTATTCAAAAAGGCTTTTTACTTAGATAGGAGGGTTCTATTGTAGGGAGATCTCAGATGCTTTGCTAATGAGTTAGGGACTATATACTTCTCTACCATGTTGCCTTCAATAGTATCTATTGCCTTACATACAGGGCTCATTTCAAGGAGGAACGTGCAGGAACGCAGTTCCAGCAGTTCCCCAAAGAGGTCACATGTCAGGTGGCCCCGCCCACCTGACTCTCAGCCATTTGGGTCTGTTTCAGCCTAGATTGGGGCCGAAATGGCCTGGATTGGGCTTCTGACGGGTGGTGGATCACTCTCCTGCTCAGCAGCGGCCTGATCCTGACCATTTTCAGCCCCTTTTTGCCATTTTGGGCCCACTTTCGGCCCTGAATGGCCAGGATTGGGTCCAAAACAGCCAGATTAGGTGATGTCAGGGGGTGTGGCATATGCAAACCAGTTATGCCAATGACACACTTCTGGTGATGTCAAGAGGCATGGCATATGCTAATGAGTTATTATGCTAATGAGTTCCTCCAGCTCTTTTTCCACAAAATGACCCCTGCTTAAGTATGTGCTACTTGTGCTTCAAGTATGGTCCTACTGAGTAGTTATATGTTGTCTAATGTCAGTCCTAGAATTGCTTATACTCTGTTTCAGCATTTCTTCAACTCTGTATTAGATTCTTGCTAATGTTATATCTTTGTAAAATTGTATTTATTTACCCTATGGCATTGTTTATGGAAATGTCCTTGATATTGACTCTACTAATCTTGCACTGTGTAATCTGCCTTGAGTCTCAGTGAGAAAAGCAGGCTACAAACAAACAAACGCACGCACGCACGCAGAGAATTCACCTGTTCTAGGCTTTCCACCCCCACCCTGTCACCCCCCACCCTATTCACCTGGCCAGCAAGGGAGAAAGACATGAGGGAAAACGTGCGTGCTCCCATACTCCCCTATCATGCTGCACGACAGGGGAGCAGGAGGTCGTACTGAAGCCAAATTAATTAAATATTGGCCACTTAGAAGCAATTGTTAATGTATTTATCTTTAACAAGACCCACAGTTCCCCTGTCATGCTGGAAAATGATGTCATTTTCTGGCTCAACAGAGAATGTGCGAACATGTGGGGGGGGATACCCTGCTGCCTCCCAGGTCCCTGCCCTCCCAGTTTGGCCCCTGGGGGTCCTAGCAACCCTAAATCTGTACAGGCAGTTGTTGATCTTGCTCCTACCTGACCACTGCAGTCATCACCAGATGCTCTGCTTTGAGTGCCCCTGCTTTCTTACATTAGGTGGGTGCGAAGCCAGAAGAACAGCAGGATTTGAGTCCAGTGGAGTGACTGCAGGTTGGATGTTACATGCATGCACTACCTAGTTCCGGACACTAACCAAGCGATAGCATTTCCCACTAGGATCACACTGCTTTTGTGATCCTCAAAAAGCTGGGGCAGCCCTGTGGACAACGTGCCACTTTGGGCTTGTAAAATCCAACGTAATGTTCTCACAATGTCAGCCTTCTTATTCTTGTCTTTAAAATAATATTTGAGTCACAATATTCATAAACACATCTGTGACAGATTGCATTTATTATGTATTTATTTAATTATTTTCTTTGGATTTCTATTCCACCCTCTCCACGAAGGGCTCAGGGCAGATTACAGCATTTTAAAACACATTAACATTAATTTATACATTTAAAACCATAAACAGATTGTTAAAAAATATAATATAATATATTCGCATATAAAATATACATTCAGATGGCGGCAATCAATAGCAGCAGAAACAATCCCGAAGTTCCGCACATACAGCAGCACAACTATTAAGGCTTAATCCCTCACAGAATCAGAGAATGACTACTCCAAGGCATTTGATTGGGTAACATGGGCTGTAAAGAGGAGGGTCTTTTTTCAGTCCTAGCAGAGAGAGGAATCAAGTGTGAAGAGTTGGGAAATGGAGCCCTAACAAAGAGCAGTTTTAACACCAACAGGAGAACTGGGGAAAGCTGGCAAAGAGGATTAGGAAGTAAGTGTAGACTCCCGAACGGGCCCCAAAAAGGGAATAGATCTTCTAAGGAGATGAGATTTTCCCTGCCCAGTCAAACAGGGAGATAACTGAGGAGAGTGAAGAGATCCCTGGTCAGGTGTGGCTGGAAACTGCCTATGGAGATCTTCAGATTCAGTTAACAACTGAAGGAAAGCACTGGTGTTTGAAGAGAAGGGGATTGGGTACTAGAAAATGGATACCAACATTCCTAACTCCAAAAGAGAATACTAAAAGAAAGTATACTAGAGTGTTTGGGGGAAAACAAGGTAACAAAAGCCTGAAAACCTAAGCCTTTAAGTATCTGTGAAGAGTTTAAGAACTGAAGTCTGTGCATGTTCTGATTTACCACAGACAGACAGACAGACAGAACCTCATAAATTTTCAGTCCCTGATTTCACCTGACCTTTCCCTTCTCAAATAAACTAGTTATTTTTGAATTTTAAAAATGCCTCTGGTGCCATTTTTGCTGTTTAAGGACGAGGAAATGTCATAACATCATATTCGGAAGATGCCTAGTGAGGGAACTTCGCAGACTACTTTGCTGCAGTAAAACTTTCCAGGATATATTTGAGCTGATAATAGGAATCAGTATATCCAATAGCCCTGGGCAGATAGTCAATACCATTTAGGTTTCTGCAAAACCCAGGGGGACTATCTCCCATTGTTACAAAAATCTTCACTTTAAACAAAATACGCCCCCTCCCCCGTCTTTCAGCTACAGATTCATTTCAATATTACATAAAATTATTATACCATAGAAGACTTATTACTCAATCGATTACCATAGCAAGTGTCTAGCTTTTGTTCTCCAGAAAATTGTGCAAATACAGTTCCTAAAGACATTCTGATGCAATATTAGCAGTTGCTATTTAGTTATACACTGGGATCATTTTACAATACAATATATGCCAGTACCTAGGGGAGTATGAAGAGCCCCATGGTGCAGAGTGGTAAGCTGCAGTACTGCAGCCCAAGCTCTGCTCACGACCTGAGTTCGATCCCGGAGGAAGCTGGGTTCAGGTAGCCGGCTCAAGGTTGACTCAGCCTTCCTTCCTTCTGAGGTTGGTAAAATGAGTACCCAGTTTCCTGGGGGTAAAGTGTAGATGACTGAGGAAGGCAATGGCAAACCACCCCATAAAAAAAAGTCTGCCAAGAAAACATTGTGATGCGACGTCCCCCCATGGGTCAGTAATGACTTGGTGCTTGCACAGGGGACTGCCTTTACCTTTACCTAGGGGAGTACATATTTATAACACTGCAGACTAGAAAGTAAGTCCAAAAGCTGATCAAGAATCTGAACCTGGGCTTTCCACTCAAAGACCACTAACAAGCCACTGTTCTAGAAGACTTAAATTAAGCAGTTTACAGTTAGAGATAGAAAAATAGAAGCCCTATCCTTTCTGCCTGGGGGAAAGGGCTTGATGAGAGGGGGTGGCCTCAATTGGCCTAATGACATGTTTGAGCATCCTTAGTGGAAGGTACACAGTTTCCCTGTGTACCTGTGCCCTTAAGGCAGGCTTACAGCAGGGATTTTGATGAGGCAATCTCCATCCCTAGTGCCTGTCTTTGAAGTGCCCCGACAGCTGCTAATGTGTGATTCGGCCCTGGAATGTCCTTGTCCAGGCCTCAGTGTTGATACTGCGGATGCTTACCTTGGCCTGAGTTCTCAACTACCTGTCTCTCCAACAACTAGGCAGCTACAGGTCTGCCTGGGAAGGAAACAAAGAGATGGCTGAAAACCTTTTAAAGTGCATCTCATCCCAGACTCCTATTGGCCAGCACGCAGCTGACAGTGGATCCTATCTGTGCACTCCCATCCATGTAAGGGCAGGAGAAGCACTGGGCAACCAGAATAGGCAGAGGTGTTGCTGTTAGAATGGGCATTACTATTGCCTGGTGGTGGGCACCTAATGGCAGTGGGCCCTGGGCCAATTGCCCTTCTTTCCCATACAGCCCCAATTCTGGCTAATCCATATGGTTGGATTCTTATAGAATGCAAGGGGTGTTGAGTGCTACATGACTTGTGTTTTGACTCTAGCATCAGCTAAATTGGGAGCCCTTACCTATGGTTCTTAAGGTTTATCTGACACCTAATTAATATGTTCTGTTTTCATGTGGTGAAACCACCACGAGGTGATTATGTGAATTTCATAGTGGGAATATGTCGTCTGAATGCACCCTCCTGCATTTAAGGTTGATATTTACTATACTAGATGAAACCGATAAAGACAAGGGTTGACTCTGAAGATCAATTTCACTGCATGAGGACGCATTCAAACAACATATTTGTCCCATTAAGTAGCATCTAAATTCAGTTCCAAATAAAATGGGGAGGCTGTGAAAGTTCTGAATCTAGACGATGACCTGCTTACATCTACTCACTCAGGCCAGATGACATAACGACTGTCTTGCTGGGTACTTGACATCCTTTGGAACACACCTCCAAGAAATCTATCACAGTGTTAAAAATGTGAGCTTGAACTCCCTCATTTAAATCTCAATTCAGCCGTAAACCCAATTTGTGAGCAACTCTCAGAATAAACATATGGGGATACTAGTATTTTCTTACCTTAAAGGAAATTGTAAGGATTTATGAAATAATGTGATGTAATCTGCCTTTTCAAAGCAGAAAAAGTTGCTAGATAAATTCTAAGTAGGTAGATAAATACTGGGCATCATTATAATAATAATTATTATTATTCCCACCACAAAGCTTGTCTGTATTCATTACACTTTTTATTTGCTTAGGACACTTAGATAACTGAAAGATACTTTTCTGGAATTAAACCTGGAAGAACATTTCATGTTTCTCCCCCCAAATGTATACTTTTAGGATGTAAAAAAATCTCTCTCTCTCTCTCTCTCTCTCTCTCTCTCTTTTTAAATATGAGTCACTGATCCAAGAATATCTCTGGATTGGAAGGAGGCAAACCAAGAACAGTGACCAAGGCAGAAGAACAATTGGAAATATCCTCAGAGAGCATGTAAGGAAGTTCATTGGAACAAACACAGTCCAGGGCACTTATTCAGGCAGAGATACAGGAGGCTACCTCTGTGTAGATAGGTAGTTTAGGCTCATATTTGTAGTTCTCTTAGGACACATGCTGGTATCCTCTGGAACACATGCTGGGAATCAGTTGTTTAGAAACATACTGTTGAGGATAGGAATAGCCAGGAGGCAATCTATTCTAATTAAGGAGCTATATTTTATACTACTCAAAGCATCCATTATCTCACACCTTTCCAACTGAAGGGTGTGCTGCAAGAAAAGAAGAGGGAAGAAAATCTTGCACCTTGCTAGAGATGCCTGCAGGGCAAAGAATAAGATGACCACATTCTAGGACATTGTCAGTACCATTTAGCAAAGTCAGAGCAATGAGAAAGTTATTGACAGCAACCATCTGAAATGCTGAGCTTGTATACAAACAGAACTGGGTATCAGAATCCAGTGAAATCTGGAGATTGGACTGCAAAATGTTCCTATCTCTGCTCTGCTGCTTACAGTCTTAACAGTACTATTACTTATATTGAGCATGATCCACCCAAAGCATAAGCTTAAAAGCCTACACCGGCAACCCCCAACACGGTAGCATGTGTCATTATATTTTTTGGTGTCCAATTGCTTCTTCCGCAAAGCATCTTCTCTCCAAAGCAAAGCTAACCCTATCTTTTCTCCACTTTACTGGAAGAAAGAGGTATTTCAGAACAGCCCAGATGTATCATCATTTGGTGTAGTGGTTAAGAGTGCAGGACTCTAATCTGGAGAGCAGGGTTTGATTCCCCACTCCTCCACTTGAAGTCAGCTGGGTGACCTTGGGCTAGTTTCAGCTCTCTGGAGCTCTCTCAGCCCCACCCACCTCACAGGGTGTTTTGTTGTGGGGATAATAATGGCATACTTTGTAAACTGCTCTGAGTGGGCATTAAGTTGTCCTGAAGGGCGATATATAAATCGAATGCTGTTGTTGTTATCTGCAGGGAGCATCCTTTTGGATACAGCTGCTTCCATCATAGAAGACTGGGCTTGGAACCATCTAGCATTTTATGGAACCTCTTGCATTTTGTGATTGGATGCCCTTACGGCAGTCATTTCGTGACTGGTTCCCTCCCTGACAGCCCTTTTGTAAGACTTATAGATATGTAGCCATATTGGTCTGTTACAGCAAAAAGAAAAAAAAAAGTAGTGGCATGGTAACATTTATGACAGTATAAAACTTTAGTGGGCTACAGGAAATTCTAAGTTCCTCTATAATTTATTAATGTATTTAATATTTGGGTTAGGGTTAGGGGCCCAAAGTGGCTTCCATCCTTCTTCTCTCCTTCATTTTATCCTCACAACAATCCTGAAAAGTAGGTTAAGCTACTTATGACTGCCCCAAGGTCACGCAGCAAACTTCCACGGCAGACTGGAGATTTGAATCTGAGTCTTCTAGATCCTGGTCTGACACTCTACACTGGCTGTCCTATAATAAAAAACCCTTTTAATTTTCAATTAGTATTGAGTCTCTGGGATATTTCAGACTGTTCCCACTTGCACCAACTTTGTCAAATGTTACATGGATAATATCAGAGTACTTTGTATAAGGAGAGTTCAAGGCAGTTCTAGATGCCTTTTAATTAACATTTGGTATAGTAGCACATTACCCAAATGGCATGGGTTTAAGAGTTAAGTGTGGTAGAATGGCAAGGGTGTCAGACTAGAATTTCAGGTTCAAATCCCTGCTCAGCCAAGAAGCTCACATCACAGGATTGTAGGAAAGAGAACTATGAATACTGCCCTGAGTTCCTTGGAGTAAAGACAGGATGAAAATGTCATAGATGGATGACACAAGAGTTCTGTGGACTGACACCATCTCTTCCAATATCCTGCATCCCACAGTGGCCAAACAGATGCCTCAAGGAAGTCCACAAGCAATGCAGAAGAAGACTGGTCCTCTCCATTATTGCCACCCAGCAAATGGTATTTAGGGGCATGCTGGGTGGTTTCATTTAGATACTATGGCTAATAGCCATCAGTAGTTTTACCCACCATCAGTTTGTATAATACCTTTTAAAAGCCATCTGAGGTGACAGCAAAATATGTAAGTTATGGATGCTGTAAGGAAACTCAATGTTTTACCTGTTTTGAATCGGCTGCTGATCAATTTCATTGTGGCCTTGTGTATCAGGGGGAGGAAACAATTCTACCTGCTTTCTCTACACTATGCATAATGTTATAAACCCTTTGGGCTAGACTGGATCACGCCCTTATGCATGTGAAGGCATGTGTACCACCTGGCACTCCTCCAAATATCTGCTTGGGGGCTAAATGACTGAATTGGGCATACAGGTATATACATCACATGGTCAATTCCTTAATTTTGTTACAAAATCAACTCTGAACATCTGCCCATTAAGCTCTGTATGGATGTTCAGAGAAAAGGCAGGTGTATCCTTATTCCCACCGGTGCGTAGGGGAGCAATCAGAGAAATCTCTCAGTTGTCATTTTTTTCTAAACTAATTTGCCCTGATTTGCTTTGGACTCTCTTAGTAGAGAAAGTTCTCATTTGGATCTTTTTGGAGAACCAGTGTAGCACTATGGTTAGAATGCTGGTCTAAAATCTGAGAGGCCCAGATTCGAATCCTCGCTCTGTCATGGAAGCTTGCTGGACCAGTCACATACTCTCAGCTTAACCTACTTCATATGGTTGTTGTGAGGATAAAACAGAGAAGGGGAGAATGTTGAAAGCCACTTCATATCCTCATAGGGGAGAAAAGTAAAAGCATTTTGCCTCTGTTGGGTTTGTGTGTGAGAGAGGAAAATAGACAAGAGTATAGGAAAATATCTCCAAGTGCCTCTCCATCTTCCATAAAAAGAGAGATTCCTTTCTGCAAAAATTATAATTCAATATGCACAGAATTAACACAAGATGCATGTATCAAATAATAGGCAACATACATATTTGTGATTAAAATTTTGACAGTAGCTTTTGAAGCTTTACCACTTGCTGTGCAGAAGTTTGCTTGCTGGAATGAGAGGTGGTATCACAGCAGCAAAGCTGTCAGGGTTCACTGAGTCCAATCTTCAGCGCAACAGAAAAGTATAACCACAGTTGCGTCAGACAGGTTGGGTGCAGGAATGAAGGATTAACAACACCCAGGAAGTAAATTAACTTCAACGCACCCAGAAAGGAAACAGAGCAAACAGTAACAGCGTGGCATTTGTTACAACAGTTCTGGTAACAATTCTGCAGACCTAGATTTGGGCTACAGCTGTAGTTTTCTCCATTTGCCTAAAGGAAGACTCTCAACAGCAGTAAGTTCAAGGAAGACGTCAAAAACAGCCTGCAGCAGAACAGAAGGAGAGTGCAGACAGGATTCTTTTCCAGCCTCGAGACCCGTATTTCCACAGAATAACCAGAGTTGCAGGAAACCCCTGCTAGAGATACATACTTTCTATGATTAACCCCTGAGGCCACTACTAGCTGGTATCAAGTTGTTACAATGACACTGTTGTCCCATGAAAATAAATTTGTGTTCAAAGTTAAACATTTACTGGAGCAAACAGGTTCTGTTGTATATGCCCTGAAGGTGAGTAGCTAAGATAGGAAAAGAATAACCAGGTGCAAGGTGAAATTTTTTTTATTGAGGTTCTGTAGATCCCTACGTGTTTTGCTTAAAAGATTAGTCAGGGGATCTCCTAGGAAGGATTTCAGTTGTCACTTTGAATAATGGAATGAATAAGGTAAAGGTGATGAAACTTTTAAGCAAAATATGTAAGGATCTATGGAACCTTAATAAAAAAAAATTTCACCTTGCACCTGGTTCCTCTTTCCCTCTGCATACCGGAGTGGCCGTTGTTTCTCAATTAGCTAAGGTAAACATGCAGAACATCTGATTTTTCTCCCATTTCTTTTGATACTTGTGTTTTTCTTTAGATAATCATGATCTATATTCATCCCAACTTTCAGAAAATAGCTTCCATGAACTAAAATGGTCGTTTTCAACATTTCAAAATGGAAGTCAGCTACCTTTGATAACTTTCCTTTTGGAACAGAAGAAGACAAAGACGAAGAAGAGTTTAGCCAGTTCTTTAAAATGTAGTTTCTTCAAGTAGTTTTTAAAATAGAATTATTTTTCTGTCAGACAAATTGTTTGCACTTTTGAGGGAGAAGTTTGTTCTGCAGAGCTTGTTTGGTCAGTAGTTTACATGGACTTGACCCTGATGCAGGCTGCTTAGAAGCTGTGCAGTAAATGTTTCCTTAAAATTAGTATTACATTCTTAAAGGTTTTCTCACTTCTTTTAAGAGCTGTTTGAACCACATCTTTACTAAGCAGTTATTGTGAATTTAACTGAATGTAACATATAATGTTCAGTGATGTTCATTAAGCAGGGTTGCCAACATCCATATGGTGCCTGGAGACCTAAAATTACGGTTGATCTCCAAACTAGAGAGATCAGTTCTCCTGAATAAAATGGACCCTTTGACATATGGCCTTATATCCTACTGAGGTCCCTCCCCAAACACTGCCTTTCCTAAGCTCCACTACCAAATCTCCAGAAATTTCCTAACTTTGTGACACTGAGAGATCTCTGTCTTTTGGTGCTATACCTCTGAAGATGCCAGCCACAGCTGCTGGCGAAACGTCAGGAACTACAATGCCAAGACCACAGCTATATAGCCTGGAAAATCCACAACAACCTTCCTAACTTAGTGTTAACAATCCTATGCCCGTACCAAATTGCTGGAAATAAATGTAATCCCCAAATTATCTCACTTGTAAACCATCCAAGATTTAAGAGTAGTTAAATAGTTGAAAGTTAATCATAAACTGTTCTGCACTGACTCAATTCCTCTTCCTCCATAGTACCATGGATAGCCAACTTTGGTAAACCCAAACTTTGGCAAGGCCTAAGTGGATCTATTTCACAGCACAACAAACTGATTCCTGGAATACAAATGCACACACTTCCTTCACTTACACTTCAAAAGGAAGACAGTAAAAATCAGACTACAACAAATTACCTGCCATATCATTATCTTCACTGATATTTCCATTTTTGTACCTCACCAATGACTTCTAATGCTGTCTCCTTTACATACTGAAATTCAAACTAAAGCATAACACATTAGGGTTGCCAGTTTCAAGCTGGGAAATTCCTGGAGATTTGGGGGGTGAAACCTGGAGAAGGCAGGGTTTGGGGAGGGAATCCACTCTCTAAAGCAGTCATTTTCTCCAGGTGAACTGATCTCTGTGGCCTGGAGATCAGTTGTAATTCCAGGAGATCTCCAGCCACCACCTGGAGACTGACAACCCTGTAACACATTCCTGCAAAGCACAACTTGTTTTTCATATAGATTCCTTGAGCTTTTCCACAGAGCCTTCAAAGGCTTGATGCAAATGGAAGTTTTTAGGTTTCTGCTGTTCCATCAAACATTGTTACCGGCTTACGTGTGGTGTGCTGATTCCTGACTCACAAAATGCTTTTACTACGGCTGCATCCAATGCTCTAGCCTTGCCTACGCTGTCCCCGGAACAGAAAGAAGGAGAAAATCTGTGCCTATGGGCCAAAGTGAGAAGAACCAATATGCATGTAGAAACAGATCCTTTTTACCTTGCAAAGAGGCCCTTCTAATTCCTGCCAAGGATAGCACAAGGCAGAAAAGAAATAGAAACATCTTGCTCTGAAAGTTAGTCAGCAACCCAAGGGGGAAAAGGTGGAGTTTTCCAGGCACAGTGTATGCAAGGGAAACCCCTTCCTTGTTTGCCTTAGGCAGGTGACTTTGCAAATAATGAGAGCTTTAGAGCTTGAATGCTTATTCTGGATCATGGGAGAGGCCTCGATATCAGTTTGTGGGTGTAGAAGGAACAGCTGGGGAACTGAACTAGTGCATTAGCAGACTAATTTCCAGCAGAGTTCACTGAGTTTGTTTCCAAGCTGACAATATCTTAGATAGATGCCCTAAGAAAACAGACTTCGTATGCATTGCTTCAAATCTTGAAGCAAGTTAGTAAGTGAGATGGAACGAGATTTGGGGAACCTTTTCCTAAACTGCAGAAGTGTAGAATGTAAAGGGGACATTAAGCCCTCTGTTTTCAGGCCAGACCTGCTGCCAAACTTCCCAATGAGTGTACCTGCACAGTGCAAGTTTGTCACATTCACACTTTATATTTTTAGTTGTACACAAAATATCTTAGGAACATGCCTAAAATATAATGCATGAAGAGGCCTCATTGTACTCTTAGTTCAGGATGCACGTCTTCTTTGTAACAACTGTATGAGCCTGTAGAGAGCAACTATTCTCATTGTCCTTTGCCTTCCTGGGAGACAAAAAGGAGAAAAAGCCAGTGCCTCTAAGCAGAAGAATAGAGTATTCAATTACAGAGTATCTAAACAGAGTATCCAATTACATCTTCCTCCAGTCATTTTGCGTTGTCCTATTTGTTTTCTTGCCAAGTAAAGGGCTAGTTTGGGCTCCAGATTTTGACTCTCTCTATACATTCTGTATACAGACAAAGATGCATCATGTGCTCGTACTCAGCTGTAAGCTACATTACTGAGGCACTCACCCAAACCTATAGAATATGTTCTTCAGTTTTTTACTATGGGGACCTACCGATAGAATTTCTCCAGGGAATACATGACAGTGATGTCCAATGTTGTCCAATGAAGAAATCCCCCAAATTTTATTTCATTACTATGCATCATTCTGAATGCTATAAACATTCACTCTGGTGACGTACTCACAAGGATGGCACCCCAATTTGAGCAGCGGACCTAGTTCACTTGGGGACTAAGTGGTGGGGAGGAGAATACTCCTGGGCTTACATCATACCGAGGCTTTATCAGCCTGGTGAATATGCAAAGAACCCGGTCTGTTACTTGTCCTTCGGGAACCCCATGCTAGCTGATTCATTCCCATTCATCAAAATGTACCATGGATTCCAAACGTCTAAAGTCCAAGGTGTGCACCAGACCACACTCACTCTCTTTCACACTCACACTCATAAATAAACAAAGACCTCTCTATGGAGTGATGGCCTCGGTTTCCTCCTTATTCTGCATTCAAATACCTTTTAAAATACTTATAACCTCCCCCTCCCTCCAGGGCCTAAAAGCAGTTTACAGGACACCTAGCATTTCTTTCCAGAGACCAGTTTACTCCGGATTAATCTACCCAGAATAATTACCCCATTGACTTAAAAGCAGTATTAGTTTATTTTGTTCCCATTCGTGTGTGTGGGGGGGGGGACATGCATTTTGAATCTGCATAAAAGTAACTGTTATGTGCAGTAATAAAAAACTAAAGTGTTATAACCATTTTAAGGGGGATAAATCTTAAAATCCTGATCAGCTTCTTCCATTCCTTCACTCCAGAGGGTAAGCAGCACCAACCTGAATAGAAATCCAGACTGCATCCAGCAGCATGCATTGAAAGGGAGGAAAAGCCATCTTTTAAAATCCATTGTATATTGTAACAGAACATAAACACATAATCACTTGTGCTCTGCATTAATCCACAACAAACATCACCTGTTTGGATACTGACAAGGGGTAACATTAACCCAGAATCCAGCCTCCAGAAGCATGCGTTGGAAGGAGCGCAAGAACTGTACTGCCCTGTGAGTATGTCGGGGGAACGAGGGATAGCTAACCCTGGCTAACTGATCTCGCCTATGCACGGCGAGGAATCTGCCCCCAATGATCTTCAACTTTCAATCTTTTTTTCTTTTTAAAAAACAAACGTTCTGGGCGATTTTAATCCATTCTCATGGCACAGTTTCCGCGGTCGTTCCCGAAGTGACCACTGTCATTTCCACAAGGGAAGGGGCGAGAGGGCGCGGGACTTTCCAGTGTCCGAAGTCTGCTGGATTCCCGGGGGAGGACGCGGGGGAGGGAGAAGGCGACTGTCCGGCAGCCGGACCGGAATGGGACTGGCTGGTCCGAGCTCGGGGCGTGCCTCGCTTCGCAGGAACTTCCTGGAACTTGCCCAGGATTTCACACTTGCCCCCGGCACGGGCCCGATCCGAGGGCGGGGGGGGGGGTCCTTTCCCCTGGAGGAGCGGGAGCGATCCGCAGACCCGACCCAGCCGAGGGGCTGACTGGAGACGAGGGCAGAAGGGACGCGGGAGAGCAGACCGCAAGGACCGGGCGGGGGACGCGGGGGCGCCAGACTGTCAGTGGGGGAAGCTTGGCCGGTGCCCTTTAGCTCACCTCTCCGGGCCGATCTCCGCCGCAGGCTGCTCCGGAAAAAGCGGGCGATGCTCTCCACCGCCATAAGCGCCGCCGCTCGGCTCCCAGCGCCCGGGTCGCGCTCGGCTGCAGCGGGTCCTGGGCTCTTTCCTCCTCCTCCCCCCCCCCCCCCCGCGGCTCTGCCTGCCTCCTGCCTGCCCGTCGCGCTTTCACTTTCAGCGGCGCTGCACGCACACCTGGCGGCCGAGGGAAGGAGGGCAGGCGCGCGTGTGGCTGCGCTTGCGGGTCAGCAGGGGGAGACGTTCACCTGGCCCTGGGCGGAGCTCCGTGTCTTCCCGGCGGAGAGAGAGAGAAGACCCGAGGGAGAGCAGCAGCCCCTGCGGGAGGGAGGAACGAGGGCAGCGCGGAGACGGCCCTCCCTACGTGCGGGCACCTCCGGGCTGCCTCCAGGGCGAGGCTCTGGGCGTGCGGCCCCACCTACCGCAATGGCTTGCCCCACCTATTTTTTTAAGCGACGCGACAGTTGGCTCATTTGGAAGGCTGGCTGTGCTGCAGGCAACAATTGCACACGCGTGCCCGGGCATAAAAGAGTATAGGTGGGTTTCAAGTGACACTTTCCTGTGTTTAAGAAACATAAGAGGATCAGGCCAGTGGGCCATTTCGTCCAACACCCTGCCTCACCAGTTGCTATGGAGGGCCAATAACAGCGCTTAGGGGCCGAGGCCTTCCCCGGATGTTGTCTCCTGGCGCTGGTGTTCAGGCGCTTACTGACCATGAAAGTGGAGGGTCTCTTAAGTCACCAGCGCTCGTATGCACTGAGAGATCTATCCTCCATGCATCTGTCTAATCCCTTTTAACGTTTCTGGGTACTCAAGACAATATTTTAAAGCCATTAAATTGTTTCTCTGTATTTTTTGACTTTCTCAGAGATAGGAAAATTCTCAAATCACTTTCAGAAATAGTTTTGATAAACTGCTAAGTTAAGGAGACTCTACCAGAGCAAAAGTCCAGTTGCACCTGAAAGACTAACATTTATTCCAGGACATCCAGTCATTTACGACCAGGGCTTTTTTTCAGGGGGAACGGAGTTCCAGAACCTCTTGAAAATGGTCACATGGCTGGTGGCCCCACCCCCTGATCTCCAGACAGAGGGGAGTTTAGATTGCCCTCCAGTGGAGGGCAATGTCAACTCTCCTCTGCCTGGAGATCAGGGGGCAGGACCACCAGCCATGTGACCATTTTCTCTGAGGGCAACCCACTGAGTTCCACCACCTCTTTTCCCAGAAAAAAAGCCCTGTTTACGACCTTCTGTTTAATTTTGCTGGAACAAACCAGCACAGTTGCCATTCTAGAATGACACCAGAGCAAGCTGCTCAAAGATGCCGACCTATTAAAGAGGATGTATTCAGGACACCATTGGTTGACATTTTCTTACAGAATAGGTTACTGCTCTGTACTCCTCTGGGGTGGGGGTGGGGTGCACGAATCTTTGCAAAATTCAGCCAGTTCAAAATGCAGCTTTGGGAGAATGGAGGGCTGCCGAATGGAAGGCATCACTCTGATATTGAGAATACATTAGCTTCCCGTTTATTTCCAAACCCAAGTCAAAGAGCTGACTTAACTTTTGACTTTTCAGGCATAATCCTAAAGCTAGCCTGAAAAGATTTTATTATGCAACTAAGCCACATGCTGGCATAATCCAGGGATTCATTAGTGTATTTAGTTACTACTTCATTTATAGTCCATTTTTCTCACTGAGACTCCAAGTGGATTGCACAATTTAAAATACGATGCAGTTGGAACAGTGTAATGCATGCAATCAATAATGCAATAAAATGGGATTACAAAATTATGAAATAACACTGCAAAAACAATAAGACAGAATCCTTACCATCATATTCACCATTGTATCTGAGGAGATGCCAGCACAGTGCCCCATTGACAGTACATGGCTGTAAACCCAGCAGCCATGTGGCTGCACCAGCATAGGGGCCAGGAATGGATACTGCCAGAAGCATGCAGAAAGAAGAGTCAGCATAGCAGGCACCCTAAGCTCTTTCCGCCTGCATCACAGTGCCAGCTTGAGCTGCCCGCAATGAGCTGAGGGCTCCTCCTCCTCCTAGCCTGCCATTGTGCAAGGGGAGGTGAGAGGCCTGGCCTGCACCTCCCCTTGCCTCCTGGGCCAATGCTGTTGTCGGCCTGGCCACTGGGCTCAGCTTGTTCCTGGAGGTGGTGGCACCTGGGTGTGGCTTACGCCCACGGTTGACTACAGGAAGCGTGCTGCTGCTCACTGGAACTGAGGCAAGCGACGGAGGTTCTCACAGTGGTTCTGCTGCTCCCAGCCAGTGGCAGAGCATGGAGTAAGGATGTGTGTGCGTGAGTCATGACCATCATCCCTACTGGAAGTTGCTCCCTTTAGGCAGCAAAAAGCTTTAGCTTTTTCTTAGAGCATTATTAGCATGCCATTCTATGATGCGTGGGTCCTGGTGGTATCACTGTGGGCTACGTTGTTATGGTCTTAGTCCCTTGGGGTTGGGTCTTTTTTCCCCTTTACAACTGAGAAAGCATAAGATATGGACTAGTTATACTTTCTGACCCCGCCCCCCCCCCAAAGGTGGTAGAAAGAACTCGGGCCCTGACAAACCTGGACCTATGTCAGTTAAATACAGATTGAAGAACAAAGTGGCCGAAATGCATCCCTGTTTGACCCCCCCCTCCCCCCCGTAATTGGGATCTCCTCTGTTAAAGAGCCTGTGGGATCCACCTTAACTCTTGCTAAGGTTACCAGGTGTCCAGTTTTGGCCCAAACAGGCTGGATCCCATCTGGCAAGCACAAGTCTTGCAGATATATTAGAATGAAATTCCCAAATCGGGAACAATAGGCATTTTTTGACACTAGTGCCTGCTAATTTTGCCCACATTCAGTTCCAGTCTACTGAATCAAAGGCAGCAGTTAGATCCACAAAAGCTGCACCAGCCCCTTCCAGCCTCAGCAATGCATCAACATCCAGGGTTTAGGGCTGAGCTGCCGTTATCCTAAACTATCTGATGGGGTGAGAATGGGAGATCTTTATTAAATGCCCCCTGCTATGTCAGTCTTCCCACTCAGTCTCGCTGGCATCAGAGGTCTTGCTCAGTGACCCCTGTTTTCTCTGGTGCAGTGAGTTGCTGAACAAGATAGGGCCTTTTGGGCAGAGGTGCCCAGGCTCTGGAATTCTTTTCCACAAGAGTCCAGTTGGGCCCCCTTATTATTCAGTAAGTGAAATGTTGCTTTATTCAGTTGCTCTTTGGAATTAGCTGTGACTGATGTAATTGTTAGTTTCATCAGCAGGTTTATTGCTTTGAGTTATTTAGTAGCCTCTTGGGGTGGGGGAAGGTTGTCCCTACCAGAAAGGTGGGATACAGAGATTGTACAAAAAGAACATGTTGTTAACAATTTGTGCTTTCGGTAGCATCTTTCCCAGGCTTAAACATGGTGCATCGGGGCCATAACACTAGCAATGACATCCTAAGCAGAATGATACCCTTCTAAGTCCAGTGATGTCAGTGGAATTAAAAGAACACAACTCTGCTTGGGATTGCAATGCATAAAAGCACGTATGTCCAAGTGTGAGCATTCTTAATGTGGGAAAAAATAAATATGTGTTCTAGTTAATGCAGGTTTTACATTTGCATTATCCATTGATTCAAGAAAAGGAACCTGCTACACAAGAGGTATTTGTATTGCTGAAAGATTATTCTTCCACAGGTTCCACCTGGCACCAAACACGATGTTATATTTCTCATAAAATTCTGGCAATGCCCATCCCAGTGGGCAAAAGCCTGCTAATATTTACTCAGAACTAAGTCCCATTCAGCAAATACTTTGCTTTCCCCAGCAATTTCCTTTTGATTTACAGCCTACTTAATTACTTCCCATTATCTTTGCCAATGGCCAAAGCATTGTGTTTGGCTTACAAAGTGAAAAGGAGCACGTGATGGATTCCTTTTCACTTTGTAGGCCAAATGCTGCTCATTTTTATTTTATTTGTATTTTCTTAATTTCCTAATAGCAATGTAAGTATGAAAATAATTTTTTTAAAAATGAGTGGGTTTGCGTGCAAAAACTAAAGCACTACATAATGCCAATCCATTCTGCAAAAGAACAGCAATTAACAATTGTTTTATAAGTGTCAATAGCCAGTCATGGGAAAGAACAGGAAGTAATTAATTAAACTGGATTAAACTAGATACAGAAAGGAAAAAAATAAAGAACAGTAGTTACAAGCAGGGAACCCACAAAGACTTGCAGGGGAGGGGGTGTCGTTTCCCCTCCCTTACTGTTACTTCTCTCCTTTCCCTGAAAGCTCCCATAGACTCTCCTCTTTTCTTACTTCCTTCTCTCACCAGCCAACCTCCCTTTATCTCCCCTTCAATCTGATCGTCAGTTTTCCCTGCCATTGGCAGCCTCTCCTTGGAAAAAGTCTGGTCAAGTTCTGTAGCATTGGCTGCTGGGCCAGGCCCGGTTGCACAGCACAGAACCCATTAGAATCTGCAGTTTCCCCTGTATCCCCCTCCCCAAAATATTGTCTCTTTTCCTCCTCCCAGCAGCCTCCATATTCTCACCTTTCCCTGCTTCCTTCTCTCCTTCCCACTCACTAACAAACCTACATTTCATCTACCCCTGTCCTCAGCTCTATTTATTGTTTATTTACTACATTTATACCCCGCCTTTTCCCACAAGGTGGACTTGAAGCAGCTTACATCATTCCCTTCCATTTTATCTTCACAAAAACCTGGTAAAGGACGTTAATTTGAGAATGTGTGATGGGCCCAAGGTCACCCAGGAAGCTTCCATGGCAGAGTGGGGATTTGAACTGCCCCCCCCCCAGATTAGGGCTGCCAGGTTTCCTGGTGGGGGTGGGTGACCCCCACTCCCACACACCGCCACCACTCACTTAGCCAGCAGAGAGAAGTGGCAGGGAAACAGGCCTCCTGGACGTGCTTTCGGTGCGGCGTGACAATGCCACTCCTGGAAGTCACTCCCAGAACACGTGAGGAGCATTAGAAGTAGGGTTGCCAGGTCCCTATAGCCTCCTGCTGGGGGCGGGGACTGGCACTTACCTTCTGCCAGCAGCGAGGTCTCCTTTGCATACACGCGCTCTGGCGCTTGCGCGATGATATCACCTCCAGAAGTGGCGTCATCATCACACCAGCCACGGGAGCATGGTGGGCCAAACTGGCCCTGAATCAGCCCTGTGCCAATTCATCCCATTTGGGGCCCAAATTTGCCCAAATTAAGTGCTGGGGTGCCCCTGCAGCTGGTGCGATGTCACTTCCAGCAGTGACGTCATTGTGACCCTTGGGAGCGCGTGCATGGAACATGTTCCTGGGGTGCCTGCCAGTGGCAGGCAACCTCTGGGACTGGGAGCTTGCCATCTCCCACTGACCACTGGCAGGTCAGCAGGCAAGGTGGCAAAGCCCCAGGAGTTTGCCCACCCCGGTGGGCACCTGGGAACCCTAGTTAGAAGGTGAGTGCTGGGTCCCTCCTCATCCTGCCAGGAGGGTAAGGAGACCTGGCAATCCTACCCTGTATCGTAGTCTGACATTCTAACCACTATACATCACTGTCTTTCACATGATGGCTGCTTTTGAACAGTAGCAAGACTGAGAGTGGGACCACAAGTGACGCCCGACACAGGTTGGACACTTGCCAGCTTCCCTCAAGTTTTGATGGGAAATGTAGGCAGCTTGGCGGAATGTTGGACAAGTGACAGTTGAAAAGTCCATTGGACAGCAGTCAGAGAGTCAAGCTGCAAGACCAGGATACCTACATTTCCCATCAAAACTTGAGGGAAGCTGACTAGTGTCCAACCTGTGTCAGGCGTCACTTGTGGTCCCGCTCTCAGTGAGTCATGGAACTCACATGTTATCTCATTGATCAGTGATTGCTGCCAGGCCTGGTCTTGAGGAGTCCTCCTTCAAAGGCCAAAACAATCCTGGAAAGAGGCGTGCTCCTTTCCCTGCCTTTTACTGTCAGAAACCAAGGAGTGAACTGTAAATAACATTATGGTTGCCTAGTAACGACCAGTGAGGACATTTTTCTTAAAGCTCCAGGCAGTGGCACTGCTTCTGTTATTTGTGGGTGGGTGGAGGTGGGGGAATTAACCTCTCAGCGTATTTTATTTTTTAGATTTCAGATTTTTCTGCAAACCTGTCTTGTATGTTCATGTCTCCAGTCTTTGGATTTAAGTTTCCTCAGTTTTGGCCACACTGAGAATTAGATATATTGATGATGATGATGATGATGATGATGATGATGATGATGATGATGATGATGATGATGATGATGATGATGATGATGAGAAACCTCACTATAGCTTTGACTTCCATACTAAAAATGTCACATTTTATGTTTTGAAAATTGCCACAAACTGGACCTGATAAAGATGGAATGACAGAAGGGAAAAACTGGAATTCAACAGGCTGCCAGTGACATAATCTGGACTCTTTGTTGAAACTAAAGGGGTATAGAAACCCCTCACTTGAAAATACTCCAAATTTCCTTTGAGTTGAGCATTCATATTTAAGTCTGTCTCTGATGGTAAAAGAATAGACCAATGTTTCTTACTCTACTGCTGTGGGGAAAGGGTCCCTTTTGTGTAGGCAGTACAGCTGAGCAAAATTCAAAGCACTAAAAGAACTGAACTTTACAGTTTGAAGAACTGTCCTGAAAGCCCTTTCTGGGGCGATAACAGCCACCCACAGTGTGAAAGAAGAATGGTCCCCTCATAGGACATGCCTTGGGTCCCTCCTGGCTGGCAGCCAAAACAGCTGAATGCACAGCAAAATCACTTTCTCCACTGATATGCCCAGGAAGAGAGATACTTCTCTAGAACCAATCGACAGTGAGAATTTATTTTCTCCAAACACTGTACTTTCCTAGGAAAACTCCTTGCTGTCTTGATGCACAACAATATGAGATGCTAATAGTGTCTTGGGAGTAACCACTAATTGAGCAGTCCTATTTATTTATTGTCCTCTGTTCTCACTGAGGCTCAAGACAGGTTTCACAGTGTCAAATACAATTAGCAGGATAGGACAGCCAGTAACTAATGCAATAGATTTTGAATTACAGAAATCTGAAAACAAGCAGAAATCTGAAACAGCTAAAACAAAGCATAAGCATTTAAACACAATGCATTATTGGTGAAATCCTAAGTAGAGTTCTGCCAGTCTAAGCCTATTGAAATCAATAGACTAGGGTGATTCTGCTTAGGGTTGCACCGTATCTGCTGCAGAAATTACACAGTATGAACATCATTACAGCAACAAATAGTGTACAGTAGTATAGCCCACAGTCCCTTTTCCTGTACCTAAGCATTTT
Organism: Eublepharis macularius; assembly: GCF_028583425.1. Lineage (NCBI taxonomy): Eukaryota > Metazoa > Chordata > Lepidosauria > Squamata > Eublepharidae > Eublepharis > Eublepharis macularius. The sequence continues at coordinate 129,611,417 of NC_072794.1, forward strand.
TCTGAACCATTTCATTATAATACAGCCCTATTACCTGTGCAAAAAGGCCTTCCTGAAAAATCCAGTTTTTGTAAAGTTTACAGAAAGCCAGGAAAGTGGGAGCCTTCCTAACCTTACCAGGCAGGTCATTCTGTAAGGTGAGAGGCACAGCAGAGAATCAAAAAGAGTCCAGTAGCACCTTTAAGACTAACCAACTTTATTGTAGCATAAACTTTTGAGAATCACAGTTCTCTTTGTCAGATGCATCTGACGAAGAGAACTGTGATTCTCGAAAGCTTATGCTACAATAAAGTTGGTTAGTCTTAAACATGCTACTGGACTCTTTCTGATTTTGCTACTCCAGACTAACACGGCTAACTCCTCTGCATCTATGACAGCAGAGAATGTGTGGGTATGGGCAGTTGTTGATTGTGCCCATTTGCAGGATGGCACCTGCAGAAGGCCCTGTTCAGATAAGCCAAGCTGCCAAGATGGAGCATAGGGAGAGAAGTGGTCTTGCAGATATGATGGACAAAGCTATGAAGGGCTTTGTATGTGATAGCCAAAACCTTGAATTGAGCCCAGTAACTGATGGGCAACCAATGGAGGGACTGCAGAATGGGAGTAATATCTATATGCATGCTCTGCCTAGGTCCCAATAATAGCCAAGGTGCAGTATTCTGCACCAACTGGAGTCTCCAAGTTGACTTTAAGGGAGACCAATGTAGAATACTTTGTTTAGTTTAGTCTCATTTGGATCCCAATGCTGTGGATCCAGATGGCCAAATCAGCCATGTCAAGGTAGGGGACCATCTTGCGAGCTACACTGGATTGGAAGAAAGCATTTTTTTTTTTGCATCTGCATTAACTTTCTTCTCCAACACCAGTGCTGGATGCACTATTACCCCTAAGCTGACCAAATAAGCAAGGGTTAGGTGAACCCCCAGTTCAGTGTCCTTCAAGATTTCTGCCTTTCCAACCAGCATCACTTCCATCTTGTCTGGGTACAGTTTCAATTTGTTTGCTTTTAGCCATTTGACCCCAGCAGTTAAGCAGTGACTCAGGAGCTCTCCTGCATCCCTTGGGGATTTGGATAATGAGATACAGAGCTGGGTGTCATCTGCATGTCGATCCCATCCAATTCCAAAGCTTCAAATGATTTTACAGAGAGGTTGAATAATACGGGGGATAAAATTGTGCCCTGTGGGATCCCACAAGACCACTCCCACACTGAAGATAGCTGCTCTCCAATGGCAACCTCTTGAGTCTGATCCATGAGGAATGATTTAAATCAGTCTGAGGTACATCCCCTGATAACTACTACTGCCTCCAAATGCCTCAATGGGATGGCATGGTCCACTGTATCAAAGACTGCAGACAGATCTAGGAGGAGCAGCAAAGATGCAGCACGGTCATTGGGTGATTCCGCACTAGTGGTTTTCCGCTGTTCAGCTTCCAAATGACCTCGATTTTTCTTTGTGTCTCCACATGTGGGAAGGCAATCCTAGCAGCAGCTTCGAAGTCACTGCAGGTTTTGTCCGTTTTTTTTCCGTCCTACTTTTCCCCGACTTATTTGTCCGTTAGCAGCAGATTAGGGATTTTGATCATGCAAAATTCTTTATCCCATGTTCTCCCCACCCTTGCCCTTCTCTCTCGCCCTTCGAATCAACTTAATTTGATTGGCCAATCACGTTTTCTAAGCCACACCCACTACCTTTCCCTTCCCCTCTTGTTTTTTTAAAAAAAAATTTTTTAATAAAAATCGTTGCAACGTTTCTACAAGTCTATGCAGAAACATATCCTGTGTCATGTAACAACAGCTGACCAACAATGGGCCCATTTTTCAACGTGCCAAATGTGTTACTTGTTGCTTGCTGACTGCTGACAGCTTCTGAGGCAGAGGGAAAGCGGGGTCATCAGTAACAATTTTCCCTCCCAATGTCAATAACCAATACTCATTCCACGATATCGGTGGGAAATGCTCTGACCTATTAGATGTGTTTGTTTGATGCAACATTTATATGTAGCAACATTTTTTTGAGAAAATTTTCTTTAAAAAAAATGAAGATGCACGTCTGTCGATACTTCCCCCGGAAAAAGCTATGAGGAATCGATTTTTATACTGGCAAATTCTGCACGATGGACTTTGAGCATGATGACATGAAATGTCAATGCGAAACAAAAGCCTTAATGTGGAATCGGGGAGCGGTAGATTCGTACGACTCCACTGCAGCACGACTGCTCAGAAAGTCCGATCAAGATCGATCGTGCGGAATCCCCCTCTGTCTACATCCAGATGTTCGGTCATCAGCTAAAGCCCCCAGAACCATCTCTGTCCCATAGCCTAGCCTGAAAGCAAACTGAAAAGGGCCCGGCACATCCGAGTTATTCAAAAGACCTGGAACTGGTCTGCTACTGCTCTCTCACTCACTTTGCATAGGAAGGGCAGACTAGCCACTGGGTGATAATTGGCCACATCATTTTTGTGTAAGGATGATTTTTTTTTTAAAGTAGTGGGTGGATAACTGCCTCATTGAGCAGCTGAAGGACTGAACTGTAACGATCTGTGATTAGGTTTCCTCCTGGCATCTTTATCTAAAAGCAGTGCAGCAAAGGACTGGGGGAGGGAGAGCTGGCCTTGCCCCCCCTGCCATTTTCCAGAAGGACCCCCCCCCCCATTTGAATGTTTCTGTTAAAAATGCAGGGTATTACCGCTGGATTTAATGTCATTTTTTTTGTCTTGATGTAAGCCACCATATATATCATTTGATGGAGAAGAATGGGTTGTGGAGGAATGGCCTTCACTTCAGGGATAGCAGTTTTGAAGTTTGGGGCTTGCAAAACTTCCACACTTGGGTTTAAAAGTTTTATTTCCTGTTAGCAGAAGACAGGCAGGAAGGGGGAAATCGGTTGCTGCCGACCCCTCCTGTCAACTGCTTTGTCAAGTACCCTGCAATCAAAGTGTTATAAATGCAAATGGACGAAGACAGTGAGATGGCAAACTTCGACCTTAGCTGGAACCTGGCCCTCAGAAGGGGACGGGGCCTTAGAGGGCAGGGGACAGCTTCTAGTTTGTATTTTCCTGGAGCTCTGAAGATGTAACCCATGGAGTGGGGGTGGATGTGGAAGGAAGAGGCAATACATTCCCTGGACACAAGAGGAACAAGGGCCATTTTGCAGGTCCAGTTTGGCTCATTTCAACTAGAGGAAGGAGCCTTCACACCTGAGCTCCAGATGGCTGCCATTGCCACGTGGAGCCAGCAGCCTGGGCAAAGATTCTAACGTAATGGGAAGCTTTTAGAATCCTGTAACTTTTAAAATTAGAATAAGACCTACTAGGGCATGCGTAGGGCTGAGGGACAGAGAACTGCATGAGTTCACCTTTGCCTTGTATTCATTGCTCAATTTGTTGCTGTGCAGAGTATGTTCATGGACTTTTATTTTTCAATACACCTTTTTCTATTTAAAAT